>NW_028245020.1:600000-999152 GCF_964263255.1 Lissotriton vulgaris
CCCAACACTTGCCCCCAATACCTCAATGAGTGAATCTCCTTCCATGCCCCCAAGAGAAACCTCTGCTCAGCCAACCTCACCCTAGCCACCGTTGATGTTTCTACAGGACCAGTGCATGTGGAAGATCCTTCTCCTATCTTGCAGCCAAGACCTGGAACTAACTCTCCCTTCTCCTCCCACGGAGTCCAACACTGCACTAATTCAGAAAGGACCTGAAGACCTGGCTCTTCTAATAACCCCACGGAGCTGTGCATTTCCCACCCCCAGTGCATTGGGACCCTCACGGGTGACTAGTAAGCTTCACAAATACTGATTGATTGCCAGTCTCGTAGAGAAATGCAAAAACCACAGTTGATGGACAGAATGCAGAACAATGTCATACATTCACCCCAGTACAGAGATCTGGGCCTAAATCCATTGTTTTGTTGCACTCCACACCACCCGAGTTCAGACATGGCCATCTGCAAATCAGTCTGACCCTGTGCCTCATGAGAACAGTCCAGCACGAACTGCAAAGCCATGCCTTCCCTAGACCGGAAACAAGCTTCCGAGGACCGGTTTCTGGCATTCCCGCCGTCTTTAGCCTGGCTTGCTTGAATCCAGTGGTGTGGAGAGCATGGGACTCACGTCTGAGCATACACATCCCACTCGGGGTGACAAATGTAAAAACCACAGTTGATGGACAGAATGCAGAACAATGTCATACATTCACCCCAGTACAGAGATATGGGCCTAAATCCATCGTTTTTTTGCACTCCACACCACCCCAGTTCAGACATGGCCATATGCAAATCTATCTGACCCTGTGCCTCATGGGAACAGTCGAGCCCGAACTGCCAAGCCATGCCTTCCCTGGACCGGAAACAAGCTTCCGAGGACAGGTTTCTGGCATTCCAGCCGTCTTCAGCCCGGCTTGCTTGGATCCAGTGGTGTGGAGAGCATGAGACTCACGTCTGAGCATACCCATCCCACTTGGGGTTACAAATGCAAAAACCACAGTTGATGGACAGAATGCAGAACAATGTATGTCTTTCTATTCATGTCAGTGATAGTGCCTAATTTTCACCGATATATTTATGCATTACTAAATGACAAAAGCTGCCTTAAGTTTCAGACATAAACCTGCATTTAAAAAGTGGCACGCATACATTTGGTGCATGAAAAGTGAAAACAATGAATGAGGCCTGGTCATATGGTTTGAGTCTGATGAATCATGTAAAACCATGCACAATTCAATCATGGTTGATTAAAATGTGCTTAGTTTAGATTTGACCTCACTTTAGAATATACATTTATTTTGGAAAATGTGTTTTGAACTTTCAAAGTAGCATATATATATGTGCTGAAATAACATCCATTTTAAAGTGTAGAGAAAGCTGAAATACCCTTTTTGTGATTTAGTTGGCGCAGGCAAGCCTCAGCACAGTCCTTGAGATAAGAATGGAAAGTCTTTCTCTTCTTTTTGGTATCTTCATGAAAGAAGATTCCTATAATTTACATCATGTATCTTGTTTTTATCAATATACAGTTGTTTAAACACAACCTTATTCATTTCATTGCTAGAGTTACTGCAAAGTAAAAATTCTTCCTATATTTTATTGTAAAATGTATTCACAGATTCTGGTCCAAATCATAAGTTCTTGTTGCCATAAATGTTTCTGTTTAGTTGCAATAAATTGTTTCTTTAGCAGGTCCAGTTAGATAAATCAACTGAACATTTTACAGAAGGGCAATGTTCTTTTGTATTGAGACCTTCCATATTGCAATCCTCTTTCTCCTAAGGGAAACGGCATACCTCTGACTGTGAGGGGCCTTTCTGGGCTGGATAAGAGAGGTGGAATTGACATCTACATTCCAAAGGGCAGGTCCCAATAAATATATTGATTAAGCCTCCCAGGGTAGGATGGCAGACAGAACTACATTTGGAGGGAGCCTGTGCATTTCAAAAATGGGCTTTTTAACTGATTACATCTTCAAAAACCATTCTGGGTATAACTACTGGGGCTCTGACCTCAGGAGTTTAGAGAAGTTTTTATGATTGAAAACATACTACGCTAGTTCGATGCTGGGACATCAACAAGAAAAACAATTGGGGCAGGATGGACTGCAACTGGATTTCCAGCAGGCTTGTGGTGGCCTGGGGCTTGTTGTGTTTCAGGAAGGGAACTATCACTTGGTGGATGTTGCCTGGATGTTACTGGCCTGCAGCTAGATTCCCAACTGTTGTGGCACGGCTCCCTGAGCACTCTCCAAGAGCAGATTGGCTAGTCTTCTGTTCACGATATCCCAGGGACAGAAAGGATCTCCCCAATTCTACAAAATTGTAAGGACCACACAGGGTGTGACGGAAATGGGTAGAAGTTATCATCAGTTAGGAGAAAGGCAGTCCTGAAGTATGTAGTAGAAAAAGTGTGCAGAGGGGAGTTCTTATAAATTTCAGTGGCCTACCTGGAGTGCAGTAACATGAGGAGTTTAAAGAATGCTGAGGAAGTTTGCAGAGTCAAAGGGACCCAAGCTTGCAATTCTAAACCAGTGCTAGGTCACACTTCATAGCGTGTGGTGTCTGAGGGGTGTCCATGTACATTTGCAGAGTCCACGGGACCCGATCTTGATGCCTGAATAGTCTCCTCCCTCCAGATTGGGAGCATAACAGTGCCTGATATTGCTGCCTCAGTCTGAGGTCTCCGGCTCCCTCTACACGGACCCACGCCAGAAGGTACTCTGTTGTTGGTTAACATTCTGACTGGACCAGAGGGGTCTCGTTGTGCCCAGGGTGCACCCACAGTGGCTGCCTGGAGCAACTGCAGCTCACACCTCTGCCTGAGGGAACTATTTCTCCGAATCAGAAGCATGCCAACTTCCTTTGTCACAATCCTTTGCCTATGGTAGGATAGTGAAGCTGCACTCGTAAATGTGCCACTGTGGGCCTTAATGGCCTTCTCTGGATAGGCGAAATTATGTAACTGTTTGCTTCTGCTTTAGGTAGTTGGGGCAGTCGAATCAAAGTGTTGCCAGCGGGTGCAATGTTTATCATTGGCTGGTGTAGTTTGAGTGGCTAAAGGGCTGGGTCAGGAGGAGCAGACACAACCTGTGATTTCTTGACCATTACAACTGTGGGGTATGCAATATTTGGGAATGTTGTGGTTTATGCTAATGCGATAGCAGGAAAGTGGAATACCTCTGAACCGTCTACATATATGTTTCTGTTGTTTTCTATATGGGAGGGATCGCTTGGATCGTCGATACCTCGTGGAAAGGATGCACCTTGGTTTATGACTCTTTTGCGGCTAAGGGGATAATGGAAAAAGTGAATTCCTATGAAGGATACATATATGTTCATGCTGTTCTGCTGCTAATGGGACAGTTCAACAATTGCATTTAACTGTAAAGCATATATCCAATTTGTTTTCAATGTGCGTGTAATACAAAGACAAGTGTTTTATACATATGGCGAGGGGACATTTTGTAGTCTACTCAGTGTGTTGCAAGGGTAGTGCTGTGCCAATACTTTTTACTTTGACCAGTAGGATAAGCCTGCTGCTTTGTGTCAAGTTACCAAAGAGTGAGCATAGGTTAACGGACAAGTGTATCATACTCATCCTATCTAGGAAGATGGATTCTGTCTGGCTTTGTTGCATCACAGCCAGCTAGAAACCGCTTAGTTTAATATTAGCATTCAATTTCTGGGTATCCCTTGGTGCAGAAATTTAGGTTGCACTTTCAATCACACAGGGACAGTGCTTTCTTTCAGGGATTGTAGTGCATTGTTAAGCAAGGATAGAAGTAGGTTCATGTTAAAGGGAGTGGCATTGCTGTTTGTCAGAGAGCCATTGATGGGAATTTTTTTAATATACATGCAGTAATGCTAGATGCTTTTGTTACCCATTGTTTGGGGATCTAGGGGAACAGTTATGAAAAGTAAAAGCCGAATGGGAGAACTTTAGTACTGGCAAGTCAGACAAGTCATGGCAGAGATAATGACGTAATTGTTGATACCTTTGTAATATGTTGGGACTGTGACATAAGAGATCAAGAAGTCTTACAGAAGCATTTATGTCAATAAGGAATCTCATGCCTTACGTGGTTTGGCCCCCAAGGAGGTTGAATTGCCCCAGTACATGTTGATCAAATAGAAGACATAAAAAGAAGATATGGAATTTGAGAAGCTAGCAGAAAAGACCTAGACGGGAAATCCACATGATGATATATGTTGGAGTAGGTGGTTTTGCGAGAAGGTTACTCACAAGAAGAGAATGAGAATGAAGAGTGTATCGACATAAACATGATTAATACCGCTAGGAGGAAGATGATATCTCAGTAGCTATGGATGATCGGGCTAGAAATGCCAAAAACATGACTCTAAATTGTGTGAGCATTAACAAGCATAAATCTGAAAAAATGTTAGACAGAGGATGGCGATAGGATGCACTTGTTGATTTATTGACACAAGGGAGATTCTTAAAAGAAGTGACACAGGTATGGCACTGAATGATATGAAGAGGTTTGTTTCCTGAATGAAAGATAGAGATAGGAAAGGTGAAACATGTATGGAAAACAATTTACAGGGTAGTTGGAAGAGAAATATGAACTACAACCCAACCAGACAATAACAGGTGCAGAAACAGTAGTTGCTACTTGAGTTACCCTCTGCAGCATTGGCTTTTATTGTCAGCCTGGATGCTTTGACATGGGGACTAAAGAGGCTTCAAGGTCGGATTGGTAGACGGTTGGTAGATTATAACCTTCTGATTAAATTGCCACACTGACGTTGCCCATGGCTCTACAGATGTAGTTGGGTACCTTAGTATTATACTTTTGAGTAACTTTACTACATTTTGCTATTCATTAAATCTGATCGTAAAGTCATTCAAAAGTGTAGATATATCCGTTTAAGAGATGGAATCGGAATATCCATAATTTATTACTGTATTTACTGTAAGTAACTTACAACTGTATTTTATATCTGAGGAGACCTCAATACTCGAGGTGGAGCCTCCCCATGGTAGTGAAAAGGAGACCTCTGCATATGGTGCGGATTCTCTGCACATTTGACAGAGACCTCTATATGACAGTGAATAGGATACGTTGCATGGAAACAAATTGGAACATTATTTACATCTGGAAGAAGTCAGACAGACACCACTAACACCCATTCCCTTAAAACCACAAAAATACTGCACCCACCAAAGGATCTGTTATTTATTCTTCAGCTTTCAGATCCTGTAGCCACAACGTTAGGTCTGAAGGATGCAGCCAGTAATGAAGAGAAAGCCAAATGTATCTGAGGAAGAAACAGCCCCTTGAGAAAAATGTATGGTAAAATGCTACAAGCAACTACATGGGCTGCCTCAATGTTCCCTCAGTGGAACCCAGAAGGCAGTCTATTGTCAAGAAGTCATAGACTCTGTGAATACAGTGTGAGAGGATGTCCTCACTGTAGAAGACATAAAAAAAATGGCAAAATGAGAGGAGGCAGGTAAATAAGTTCTCCAGGGTTCAGATAGCTGAAGTTCTTCCGGGAGTGGCAACTGTCTCCCATCTAAACACAATTCACCCCCTCCTGCTATATTTTCATGATACATCTAATGCAGTGTCAGGTGAGAATATAGCCATCACCACTCTATCTCTCTAAAACCAAACCTACAAGCACTCATCCATATGTGTCTTTCACTCATACTTGCATTCTTTGTTCGAAATCACATATATGCCAATAATAAACACTCTGGGCCCGATTCACAGAATGAACTTACTACTTTTGGCATTCACAGAATGCACTTACTACTTTTGGTATTCACAGAATGAACTTACTCATTTCGGTATTCACAGAAGTTAGGACTACTAACTTTAGGACTCCTAAATGCCTTCTGTGAATACCGAAAGTCTTAAAATTAGGATTTTTCTCAATGTAGTAGTAGTAAAGTTAGGACTACTAACTTTAGGATGTCTAAATGCCTTCTGTGAATACCGAAAGTCTTAAAATTACGATTTTTCTCAATTTAGTAGTAGTAAAGTTAGTAGTCCTAACTTTACTACTACTAAATAGAGAAAATTCCTAATTTTAAGACTTTCGGTATTCACAGAAGGCATTTAGGCATCCTAAAGTTAGGAGTCCTAACTTTACTACTACTAAATTGAGAAAAATCCTAATTTTAAGACTTTCGGTATTCACAGAAGGCATTTAGACATCCTAAAGTTAGTAGTCCTAACTTCTGTGAATACCGAAATGAGTAAGTTCATTCTGTGAATACCAAAAGTAGTAAGTGCATTCTGTGAATGCCAAAAGTAGTAAGTTCATTCTGTGAATCGGGCCCAATGTAACACAAACCATAGAGATTTGTACATGCTGTGTTAACGTTGAGGATTCTACTCTTTCATAAATCCACACATTATAGTGGATTTGTCACTTCAGCCGGGGTATACGTTATTGCAACGCCAGCAGGGCGAAACACAGAGCAGCTCTTGCAACACAAATCACCCTCAAAGACAAGTAAACTCATATGTCATTAAGCTCATTACACACTTTGGATTATTGCTTTCACTTGTTTTTTTTACAAAATAAACATACATGTTAATATGTTGTTGTTGTCCCACCCATGACCTGCCACAACGTCGACTTCTGCTGTTAGCAGTGCAACAACACCTGGACCTGCATGATACAGCAGATGGATGGTACATGCTGGTAAATTAAATCTCTCCTGCTTTGCCTTATTGATTAATGACAGGTTAGCTGTATGTCTTTTGGCAGATATTCCTGTTGACACTATGTGCATTATGATATCCCAATCTTTCAGATATTAATATTATCACAAACAATGGCAATTACATTTGGCAGTTTAGGGGGAGCACTACAGTACAGTCCAGAAATCTGAATCATAAATTCAGGACCCAAAACGGTAATTCAATAATTGGTTCATGTATGTATGTGCTTCCTATTTTACCTCTGCTGAGACACTGTGGTTTGATGTCTGTAGAGTGGGAGGGGACTGGGAGAGAGAGCATAGCCAGCATCGACCTGCAAAAACGAAATCTAAAATTTCAAAGAAGGCTCTTCTATTCAAGCTCTACTACATAATGTCTACTTGCATGCAAGATGAGTCCGGATAATGTGTCTGTATTGTATTACAGTGATTATTGATTATTTTTGAGAAGCCATACCATATGCAAATTTAGGCTCAGTGTGAGGTTATATATCTTGCCGATAAACTACAAGTGCCCAACATCCCCACCAACTAAGCAACATGCCTGAAATGAGTATAGGAACATGTATTTGTGTGTGCTTCCAGGAAAGGCAGCACAAACATTTGTGAAGCAGCCCTTGGCATTGCAGACAGCCTGAATGTGTGCTGTGGGATGAGGTGGCTGAAGTACCACATGGGTGCAGTCAATGCCACCAAGCAAATGAAGAAGTGGGCAAAGGCATACAATTCCCTTTGCCAGTGATGGTGGCATGGAGAAAAAACCTATGCACTCTTTTGTTGATGCTTTTCAGGATGTAATGCAAGCATCAAGACGGATTGGCGGTGAAGTGACAACACTGCCAGAGCAATGCTCAGAAAAGATCCAGTGACCATGAAATGGAGTGCAGCAGTATTTTGACATAGGCTGGTATTGATTGGGACCGGGCTAAGACTGGGATTACATTGGAGCGAGCTGTAGGTGAATCACGCTACTGCTCCCTCCTAGTTAGAAACCATCTCCAAGAACGCATTAAACGTAACCGGTATCTGGCAATTACCGCACCCCTGGAAATCTCAAAGATTATGCTCCTTTGACTATAAGCAGTCTCTCCTCCTCAAATAATGTCTCCTAAAAACAAGGGTCAAAACTAGAAAGATGTTCAGCATTATTTTGAATGCAGCTAAAGTTGTTTGCTGTTTGAGATCATTTATTATGTGCTCAGGCTGACTGTGACTGGTTGTTGTACAAATGAGTTTCAGCTGGGGAGATCTCATTTCTGGAGGAGTTGAGAACAATCAATTATTTCATTAACTGGTGTTTTGCAAGGGTTGTAATCCTTGTTCTGTAAACCTCCAACTTTTGGTTCAAAGAGAATATTGAAAAAAATATACAAACAATATTTCCACATGTTCAATTATTAAAGAGTCTGTTAGTTTATGTTAACAACATTAAAAAAAAAATAAACTTCATTGGAAATTACACAAGGAATTTTCTTTAAGAAATGTTCAAGATACTGGCAAAAAACTGCAGACCGATTTACAAATTGCATTTTGTAGTACGTTTATTACGCCCTTTCTTCTGTTATTTGCTGCCTGCCTGCCTGACGCCTGGCCATTAACACGCACCAAAGGGGGAGGAAGACTACAACTCCCAGCTCCCTGTGCAGCACTCGCCACCGCCTACGCAAGTCATCAGCACCTAGAGGCGCATTAAAAGTGCTCCGGGGCTCGAGCGGCGCGGGACGCCCTTTCTTCTGTTATTTGCTGCCTGCCTGCTGCCTCACCATTACCTCCTCGTCCTGGTCTCCCCGTCCCATTCCTGATACGTGAGCAGCTAGTCTGCTCTACAGAATCCCTACCTAGCTGAGCTGTTGGCACTTCCCCCTAGGATGACGTCACCATCACGTGACTACAAAAGGGGGAAGTGCCGGAAGAATCATCCTGTTTTCTTTTTTCTGCAGTCTACGACCACGTTCCTGGCTGAGCTGTTTCCTGGAGGCTTCCTTTTTCTCGGGTAAGTCTCCCTGCTGTTTGTTTGTTTAAATGCGGCGGCCTGCTCTAGCGGCTGCCTCTGTTTGTTTTCTCTGCCGCTTCCCCCGAGCTACGTTTGGCTTCCTTTATGTTTGCATAAACCTCATGGGGGCATTTTTTGTTACTCACGGCTCGCGTTAGCGGCCGGCTTTGTTGTGGGGGCACTTTGTTGCACGCAGCTCGCGTTAGCAGCCTTTTTTGTGCTCTGTGCTTCGTGGTGCTCACCTGGCTTGGGTTGGCCTGCTCCAGCGGCCGTTCCTGGGCATTCTCCGGTCCGTTTTTCGCCCTGCTTTAGCGGGCAGGGGCTTTTTCATGGAGTTTGGTGTCTTGCATCATTTAAGGGGGCGATTTTGGCGGCTGGCTGGGCTTCTCATACTGGCCCAGTTTTTTTGCCCTCCCACAGGTGTTCGGGTCCTCGCCTATATCTGGGGTCCTTTTTGGGATGTTTTTTTGTCCTTGTTTTTGCCTGTTGGGAGTATTGTTTGGACTTGTGCTTCTGCAATGGGTTCAGAAGCTTCTTCTTCTGCGGCCCCTCTGGATGCCCTGCGCCTCATTATTAATGAGGCTGTGGCTGCTGCTTTCCTGGCTAGGGACGCGGCTGGGCCTCCTCCCAAGGTGCCTCATGTTTCTTTGGATGCACAGGCTGATCCTGTGGAAGACTTTGGTCCTGAGGAGGATGAGGGTGTCCGTAGTTGTTTTGTTCAGGGTGCTGAGCTCTCTGACCTGTTTGCCCATGTGAGGTCCAACTTGGGTTTTTCTCCTCCTGCGGATGCTGTTGTTGAGGATGACTTTTTTACGCAGTATGTCCAGCCTGCTCCGGATTCTTTGCCTTTGCATGGTGCTGTGCGTAATGTGCTGTCTCACGAATGGAAGGAGGTGGACAAGTCTTCTTTCCCTCGTTTCCTCTCCAGGCGTTACCCTCATGAGGGCTTTGCGGATGAGTTCCCTCAGGCTGTGAAAGTGGACAATTTAATGGCTGGCCTTTCCTCTCAGGGTTTGGTTGTTTCTGAGGACGCCCTTCCTACGGACGCTGTGGATAAGCGTGTTGAAGGGGCGGTGAAGCGTTCCTATGCTGCTTCTAATTTCTCTGTCCGGGCGACTGCATATTCTAACTATATGGTTCAGTCGCTCCTTAAAGGCTTCCAGTCTCTGTCTGTTCTGCTGAACGACGGCAAAGATGCCACTCCTCTTCTGTCTTTGATGGAGTTGCAGGTGCGTTACCTGCCAGACATTTACTTCGACAATTTGGGGGCGGCGGCCACCGCTTCTGGTGCTTCCATTGCTGCCCGGCGTCATATTTGGATGCGTTCCTGGAAGGCGGACTCTTCGCAGAAGTCGGTCCTCCTTAAGTTGCCTTTTGAAGGTTCTAAGGTGTTCGGTCCTCAGCTGGAGGGCATGGTCAAGCAGTCCGCGGAGAACCGCAAGCTGGTGGCTCCGATCCGTCCTCCTGCTCGGGGGCGTGGATTTGGTTATCGTCGCACTTTTGGGCCTCCTGCTCGTGGCGCTTCTCAGCCCTTTCGAGGCAGGGGTCGTGGCCGGGGGGGTCCCTGGAAGTGCCAAGCCCCGGGCCGCTGCCGGTGTTGCCACCCCCGCTTCCTCCTCTTCGCAATGACTGTCTGCCTTTGACTGTTGGTGGTCGACTCCAGTGCTTCCGCGCCCAGTGGTTGTCGGTTCCGGATGCCTGGGCGGTTCAGACTGTTTCAGAAGGGTGCCGGATAGAGTTTTCCTCTCCTCCTCCTCCGGGTTTTGTTCAGACTCCCCTGCCCCGTCTTCCTTTGCGAAGAGTGTCTTTATTGGCGGGTGTTCGACTCCTGTTGGAGAAAAGGGCTATTGTGGAGGTTCCAACGCTGGAAAGGGGCGAGGGTTGCTACTCGATCCTCTTTCTGGTTTCCAAGAAGGACACCTCAGATCTTCGTCCTGTTCTGGATCTGAAGCGTGTCAACCGTTTCGTCGTCCATCGCCCTTTCAAGATGGTGACCCTCCAGTCCATCCTGCCTCTGGTCCTTCTGGGTGGCTTCCTGGCATCCCTGGATTTGTTGGATGCATACCTTCATGTTCCTGTCCATCCTGCTGACCAGCGGTTTCTGCGCTTTGCTGTGGGGACCCATCACTACCAGTTCCGGGTGCTGCCTTTCAGCCTGTCCTCTGCGCCCAGGGTGTTCACCAAGCTCCTGGCCCCTCTAGTGGGTATTCTTCATTCCAGGGGGCTGCTGGTGTTTCCATATCTGGATGACTGGTTGATTGTCTCTCCCTCTTTTTCACAGGCTCTGTCAGATGTGGCCCAGGTGTGTCATCTGCTGGGTTCCTTTGGGTTCCTTATCAACCACCGGAAGTCCTCCCTGGTACCCTCTCAGTCCCTGAAGTTCCTGGGGGCTTTCTTCCGGATGGACCTGGGCATGGTGTTCCTCTCCCAGGAGCGCCAGTTGACTTTTTTTCGCCGCCTTTCATGGCTTATTTCCCAGTCGCAGGTGTCCGCCCGTCTCTGGTTGCGGAGTCAGGGGGAGATGGCATCCACTCTGCATCTCCTTCCTTGGGCCAGGCTGCATCTGTACCCCCTGTTGCATCATGTCCTTTCTCACTGGGATCCCGCCTCCTTGGACTACGAGACTCTGATCCCTGTCACTCCGGGGATTCGGGTGGATCTCCAGTGGTGGTTGTCTCCTCTCTCCCTTTCCGGGGGGCTCGTTCTCCTTCCCCCTCGGTCTGTGGTCGTGTTGTCCACGGATGCGAGTGCATTGGGATGGGGGACTGTTCTGGGTTCTTCCAAGGGTCAGGGTCGGTGGTCCCGATTCGAGTCCCTCCAGTCCTCGAACTGGAAGGAGTTGAGGGCGGTCTGGCTGGCTCTCCTTTGGTTCGCTCCTCTCCTTCGGGGTTGGGCGGTCTCTGTGCAGACCGAAAATCAGGTGGTTCGCTCCTATGTGAATCACCTGGGGGGCATGTGTCATTCTCTCTTTCTCCTGTCCAGGGAGATCGGCCTTTGGGCCGAGTCGAATCTGTTGTCTCCGACAGCGGTCTATCTTCCGGGGAAGGAGAATGGGCCTGCGGATACTTTGAGCAGGGTGTTCCCCTCCTCGGTGTCCCTCTGTCTGTCCCCGGATCTGTTCGGGCAGATTGTCCTCCGATTCCGCCTTCCTTGGCTGGATCTTTTGGCCTCGGAGGGTTCCGCCCTTCTTCCTCTGTTTTGCAGCATCATTCCGTCTCCATTGGCTTGGACGACCGATGCTTTCTCGATTCCTTGGTCGGGGGGTCTGCTGTTTGCCTTCCCTCCATTTGCCTTAATTCCAAGGGTCCTCTGGAAGATTCGTTTAGATCGGGCAGAGGTTTTCCTGGTGGTTCCAGAGTGGTCTCGGCAGTCTTGGTTCCCCTTCTGCTGACTTTTGCCGTTTGCCCTCATTGGAGGTTTCCCCTGTCTCCCTCCCCCCTGCGGGCTCCTCTTCTCAGTCTTGCCTCCCTGCGTCGCCTCCGGCTGGGGGTTTGGCACTTGAGAGGCTGAGTTTACTGGGTCTGGGTTGCTCGTTAGAGGTTGCCCAGTGTCTTCAGCTTTCCCGGCGTCCTTACACCTTGAAGTATTATGCCCGTCACTGGAAGAATTTTTCCACCTGATGTCTTGGAAGGAGTCTCTCTCCTGCTGTGAGGCCGTGCGGGTGTTGGACTTCTTACGGGATGGTTTTGTCTTGGGACTGGCGGTTTCTTCCCTGCGGGTGCAATGGGCTGCCGTTCTTGCCTTTCGGGGTTCCTCTGTTTCATCTGTCTCCCCGTTGGTGGCTTGCCTTCTAAGGAGTTTCTTGCTTCAACGTCCTGTCTCCCGTTCCCCTGTGCCTCCTTGGGATCTGTCCTTGGTTCTATGGGCTTTGACGGGTCCCCTGTTTGAGCCTTTGGACTCCGTGGCCCTGAAGTTCCTTTCTGCCAAAGTTATCTTCCTGGTGGCCATTACCTCTGGGCGTAGGGTTGGTGAGATTGGTGCGCTGGTGGCTTCCCCCCGCTTCTTGCGCTTCTGCGCTGACAAGGTCGTTCTCCGTCCGAGTCAGTTTTTTCTCCCTAAGGTGATTTCGACTTTTCACTGTCAGGAGGATATTGTTCTCCCTGTGTTTTTTCCGGCTCCTGCCTCTCCTGAGGAGGAGCTACTCCATTCTTTGGATGTGTTGAGGGCTCTGCACATCTACTTGGAGCGTATGCCTGGTTTCCGTAAGGTTGATTCCCTGTCCGTCACCTACGGCCTGTCGGGTCTTGGGCTTCGACCTTCTATGTCCACCTTGTCTCGTTGGGTCAAGGGCGCAGTGGTTTCTGCTTATGTTTCGGTCCAATGTCCCCTGCCTTCTTCTGTTCAGGGTCGGTCGACTCGGAGCAATTCGTCCTCCTGGGCCATGTTCAGGGGTGCCTCTTTGCGTGACATTTGCAATGCTGCTACGTGGGCTTCTCCCCACACTTTTGTTGCCCATTATCATCAGGCATACGCTCCAAGAAGAATGGAGTAGCTCCTCCTCAGGAGAGGCAGGAGCCGGAAAAAACACAGGGAGAACGGCCTCCGCTGCTTTTGGGGCTTCGGTCCTGTCTGCTGTACATGATTTATGATTTGTACTTACTTTTGTGGATTAAATGGACCTGTTTACTGCATTTTTCTGGTCTGTTTTTTCTTACAATCACCGTGTGCTTGGGTATGGGCTCACGTATCAGGAATGGGACGGGGAGACCAGGACGAGGAGGTAATGCCCGGTTACTCACCGGTAATAACCATTACTCCGAGTCCTGGTCTCCCCGTCCCATTCCTGAGCCCTTCCCTCCCTCCCTGGTTTGGTTTTTCTGTGGGTGATTGTATGTGTTTCGTTCTGTTGTCTTTGGTATTTTCAGGATGATTCTTCCGGCACTTACCCCTTTTGTAGTCACGTGATAGTGACGTCATCCTAGGGGGAAGTGCCAACAGCTCAGCTAGGTAGGGGTTCTGTAGAGCAGACTAGCTGCTCACGTATCAGGAATGGGACGGGGAGACCAGGACTCGGAGTAATGGTTATTACCGGTAAGTAATCAGGCATTAACGCGTACCAAAGGAGGAGGAAGACTACAACTCCCAGCCTCCCGCGTGGCCCTCGCCACCACCTACGCAAGTCATCAGTGCCTGGAGGTGCTTTAAAAGTGCTCCTGGGCTGCCCCGGCAAAGGATGCGTGCGGGCTCGCCTCGGCCAAGGGCGGGCCCGTCCTGCGCCCATCATCGACTGGAAGTGGCTGGACAAGGCCACCCCTCTTACTTTTCCAGACTGCAATCTATATGGGCTCGGGCTGCGACCCCTAAAGGTACTGTTTACCATCTGTGATACTTCATGAGAATTCATTGTGATCTGTGCCATTAACGGGTCAGAAGGCTAGATTACTGCACCTTCTCATGGAGGTTTTCACGCTAAGTTCTTTTTGGGGTACCCCCCTCTTTCTCATTGTGCGCTTTCATTAAATCTCGAGGCGTGACGTCCACTCATATCATAATGAGCAAACCCAGGGGGGTGGCGGGCACCCTGGACGCCTTTATTATAAGGGCTGAATCAATACTCACACATAAGACCGAACTTACTGAGAGGCGACTGTCCCTCGAACCTTTATTATTGCAAAGGCGCTCTTACCTAGGCCCCTCATTATGTTCTAACATCGTGGGTGGGGCACCTAGTATTTGTCTTCCTCCTACCACTGATAGAGGAGAAGTCAAAGAGTCAAATGAGCCATTGGGGAAGTGGAGGAAAGGGAAGGGCAATCGAAAACATAAGCAGCCTAAGCAACCGGAACGGCCACAGAGATTAAATCATGAGAAGCCCCAAAATTGCACCATTTGCACTTTTGGAATACAGACCGATCATTCCTTACTGGCTCCTATATGTGATGCTCTAGAGATCACTGAACCTGTATCTGCAACTACTGGTAGGATTACCACAGGTACAGCTCTTGCTCAATTGAAAGAACTAATCAACAACAGCTTTTCTGAGCTTCGGGCCGACTAGACCTTCTGGACTTTGAATTACGAAAATTGTCTAGGTTAAATGAGCCAATACAACTCACTGTCCCTATAGGGGAAGGCCTGGGTATAAATGCTCCTCAGACTATGGATACTGCATCCCTAGAAATAGTTAAAGTTACTCTCATTGCCGAAGTTTTGCGCCAATTTTAAATGTCATATGGAAATGACAGCCCCCTACATTTCTGATAAAATCTCTTTGGCGCCAATATTACTGTGGCACTCAATATGGCGAAAAGAGACCCTTACACTCCTAAGTGATATTATAAGTGATGTCTTGAAACTAGATGGGGTGAGTGACATAACCTGGCTACGATATGTTGAATCTACTTTAAAAGCTAATGGGCTACATCATCTCTTTTTGGATCCTGTAAGTTGTTGTTCTATTTCTAAGAAAGATCTGAAAGCCCAGTTATTAACTAATATGCAGATTGGAAGGGAGATCTTAAATGCCAAGTTGTCAACAGTTAAAATATATTTAACTGTACCGAGTATCTCACAAATGGAAAAAAAATCAACGTACCAAACTTTTGTTACTAGCCTACAGCATAGGTACACCCTGGTGAGATTCCGCTTAACCTATATCCCTTTAATGTTGGGTATCCATGGCAATGTTTATGTTG
Organism: Lissotriton vulgaris; assembly: GCF_964263255.1. Classification (NCBI taxonomy): domain Eukaryota; kingdom Metazoa; phylum Chordata; class Amphibia; order Caudata; family Salamandridae; genus Lissotriton; species Lissotriton vulgaris. The sequence continues at coordinate 615,327 of NW_028245020.1, forward strand.
CTGCCGATCTCCCATTCTGTACTTGTGATAACCAGTCAATACAGAATGATATGCTTTTTTTGCTTTTTTGTAAACATTACCATAATGAAAGGAAAAGGTTTATCATCCCTATTATGCGAAAAATGAATTTTAGGCAACGTTGTGTGGCCTTTTACTATTTGCAGCTATTGTCTGACCCCTTTCATTTGTTTTTCTGCGGCATCTTTTCTTTTAACTGCTCTAAAAAAAGAGACGTTCAATCTGCAGTTCCAATCAATTGTAATATGAACTTAATCAAGCATAAATTTGTATTATAAATTTGAAAGTTGTATATCTAATATATCTTAAAACGTATTGTACTGTAATGATGTGCAATGTGTTTATCATTTATCCTTTTTATATATGTAGTATATTTTTATGCCTTCATCATGTCGGCAAAATAAAGTTATTCTGACTGACTACAATTTTACTTCAAACATAACACAAAGTGCTATTCTCAAGATTACCTGTGGAGGTTCTGCCTTCGCCTCATGTATCTTGTTCTGTACCGAGATATCTGCCAAGACTGTGGAGTCTGCCTATTTTACAGTAAAGACAAAATAGCACAGCACTAATACTGTCATTTTGAATTAATATATTATTTATTGTATTAAAGTGGAGTACAAAAATGTGAGATTAAATAAAAATAATTCTCTCCCCAAAAGTATTATGCATTATAATAACTAACCGTGATGTACAGAAATAATTTAATGTAATTTAATATCTTAATAAAAATAAATGGCAAGTTAACTTTAAATCAAAAAGTTAATAAAATATTTTGAATTACATAAATAATATGTTTTGTTTGTATTTTTCTTATTCTTAAGTATATGTATTTAATTTTTGTAATTTATACTAAGGAATTTAAAGGAGGATTATTAACTATCAACTATAAATCCCTACCCTGATTATATTCTATTGAAGGAGTTTGGAGTACTAGTGGTTGGCCATGTGTGATGCTGGATGTACTTCAGCTATGATTTGGAGTACATTACTACTGTTTTTAGTTCCTTTTTGCTGTAGCAACTTTGAAAATGCAGTGTGCAAACAGGCAGCAACAGACCTAGGGACAGATTTATTTCTTGGCAACTGGGTTAGTCCATCACAACGATGACAGACATTCTGTCTGCCCAAATATAAATCCCATAGCATATAATGAGATTTATATTTCAGTGGACGGATATCCATCACCTTTGTGACACAGTAACCCGTCTGCCAAGTTCTAAATGAGGCCCACACTCTTTTATGAAAGGGTGAACATCCATTCCCAAACCCTCTGCAACCTTCTCTAGACTTCTCATTATTATCCAATAAAGCCCATGATTTGATTTATTTATTTGTGGAGCCCCTGAATTACCACCCAAGGGGAATCTCTGCGCTGTCTCAATGCTACTGCCAGCCACAAAAAGAAATAGATCAGAATAGTAGGGTTTTGAGGAGTCTTCTGAACTGCAAATTATCGAGTATTGTCGCAGGTGAACAGGGAGTGCATTCCAGAAAGTTGAAGCCAGGTGGGAAAAAGCTTTACCCTCCAAGTGCTCTTTTTTATAGCGAGAAGCAACGAGAAGAGATTTAGACCCTGATCGGAGAGACCTGGGCAGCAAGTAGTTGGTAAGTGTCTCCGCAAAATAACTGGGGCCTTTGCCATTCAGAAATTTGTGCATAGGGCAACAGACCTTAAACCTAACCCACATTCGCATAGGCAGCCAATGTAGTTGTGGCAGAAGAGGGAGGGAGGCAGTTCGAGGAGGAAGATTAGCTACCAGGCGAGCTGCAGTGTTCTGGACCACTTGCAGCCTGTTTAAATGCTTCATTTGCTGAAATCAGCAGGGAATTACAATAGTCCAGGCGGCTTAAAACTTGTGCCTGGATAAGTGTTTTCCGCGTTTTTAGAGGCAAAAAAGGGAATACCTTCCTTAGGAGACCAGGCACATGAAAGCATGACCCAACGGTAGATGTAGCGTGCTCTTTCATTGTCAACTTCCGGTCCAGTTGGACACCCAGATTTTTTACCACTAGATTGGTAGTCGGTGCAGTGCCCATTTCCTCATGCCACCACCCAGGTGACCATCTCAACAGTGCCTCACCAAACTGCATGATTTTCATTTTCCCCCGCATTCAGCTGGGGAACATTGGTTCTCATCCAGACTGCAATGGTACGCATACCCTCCGAGAAGGTAGACTGAGTGTTAGGATTGTTCTTATCAAAGGAAAGAAGGAACTGAGTATCATCAGAATAAGACATAGGAACAAATCCTAGATTCCTTAGTAATCTCACTAAGGAGGCAACAAATATGTTAAATACGATGGGGCTCAAGCAGGAACTCTGCGGTACACCCTTAGTCAATTTAGTAGTTTTTGAATGGAAAGTGCAGAGATTTACAGTTTTTGTTCTATCAGAACGAGAACTCGTCATCCATTTCAGAATGCTCCCTTGGAGGCCAATTTCCCCAAGCCTCCTGAGCAGAGTCTGATGGGATATAGTGTTGAAGGCTGCCAATAAGTCGAGCAACAACAGAAGAAACGCTTGTCCATTGTCAAGGGACATTCTGATGTTGTGTGTAACTTCAATCAGAGCAGTCTCTGTACTATGTCTGGGTTGGAAGCCCGACTGAGATGAATGAAGGAAGTTTGAGGCTTCGACAAAATCAGAATCAGGAGAGGTAGCAATGAGATGGGTCGATAATTGGATAAGTCCTCCATAGGGGCTTTAATATTTTTGCGGATGGGAATTATTAGTGCTGCTTTCCATGCGGAGGGGAGGAGACCCTTTTCTATAGAAAATTTCGACATTGAGCAACTAGGAGCAGCAAGTTATTTGACAAGCAGTGAGGTGGTCTTGGCTGGGAGGATGTCCAGCGGGGAACCTCATTTCTTAGTTTTAAGTAGTACCTCTACATCCTCTGACTTGAGTGCCATGAAGTTTCTGCACTATGTAGGTTCTGCAAGCAGTTTTAATGTTTTTATGGTATTGGGCCAGTGCAAGTTTATATCTTTCTTTATCCTCTATATTATGTGATAGACATCATAGTCGTTCCAATTTGTTACAACTGCTCTTTTCTCTTCGGAGGTTTGGAGAGAACCAAGCTGTCTGAGGACGCCTGGCTATGCGTGAGCATTTTTCAGACAATCAATAGTGGTTTTACTAGTAGAGTTAAAGCAAGCCAGACATTCCTCAACGTGTCTGCATCAGAATTCCGAGGTCTAGGAAAAATATTTTCAATATCCTATAGTGTGAGTTTGTACCACTGCCTGCACCACCTGAGTGAATTTATACGGGAATTGGTGGATGTCCCCGGGCCCCTAATATAAAACTCTATTAGTGAATGGTCTGTCAAAGTAAGGGGAGAGGTAGCACCGCAGATGATATAAGGGGAGTTAGTAAAGATAATATCTGACGTATGCCCAGCAATGAGTGGGGCCATTGTTGATCTTACTTAATTCCAGTGTGCCAGAAAAGTAGCAGTGTCTTGGTTAGTGGTGTTTTCACTATGGACATTGAAGTCTCCTGGAAGCAAAATGTTTCTAGTAGAGATCACATGTGGAGAGATTAGTTACATTAGTTGAAGCAAAAAATTAGAAAGGGGGACCCAGGGTCCGGTAGACCAGAGCACCCTTCCAGCCGTGTTGGAAGAGGAGATCAATTCTAAAACAAAGATTTTCAGTGTGGGATTACTTAGTTAGTCAAATATAGATACTTTAATGGAGTCTTTGTGGATAATATCTATGCCCACCCCCACCTTGGATGATCTACCCAACTTTGTATCCAATAACCTTCCGGGAGAGCCACTGCCATTGCAGGAATTGAGATGGTTTTTATCCAGCTTTCCATCAGCAACCCGATATCAGGGAGTTTAGTTTAAAGCAGGTCCTATATTTCCGCTGTGTGTTTAGGTATAGATCTAACATTATATAATAGACAATTTCAGCCTTGGAATTCCGATGGAATCAGGGGAGAGGAGTCAGTCTGGTAGTAGTAGCGGCTTTGATCATTGCTCCCATTGGGCATCATGCTCCTAAAAGTAGGATGAACTTGTTTCATTCTCTGAAAGTGGCATGATCTACATATGAAGGGACCTTCCATAGCCATACATGACATGGTGTTTTGCAGCTGAGTGCAGTTATCTAAGCTATCATTTCGGATCATTAGAAGTTCTTGCCTTGTATATATACCCAAATTCCTTTTACCTGAGTCTGGAGAAGAGCATACAGGGGTGCTGGCTTCTGGTGACGCCCAGGTGTGGATGCTGCGCCTTGTGCCAGGCATCAGTTTAAATAGGAGAGGTTAGCAGCTAGACTGCTAACCTCAGCTCTGCTTCATTTTACTCTGAAGTATTCCACATTTTGTACCCACCTCCCTCTACCCCTCCCACATTTAGTACTACAATGTATACTTATGTGTGTGAAGACTCCGCAGTAGGAGCTGAGATCTCTGCACAGAAAAAGATTGGAGAGGCAGAACTTTCACACATAAGTCTGCGAATAGCATTTTATACTGTACTAGTAGTAATAATAAATGTATGCTAAAAAATATATTTTGCAAATAAGCCCTTGACAACAAAGGGCTTATAATGGTATCTACAGCAATAAAATGATCAGAAGGACTCTAGGTGCTGATGGCAAGACAGCTACCTCCTAGTCAAAAAACTATTCCCATGATTAATTCCTGAACTTGTGAAGCAGATGGAATCCTTCAATGCGTAACTGAATTACTTATTTTTATATATGGCACTGAGATACCTTAGAGCCTGATTTAGTCATCTGCCACCATGAGGTATAGAAGACAACCATATTTAGGGATCATTGCTGGCCCAGTGGGGATCTCAGTTTGTTGACAGAAACCCCCACCCCACCGGCTCGTTGAATGCCCTGGAAAACTGTTGTGTGCCTGGTTTTAAGTGGCTGGACATCAATTTTGTTTTTGATTTTGTTTTTAAAAAAACGAATTTCCAAACGTGCATTTGTTTTTGAAAAATCATACCCCCAAACTTTTTCATACACTAAGGGACCTATTCCGAGTCTGGAGGTCCGAACTTTTGAGTCCATGCTGCGTAAAAACCTTGTAGTATGGTGCCTTTGCAGAACCTTTTTTTGATTGCAAGCCACCTTTAAAAGAGGCACTGCCGTCCAGACAACGAAAAAGTCGTAATCTGGTAGGCAGGCAGCCAAGATTTGTCGGAGCGGAGGGACAGTGGTGTGCGCTGCCAAAAACTCGTTATCAGGGCATGACTTTTCTCCTAGGGTATCGGAAGTTATTATCTTTATTTTGTTCATGACTACAATATTTTACCTGGTAGTGATGTCCAGAAAAAACAAATTTTAGACTCTAAATCAAGCGGGTGGTCCGATATCCTTACTCCAATGGCCCCTACTCAGTCAGTGGAGCACTAGGGCCATTGCAATCAGAAACTGGCGGGTCCTCTGGACTCAGAATAAAATAAATACATGCTGCTCTGTCAAATTTGTACTCTATCAGCCAAACTCTAAATCTAATCCCAAATTGGGCACCAGGGAACTGAAAATCTTTGAGGGAGTATACCACTGTTTCTTGCTGAGCCCACTAACCATGTTTTGGGATGGCATGCAGGTACCCTGAAGCCACATTTGGGGTTTACTGACCTTAGGTTTCCCTGACCTTGGCTATCCGAACCCAATTGGCCAGACTTCTAGCCATGAGCTAGGAGAACCACTGTCAGGGTGTCTGTGTTCCCTTTTTTTTCGCATGGACTCACACCAGATTACCCCTCTGGGTCATAAGTATTTATAGACTCCTCTTTATGTCTGTATCCAACAGGATAACAGCCTTTTATGTGGATACATTGTTTTCCTGTGCAGGTTGCACCACTTTACCTGTAGTTTTTATAATCATGCTGGTGCTATCTATTGGGTAACCATTTAGGCAGGAGGATTACAATACCAGTGTTTTCTTTGTATTATAAACTGGAGATTATGTGTGATCAGATAGTGATTGTAAAGAGTATACATTGCATAATGCTTATATGCTCAGAGTTTCAACCAATGGTCGATGTTTGTTGCCTACTTGGATTTATGATTTATTTTTACTCTGCATATATTTTGTACCTCAAAATATTCACATATGCTGAAGTATATTAAAACTGCTGTCCTTTTATATAAATAAAGATTTTGCTGGATATTTCATGTCTATTGTAATTTTGATAAACATATTATACTGTATCTAGCCTCTACTTTCACACTATCTACTTTTATCTAGGCCTTACTTAGCAAGCTGGAATGTCAAAAAGGGTTTGGAGGCTTAGAAAACCAACTTTACACCAAAGACCCAGAGTCCTGTGAAGTGAAGAGCATTTACAATCTTAACGTTAATTTTAATACTTGTGAATGCAACTTAAAGAATAGGAAAAAATAAAGATTACATAATCTGATACAGCCATTGATTTATGTGGCTTCTGAAGAACTCTTCATTTGTTAACCCCTTCTGTGCTTCAGACGGGCCCCGGCTGACCCATCACATAGCATAGTGAATTCCTCTTGCGTGGGCACTAAAGGGATTCCCTTCTCCCCCCACCAGCCTCAGGAGCTGGCAAAGAGCTTCCTCAGAACCCGAGGCTGCTCCCCTGGTTTCCCTGAAATGACGATCACATATGTTGCCCTGACGTAATTTCAGAAATACCAAAACTGAAATTAAAAGTTAGGCTCATTTCAGTTTCACTTTTAATGTGCGCAGGGAGCTATCTTAGCCCCCCCGAGCACGTAGAAAGACAGGAGAGGTATCATTGGAAAAGGGAGAATATCCCCTTTCCAATGGTACCTCTCCCGAGTGGAACCCTGTTTGGGGATTGCCCAAGGTGGGATCCACCCACTACACCCCAGGGAGGGGGGAGCAGCCCCTTGGGAAAGGGCCTTTGCTCCCCCATAATTCTTTTGGACAATACAATCTTTCTGCATCCCTTGGGGGTAGACAGGTGCAGTATCCCCCTTATCTGACCCCCAGGAGGGCAGAAAGCCAACCGGAAACTTGGAATTATTTTTAGTAGTGATGTAGTTGTGACGGCAGCCCAAAATGGGCTTAACAATTCCCCTAACCCCCAAAGAAATTCCAGTCTTTCTGCCCCCCCCCGGTAGCAAATGGAAGCAGTATCCCCCACTTTAACCACCGGGGGGCAGAAAGGCCACTAGAAGCCAGGGATTTTTTTATTTGATTTAGTGGTGGGGGCTGCCCAAGATGGGTGGGCTAATGTCCCCAACCCCCAAAAAAATGCAACAATCCTTCTGCCCCCAGGGGCAGATGGGGCAGTAGACCATGTTCTTTCACTGGGGGTGGGGCAGAAAGCCCATTAGGCACCATAGTTTATTTTGTATACATAGGGTGGGGACTGCCCATAATGGGCATGCCAATGCCCCCACCCCATAAATATTGCCAGATTCTTTCTGCCCCTGTCTCCCGGGGGGACAGAAAGACCAATAGGCATCAGGGAATATGTTTGTTTTTATTTGGGTTGTGAGCTGCCCAGAATGAGCATGCCAATGACCCACCACACCCCAAAAATTCCACAGTCTTTCTGCTCCCCAGGAGACAGATGAGGGTCACAGCCCCTGACCTTCCATCCAGGGGGAGGCAGAGAGCCCACTAGGCACCAGCGATTAGGCTAGTTTTTTTATGCGTGGTGGTGGGGGCTGCCCAGAATGGGGATACCAATGCCCCCACCCCACACAATAAAATAGACACAGTCTTTTTGCCCCCCCGCAGCATTCAACACTGTTTCCCATCAAATACTGCTCGGAAAGCTGAAGGAAATGGGACTAAGGGACTCTGTCTTTCGTTGGTTGGCAAGTTTTCTATCTGGCCGGACTCAGACGGTTACTCTAGGCGCGTATTGTTCTGCACCCATGGGACTTACCAAGGGAGTTCCACAGGGCGCCTGCCTGAGCCCGACTTTATTTAGCATCTATGTGGCTCTCTTGGCTGGTGTTCTAAGAAAATATGGGTTTGTTCCAATATCATATGCAGACGATACGCAGCTGCTCTTCCCCTTCGATGAATTCACTCCTACCATACAGGAGACCTTCTCTTTGGGCATGAATGTCAATTCACAGTGGATGAGGAGTAATTTCCTTCAATGCAACGTCAGGAAAACCGAGCTCCTACTTTTTGGAGAGGCCCCTGTATTATGGTCCCCAAACTGGTGGCCCATTAATCTTGGAGAGCCCCCTGTTCCTAAAACTTCTGTCAAAACCTTGGGAGTTCGGTTAGACCAAGCTCTTTCTTTTAAAGAGCCTATTGGCCAGACAGTGGGTGTATGCTTTCACACCTTGGGCCTACTCCGACAAGTCTTTCCTTTACTTCCAGACTTGGTTCGAAAGACTCTGACCCAGGCAGATATTTTGAGCCGCTTAGACTACTGCAACGCTCTGTTGCTCTCTGCCAATGAAGCATTAATTAACAGACTACAAGTGGTTCAAAACATGGCAGCACGTCTGGTCCTAAACATGCCGCCAAGATCAGCTTCCCGCCTTCTACTCCTAAAATTTCACTGGCTCCCAATACGCCAACGGATAAATTTCAAGATCTGTTGTACCATTCACAAGGCACTGCATAATCTCGGCCCCGGCTATCTATCCGAAAAGTTTATTCCCTATCTCCCCTCGAGAGCTTTGCGCTCCAGCACCAAAAACCTGCTTACAGTTCCTAGAATCAGGAGAGTGAGTTTGGGGGGTAAATCTCTTTCATACCTTGGACCTAAACATTGGAATGACCTCCCTCCTCAATTAATAGAATTTTCGAACCATCTTGTTTTTAGTAAAATTCTTCAAACCACTCTTTTCTGTTTTTAAACATGCTACAGTCTCCCCATGAACAACCGATACACATCCACTTAAGCACAGAGATACTCCTTGGAGTCGATTCTGGCGCTATACAAACCTTAAAATAAATCATTATTGGGGCAAACCCTCCTGGTACGTCCTCTCCAGGGTGGCAGAAAGCCCACTAGGCACAGACTTTTTTTTTAGCAGTGTGCCTATCTCTGTATTTTGGGCCCTAGCCCTAGTTTTAAGAAATGTGTGGTATGTGTCTCTAGATTGCCTTGAGCCTGGGGCCAAAAAACCAGAAACCCCCTCGGCAAAACCAGGTAGTTTTATGATAGGGTATTTTGAAGTCTCCACAGTATGATTTGGGCTCTTTCCTGTTGCAGCCACTATGCCTACCATACAAGAGAGGAACCATTTTTATCGGGAGACCTGGGGGAACGCTAGGTAGTAAGACATTTGTGTCAGCCCGGTGATCACACAACATTCCCACACAGAAAAGTGATGAAAATTAGATTTTTTTCAGCTATATTTAAGGTTTGCAGGGGATTCTGGGTAGGGAAACGTTTGAGGATCCACGCAAGCTATACCTAACTGGACTCCACAGGGATTCTAGTTTTCCGAAATATGTGTGTTTGGTAGGTTTCCCTAGATGGCTGTGAGCCCGGGGATCAAAAAACAGGTGCCCCCCACCAGGTGCCCCCTACCTGCAAAACCAGGTAGTTTTACGATAGGGAATTTTGAAGCCTCCACACTATGATTTGGACCCTTTTCTGTTGCAGCCACTATGCCTACCCACACAAGTGAGGTACCATTTTTATTGGGAGACCTGGGGGAACACTAGGTGGTAGGAAATGTGTATAAGCCGATTGATCCCACAACATTCACGCCCGAAAAGTGTGGAAAATGTGATTTTATTAACTAAATTTGAGGTTTGCAGGGGATTCCTGGTAGGGAAACATTGGGGGATCCACGCAAGCCATACCTCCCTGGACTCTCCAGGGTGTCTACTTTAAAGAAATGTGTTGGTTTGGTAGGTTTCCCTTGCTGGCCGCTGAGTTCGGGCAAAAAACCAAGGTAACCCCCTTGCAAAACCAGGTTGTTTTGTGATAAGTGATTTTGATGTCTCCTCAGTATGTTTTGGCTCCTTACCTGTTGTGGGTACTTCCCCCACACACACGAGTGAGGTATCATTTGTATTGGAAGACTTTGGGGAATGCAGGGTGGGTGAAATGTTGTGGATCCACACAGATTCCAGAACTTTCGATCACAGAAATGTGAGGAAAATGTTTTTTTTTACCAAGGTTTTCAAGGGATCGTGGGTAAGAGAACCTGGTGAGATCCACACATGTCACCCCATCCTGCATTCCGCTGGGTGTCTAGTTATCAAAAATGTATAGGTTTGCGAGGTTTCACTAGGTGCCAGCAGAGCTAGGGTTCTACAGTTAGGCACTTTGCCAAGAAAGGGTCAGTTTTCACTGTTAAAATGTGGTGTGAACTGTTGCGTTCTGGATCGTTTCCTGTCAAGGGCACTAGGCCTACCCACACACGTGAGGTATCATTTTTATCGGTAGACTTTGGGGAATGTGGGGTGGGTGGAATTTTGTTGATCCATGCAGATTCTGGAACTTTATATGACAGAAATGTGAAGAAAATGTGTTTTGTTTTATAAAGTTTGAGGTTTACAAGGGATTCTGGGTAAAAGAACCTGGTGAGAGCCACACAGGTCACCCCATCCTGAATTCCTCTGGGTGTCTAGTTTTTAAGAATACATAGGTTTTCTAGGTTTTCCCAGGTGCCGACAGAGCTAAGGTTCAAAATCTGCAGCTAGGCACTTTGCCAAGCACCAAGAAAGGGTCAGTTTTCACTGCATAAATGTGGTGTGTCCGCGTTGTGTTTTGGGTTGTTTCTGTCACAGGCACTCAGCCTACTCACACAAGTGAGGCATCATTTTTATTGCAAGACTTTTCGGAATGTGCAGTGGATGGAATTTTTTGGATCCACGCAGATTCCAGAACTTTCCATCATGTAATAAATGTGAGAATTTCTTTACAAAGTTTGATGTCTGCAAGGGATTATGGGTAACAGAACCTGGTGAGGGCCACACAAGTCACCCACTCTGGATTTCCCTGAGTGTCTAGTTTTCAAACATGTGTAGGTTTGCTAGGTTTTCCTTGGTGCTGGCAGAGCTAGGGTTCAAAATCTCTAGCAAGGCACTTTGCAAAAAAAGTGCTTGTTAACAATGTAAAAATGTGGCGTGTCCATGTTGCATTTCGCACCATTTCCAGTTGTGTGCATTAGGCCTACCCACACAAGTGAGGTATAATTTTTATTGCAAGACTTTGGGGAATGCAGGGTGGGTGGAATTTTGTGGATGCAAGCAGATTCCAGAACTTTCCATCACAGAAATATGAGGAAAATGTGTTTTTTGACAAAGTGTGAGGTTTGCAAGGGATTCTGGGTAAGAGAACATGGTGAGAACCACACAAGTCACCCCATCCTGGGTGTCTAGTTTTCAAAAATGTATACGTTTGCTAGGCTTCCCTAGGTGGCGGCAGAGCTAGGGTTCAAAATATACAGCTAGGCACTTTGCAAAAAAAGGTCCTTTTTTCACTGTGAAAATGTGGTATGTCCACGTTGCTTTGTGGGCCGATTCATGTTGCGGGCACTAGGCCTACCCACACAAGTGAAGTAACATTATTTGCGGAAGACTTTGGAAATTCAGTGTGGGGGGAATTTTGTGGATCCATGCAGATTCCAGAACTTTCCATCACAGTAATGTGAGGAAAATGTGTTTTCCTTACAAAGTATGAGCTTTGTAAGGGATTCTGTCTAACAGAACCTGGTGAGAGCCAGACAAGTCACCCCATCCTAGATTGATTCCCCTGGGTGTCTAGTTTTTAAAAATATATAGGTTTGCTAGGTTTCCCTAGGTGCTGGTAGAGCTAGGGTTCAAAATCTAAATCTAGGCCCATTTCCCAAAAAAGGGTCAGTTGTCACTGTAAAAATGTGGAGTGTCCACGTTGCGTTCTGGGCCATTTCCTGTCACGGGCACTAGGCCAAACCATACAAGTGAGGTACTAATTTTATCGGGAGACTTAGGGGATCACAGAATTGCATAGCAACTGTTATTACCTATTGACTTTTGATGCATTTCTGCCTTCCAAATGTAAGACAAAGTGGAAAATAAGAAAGCACTTTGAAAAATGTCCTATATTTCACATGTTAGTATGGGTACCCACAGTTTCAGAGATGTGCAAATACCTAATGTTTCTAAACTCCATATTTTGTTCCCATTTCAGAAATACATAGGTGTCTTTCATACCGATATTTCACTGTTTATATTTTCCCAAATTAATTGTGATATACCCTGTGCACAATAAAAAAACATTGTAAGACATTGCTCAGTAATTGGCTCCAGGTTCGTCGGGTTCTAGATGAACCTACAAGTCCTATTCATTCATACAACCAGAAGGATCCAGTAAATGTAACAGTGTATTGTTTAAAAAAATCTGTCATACTTAGAAGTTACAGGTGAGAACGTTGGCACACATGGCTGTTTTTGTCAACTCATTTTCAGTTTTTCCTATTTTCAACTGTTAGTTTCCATGAAAAAACTTTGAAGGATCTACAAAAGTATTCCCTTGCTGAGTTCAGAATTTTGCCTACATTTTTTAAATGTATAAATTTCCAGGATCAATTATTTCCATGATCAATTATTGCTTTCATACCCATTTCGAGATTAACTGAAAGGACTTTGAAATCTCAAAAAATAGCAAAAATAGGCTATGTCCCAGTAAAATGCCCAAATTGTGTAAAAAATGTTGGTTTTCTGACAAAAGAAAGTCTGTCCCTGAAAGCTAGAAAGATGGTGATTTCAGCACCACAACCCCTTTGTTGATACCATTTGCAGGCAAAAAAGCAGACGCTTTCATTTTCAGCACTATTTTTCAATTTTTTGCCCCCAAAAAACCAAATGTGGCTGTTCTCTGGCAAATTTCGCGGTCCCCTCCAAGGGAATCAACAAACCCTGGGTACCATTACAATCCCCATTATGATGGAAAAAAATTACGCAAATTTGGCATTGATACCTTATGTGGTCAAAACGTTACAGGAGCCTGAGTGTGAATTACACCAAATAGCCAAATAAGGCTTGAAACCTTAGAACTTGGGGGTTGGGAGGCCTAGCAGTGAAGGGGTTAAACAGATTCACTTGCGGATGCTTTTTGACCTCATGGGTTCTAATGTTTCTTATTTGCTCAAGTGTGGATTCTTTCTACTATCCACGCAACTGATTAGATAAGATTAGTCACTTGGTGGTCAGTATCAGAGGTACCAGCCACTCTACTCTTTGCCTTATGTGGTTGCTTCACAAACCTGGGGGGCTGTTCAGTGACGGTTCTGCTGATGGCTTTCAGAATTCCATCCTCATCAGTAGTTTCACTGCTCACTGAAATGCCTCACTTTTCTGGCTCTTTTGTAAGACTGCTCCTTTGCATTGTAGGATTTACAATCATTTTCAAACTGGTTCAATGTGTGCCAGTTACTTATAGATAGAGTTCTGGTTGATCTGAAGGAGAGAGACTTTTGGTGTGAGTTCATTTTAGGTTTTGATGTCATGGGCAAGAGAGTGTTTTGTCTTTTCTCAAGAGGTGACTGAGCATTATATGTTTGTCTCAGTCTTACATATGATTACTGCAAGGCCAGGGTTTAGCAGTGAATGCAGTTATCACTGCACATCATGAGGGTGAATGAATGATTGTGTTGGGAATAGGTTTAAAAGTTGATTCTTTAATCCAGGTGTAGTGTGCGGATGGTTTGGTGAAATATTCAGTCTAGCCATTGTATAGTTGGATGAAACTGTGGGTGGGCTGAGTAGACTGCCATTCCACAACGCACCAGGTCATTTTTGTACTCTGCACTTGTGTTGAATGTTAGCAAAAGTGTAGAATGGGAGGTGCAATGTTATTATAAGTATAGTAATCATGGTAATGTTGTTATTTTATGCAAGTATTGAGCTTGCATTCATACACTGGGTGTAAGAAATGTTGTTAGTGTTTAAAGGGGTGAAAACCCCACTCAGGCATCAACCACAGTCTTTGTCAGGGTGAACAACAAACATCACTAAATTAACCTGTATTTAATCTTCTAGTGGTCTGGCACAAAAGCAGTCAGGCTTAATTTGGAACCAAAGTATAAAGTATTAAAGAAGCACACAAACAGCAACAAAGTGAAAATACAACACAATAAAAATCCAAATATCCCTCTTGAATCCGCATGTCATTAGCCCGCATGCTGTCACAACACGGTCATAACAACGACCGCGTTGTGACAGCGCATTCCATTACTCTGCAAGTCGTTAGAACACTACACTACCGTCCACGCATGCGCACTGCTATTCATGGGTCGCACGCATGCGCGAGCGCACTCCACTCATTAGAGCGCGCCTGGGCGCCCTCGCAAACACCATGACTCGGCAGTTCGAGTCTCTCTACCATTTCTTCCACCATGCAGGTTCGAACAATTACCCCATTAACCACAGTATAAAATCCGGCAGCAACGGCCATTACTTACCGGTTCTGCGAAGGAGGCACTACAGGTCCAGAGCAGGCTCTGCCCAGAAAAGCTGTGAGTATGATGAACAACCACCACCACCACTGGTAAGCACTAACTTTCTCCCCTACAGGTCTCCTAATCAAAGTGGCCAAAACCTTTCTCCCCTACAGGGTCAACCCCTTGCCACTTCACAACCTTGGAGCAGAATACTGCTTGAACTAGCGTAAGAAAGAACTCTTGCGCTTTCTTTACCACTCATGCACTATGGTTGTGAATACCGTGTTTTAGCCACTCCACCCCCGAACTTCAAGTGCGAATCTCACCCTAATGGTACCACAAATACCATTACACTGTAGCCGCCTATAGCCTGCACTCCTATCGCTATAGTGTCGGCAGTCAGATGTATATAATGCAATACATTCAAGTGACTCTCTTTTCCCCTTGTATGTTTTGTCTTTGTCCATATATGTTACATGTACAGGTGTCTTTGAGAAGGGAATCCCCCTCTCACACATAGAAAAACACTTTAGGGCATGTATACACGTAGTCTGAATTACACACCCACTAGTTTAACCACACACACTTATTTTAATTTCGTCCTGAAGAAAGCCAGCATATTCATAAGGCACTGGCTGAAACATGTTGACACACTAAAGGGTGTGGGAGGTCGTAACTCGCCTCTAACATCCGGCAGCCTTATTTTTACCCGCTGACGGTGGCCCAGGTATTAAAGTTTAATTCACCTTTGGGTACTGGGACCCCCGCCAAGCCGTTTTAAATTCACACTCATAACACTCTTCACCGCACACTCAGCGACATACCTGCTCCGCTGTAATCAGGCGTCGAAGCACACCCGGGACACGCTAGGTGTCACTGGGTGGGCCCGCTGATGAAGCATGCCACCAACTAGGTTGGTGGGTGAGGGCTTCATGAGCACACCCACCAGGTGCTCCTACCCCCTGACGAAACATACTTGAGTCCTTAAATTTGTGTTAACTTAAATTTTTGTTAACCTTATATACATAAGCTAGTCTCTTTTTGATTAACTATATATGGAGCTACATGTTGGCAGTCACCAACGGACCCTTGGAGCCACTCAAGTTAGACACAGATAAAGGTAAGAAGGTCCAGTCTTCCTTCTCAAACAGCATGGCAGCACTCAAGCAGCAAGTTAGTCTTCTGGCAGCAGGACAGTCCTCTATAATGTGTAAAGGTCCAGGAGTGTTCTGAAGAATGGCTCTGGAGGTCCGATATGTATGCCTGGTTCCACCTTTTTGGTGGGGGACAAGCTGTCCTACCACACATCTGAGTTCTGAAGAGATCTTCTTCCCCAGTCAAGCCTCAAAACTGTACTGAGTGACAAATGCCTAGTGTCAGGTTCCTTTGTGTGTGCTGGTGGCAAGCTCTCTGAAGTGTGAGTGGGGCCGGACATGGGTCTGCCCCAGCCATCATGGTAGGGAGGATCCTCCTGCCCATGCCTAGTCATGTTTGTGTCACAGTCTTGGAGGAATGCATAAACCCTAATAGCAGAGCCATTTACATTCATGTGACCCAGGAAACTGGCAGAAAACACAAATGGTTAGGACAAGAAAATGTCAAGTGTCCAAAAGTGGCATTTTCATAATTGTGATTCATAATCTGACTTTAACATTACAAATAATTGTTATATATCAATTCATTTGAACCAAAGCAAACATACATGGATCTGGTCCCAATTCCAAGTTAGAACTTACTAAATGTTATTAGATAACCCTGTCTTAGTCAATGCAAGAGACAGCCCTTACAACAGTGAAAAACCGCTTAAGAAGTCTTTCAGTGCTAGGACACATAAGACTTCAATACACATGTCCTACTTTTTCGAATAACAGGCACTCTGCCCAATGAGCCATTGGAGTATACCTCAGGGGTATTTTATAAGTATTATGAAGGAGGGTTTAGGCCTGGCAAAAATATTGTTTTGCCCAGTTGAAATTGTATTTGAAAACTGCACTACAGGCTGCAGTGGATGGCTCCAGACATGTTTTAAGAGTCTGCTTTAATGGGTGTCACAACATGTACTGAAGACCCACTAGTAGCATTTACTTTGCAGTAAATCACATGTGCCAATAAGGTGCAGGGCAATTTGCCATGTTTTAGGGAGCAAACACAAGCATGTTAACACTAGTTAGCAGATGTAAAGTGCACAGAGTCCTAAAGGAAGGGAATGAATGCAAAATGTTGGGGATGGCCAGGCAAAAAGGACAAGCTCCAACACTGGGTTACCATGGCGTCTCTAAATAATCCACTTTGGTGTTGGAATCTGATTCAGGTTCTATTGTACCTTAGGGCCAGATGTAGGTGGGCAAATACCGGTCGGTAACGGTGAAATTAATTAAATTTCACCGTTACCGACCGGTATTTAGCCATGTGGGTTGTAGGGAAGGAATCGGTAATAAGGAATCGGAAAATACCGATTCCTTAATACTGATTCCTTATTGGCCTTGCATTTAAGTAATTGGTAATACCGATTCCTTATATGCAATGTAGGTAGCACTTAAAACAGTGCACCTCAGCCTTAAGGAATCGCTATTTACCACCAACTTCAAGTTGGTGGTAAGTAGCGATTTCCTTTCAAAATGCACTTTTTTGCTTTTTGAAATGTGCATTAGGCATTAGGGCATGCATGTGTGCCACATGTGTACACATGCATATTTCAGGAGTGCAACAGGGTGTCCTTTGGACACCCTGGCACCCTTGTAATACCTCCCGGTATTACCGATTCGACAATACCAAATCAGTAATACTGAATGTCTTCACATTCATTCCTATGGGCCTCCGAGCCCATAGAAATGAGTGGGTAGGTATTCATTATTACCGAATCTCAATTACCGATTCGGTAATAACGAATATTAACAATTCTGTTTTTGTTACCAAATTCTTACCAACATCTGAAATACCGAATTCTAAATACCGAATCAGTAAAATTCGAAATTGAGGAATCGGTATTTCCCTATTACCTACATCGGGCCCTTAATGTATTATTTTCTTCTTAACAAGCAATGGACTTCTCATTATAGCACTGGTGTATAATGTGTCTAATGTGTCCTGTGTTCCTGTGGGTATTCACTTTAGGAGACACATTGGCACTACTTTCCCTATAGCTTCGTACAATTGATTCACTTATGCAAATTTACGTTATGTAACAACACAATTATTGTGTTGTACACATTACTTGTTATCATGTTTTTCATAGGAGAGCCATGTGTGGTGTTGAGATTTATGAGTATGCATGCATTTGTACTCAGAGTGTATGTGAAAGGACTGCATGATTTTCTTGCACACATAGGATGTCTTTCTGTGCAATGGTTTGGTGTTTTCTTTTATTTATTGTTTTTGAGTTCTGCTTAATATTTATGTCTTTGTTATTTTGCCTTTACATTTTTTTAGCTTTAGGTTTCATGGATGTATGCAACTGTACTTTAACACTTTTGAAACTGTCAGAAAAGGGGCTATTTATTTGGGATAGGGTGAATCATACCAAAGTAATATATACAATATGGTTAGAGCAAAACACTGTAGAGAGAGAATTTCAGATCAACCCCTAGTAGCTAGGTGACAAGCCACAGAGAAGTGTGTGTTAAGTTACAAAACAACTAAAAGTTTAAATTAAGTAATACAAGACCCCCCAAAAAATCCAAATTGATTTAAAAATATAGGGGAAAACCTTAATGAGAATAAAGACACAAGTTCAAGAAAGGTTTAAGCCAAGAAGCACCTAGAAAATGTAAAACACCATTGAGCAAAAACATTTTGTAGTTAACCAGGACCTTGGCTGATTTCCAAGGTGACGGTGATGGAGAAGAATTTCGATACCATAAGCTGGTTGTTAATTCTTTGTTTTAACTGTCAGACTTCGTTCGTGAAATGAAAGTCAAAATCATCCATCGGGACAAGGAACACCCTAGGGTGTGTCTAGTGAGGGTCCCTCAAAGTAAGATATGTCATTATCAAGCTCTACTGATACCTTTGGTTTTTGGCACTATAACCTTTAAGTATAATCAAGCTGGATTTTGCAGCCACTTTGCGTGCATTGCAGGTTGGATAGATTTGATGACTTGCCCCAGTCCAGGGGTCACTTTTTTGGGAATTCAAAATCCTCCAAAATGCCAGGCTGGAAATTGTAATCAGAAAGGGATCCACAAAGCTGGATACCATTCCTCAAAGTCTCCTGAACCTGTTTTCTCCATGTGGGACAATCTTGTTTTCTTGCCCATCTAGTATGCTTCCCTCCACTGGAAGCCTTAGGGAATGGGATCCGCTTCTTCAGCTGCTAGTTAAGGTCCCTATGGTCAGTTTTATTTGCAACTCCTAGTTCCTCATGTATGCATCTAGGACCAGGTGTTTCTCCAGTTAGGCCTCTTGCAAAATTCAGTCTTCTGTGGGCAGCTTTGCATGATCGTCAGAAGGCAAGCAGGAGACCAACTATGTAAGGAAATGCCTCTTTTTGCAAAATCACTCCCAAAGTTAAGGATGGATACAGCAGATTTTTCGACTCTGAGAGTGCACTGAGTCCTGCCAACCATGTCTCAATGCCAATATTTTGACCCTTAAAACGTGCATGTCTAATTGGTACGCCCACAATTAACATACTTTTACATAATTATATCTTCTTAGTATATGTTCCCATGGATACCCAAGTAAAAATGTTCCTTGGGGTCAGCAGCACTTATTGTACTACCTCGAGTGTGACAAGGCAGAACAAGGCTCCTATCATTGGTCACTGGAAGAGCAGTTTTCAAACTGTAAACTCAAGTTTGCCATTTGAAACAATGTCAAAGTGCAGACATTCATTTTTAATATATATATACGCCACTCCTTAGGCAGGCTAATTGAGCACTAAGATACTGTGCGGCATGTTAAAAAATGCGTTTTCATATGTTCTAACAGTAATATTGCAAATTGTCATCTTTGCTGTAGAAACGCTAGTAGACCCATTTGCGAGTACAGGGTTACAGGTTTACAGCTCAGCTGTGCTAATGTCTAAATGGATCTACTAAAATTGGTACTTCAAGGTATCAAAAGATTTGTTACATGTGGTACATTAAACACGACTATTAGAGCTGGCATCCCCTGTATTTTTGCCTTTGCCTCCTGTGTTTTTACTGTATGTTGAAGTTTGTTTTGCTGGTCTAGATGCTTTGGGCACTTGCCACTGCTGTTGAGTGCCAAAGTGCAAGCGCTCCCTCTGTAAATGTTATTTATGTATGGGTGATTCCATGATTGCCATATCTGTTTTACTGGTAAGTCCCTAGTACAGTGCACTGTGTGTGCCCAGGGCCTGTAATCAAATGCTACTAGTGGGCCTGCAGCACTGATTGTGCCACCCACATGAGCAGCCGGTAAATATAACTCAAACCTGCCACTGAAGAGTCTGTGCTCAATTTGGTACTGCGATGTCGACCTCACAAGTGCACCCACTTGCCAGGCCCTAACCTTCCCTTTTCCTACATGTGAGTCACCCCTAAGGTAGGACCAAGTTACCCCTGTGGGCAGGGCGGAGTGTATGTAAAAGGTAGGACATGCTCTTATGTGTGTGGGATGTCCTTATGGTGAAATACTGCCAATTTTGTTTTTCACTATTAAAAGGCATATGTCCTATAGGATAGAGTGGGAGTTTATTTATAACATCTTATAAATATAACTTCACATTGGGACAAGATGGAGAAATGGAGTTTACTATGCCTGAACTCAGAATATAAAAATGCATCTTTTAGGAAAGATGATTTTTATATTGTGTGTTTGATAATACCACTTTTAGAAACCGGGTATTTTCTTGCTTAGCAGTCCTGTGTGCCTCTGCTGGTTTGTATGCTGACCATCTGGCTTTGGAGTGACAGGGGCTGGGGATGTGCATTCACTCAGGCAGCTACCAGTGAGGGTGCTGTGTGTCCTGCCTTTTTCTGAATGAGTCAGGGCTGGGGTGAATAGACCTGGGATGTATTTAGAGTAGGGAGAGGAGTTTTCCTTTTCACCTGAATGGGCCTGGTCTGCTTTGGACAATGCTGTTTCCACCTCCTGCCGGGAAGCTGCACCATAAAAGACAGAACTGGTTTTAAATAAGCAGAGAGCCTCTCTGACACCAGAGAGCAAAGGGAAATGGACTATAAATGTTGGGGTCCAGACCCCTGAACTTTAGATTACTTCTGGGATTCAAGAGGAACCTTTGCCAAGGAGAAGAGCTGGAGAAACTGAGGAGAAGTACTGCCCCTTTGCTGTGTGCTGTCTGGGGTTGGCCTGCAGTGGCTGTTTTTGCCAAGAAAAGGGCAAGGGCATAGCTGTGTGTTGTGTCCCCTGATTGAGGAAGATCTCCTAGGACTTGAAGTAGAGCTTTCCTCCTGTTCTGAAGTCTCAGGGACACAAAGCCTTCCCCTCCAGTCCCTCCTGAACTCCTTTGCTGGGAGTTCTGATCTGCCAAAAGGTGCCTAACAGTGTTTTGGGCCTCTGGAGGTTATTTCTGGGGCTTGGAACTGCAAAAGACTAAAGAACTGTGTAATATGACGCATCGAGGGGACACAGCTGGAATCTTCGCAGCGCATCCCGGATCTTCATGCATCACATCATCCCAGGTCATTAGGCATTGCTTCGAGGTGCCAGGTCGGTCCCATTGCTGGATGACGCAGTAAGAACGTGACGCATCACCTCCCCATGAAGTAAGAAACCGACGCATCACCTCCTCTCTGGTAGGGAACCAACGTATCACCCCCCCTGCGTAACAGTAAGGAATCGACGCATCACCTCCACTGGAGTAAGGAACCAATGCATCACCTTCCCTGTGTGTTGGGAACCAACGCATCCCACTCCCTGCAACACTTTTTGCTCATGTTTTTGACTCATCCAAGGTACTTTGTGTTGAATGTGTCGCATCCACCATTTTCTATGATCGAACAATTTCTACTTTTAAAAGTCACATTTTGATTATTGTATTTGGGATTTTTGTCGTTTTGGTCTTGTTTGTTTTAGATAAAGATTACTTATTTTTCAAAACTGGTGTGGTGTCCATTTGTGGTGTTTTCACTGTATTACTGTATGTGTGCACAAATGTTTTACACACTGCCTCTGAGATAAGCCTGTCTGCTCATGCTAAGCTCCCAAGGGGGTGATCAAGGGTATTTTAGAAGCATATCTCCCATACCCTGACTCGGGAGAAGGGTCCCTACTTGCACAACGGTGCCCACTAGAGACCTCCTTTTCTAGCAAAGTATTTATACCCAAGTCAAATGTAATGCAAAGATTAAGTGAATGCCAACTTTAGAAAGTTTCAACACTGTTTCCTAAATATTTCCAGTGATTGGTTATGGTTTCTAGCTACAGGACAGTCTTCTGACCTCCTTGGAGAGATGTGGATGATGTTTAGGAAGACAAAAAAGGTACTGCAGTTGGAAAAGATGTTTGTAAGGCCAAACAGGGAGTGAGCTCAAAACATAAGTTTCAAAGGGAAAGCTGCCTTTGTAAAGGGCAAATGGTGGACACACATGAGAGATAGGTTGGCACAGCGGAACAGAGAGAGGAAAACAGTTGCCAAACCAATATTACAGAGGGTGTGTAGCACTCAAGTAGCCATATCTCTAGGGTGGGCTTCCAAGCTCCACACACCAAGAGGAGGGTTCTTACATCTTGGAAGTGGGAATACTATTTCACCTTTTAGATAGCTAGATGCCATACTTTGCAGAAAGTTGTCATTAAGCAGGAGGGGATGAGGTAGCCCATTGGCTAGTATCCATCACATCTCTGAGGGCAATTTATTGGAATACAAGTAGCACCCCTGGCTCCCAGGCCTCAGGCAAAGAGAGGCTGCACCTAAGATTGGACAGTACCTAATGCACCTGACCAAGAAAAGAGAGGAATTCACCTGTGGTGCTCTGCTTGGGGAAAAGATGTCCCCATTCCCCATACAGACAGAGTGACTCCAAGAGTCACTCCTTTCTGTTACAGCTATAGGGGAACAAAAGATGAAGAAGCCTGCCTTGATGAGATGGTAGCCATAATTTTTTCTCCACCACTGACCACAGAGTACAGCATGTGAGAACAAGTCTTGATGCTCAAAAATTGCACCAGAATCTGCTGGACTCGGGAGAGTCATTTGAGTGCCGTTTGGTCACTCATATAAGTAAGTAACGAAGTAAAATACATGTATAGAGCATGCATATGCCGTAAGGACTCTTGGTGCTATTGGCTGTTATTAAACTAGCTGAATGTCCTAAAAAGGTAGACAGCATGAGAAATGCCAGGTTTTAAGCTGTTTTCTGAAATGGTTTAAGTTGGACTGAGCTTTAAGCTGATAGGACAGTTCATTCCCGAGTTTGTAGGTGGAGAATGTGAAGGTTCTGCCTCCCCACCTGGCTTTTGATTTTAGGAATTGAAACTTTTTTGACTGAAGAGGACCAAAGCATGCATTTGGGGTATACCAGTGGATTTTTCTCTAGAAATGGTCAGGTTGTTTCTGTGGGCTAAAAAGAGAGCTTTGAAACTGACCTGCTTCTGGACTGGAAGCCAATGTAGGTCAAGCATTGCTTGGGAGATCAACTTAAATTTGGAAATTTTCATAAGAAGGTGAGCTGCCGCTTTCTGGAGGTTCTGCAGTTTATTTAACAAGTATTGTTGGATACCTAAATATAGAGCATTGCAGTTGTCAATCCTAAATTTCACTAAAGTAATAATGACCGTCTTTTGAAGTTCCAGTCGTTTAAAGGGAAAGGTCTTTCTTAGTGTTCTTAGAGAAAAAAGCATGAGGATGTGACCTGATTGATTTTGGTCAGAAAAAGTTAGCTTTCTGTCAAAAATGACACCCAGATTATTTGCTTTATTTCAGGAGTTGGAAGTAGGCCTAGATGTTGAGGCCACCAGGTAGAATTCCACAAAGACGGATCCTTTCTGGAGAGAAGAACCTCAGTCTTGTCAGAATATAATTTAAGACAGTTATTTTTCATACAGCGAACACTCTGTAGTATACATGTGTTGAACCATTTAATTACCTCTTCGACGTCACACAAGATTGAAACTACAATCTGTGTGTCGTCAGCATAAGACATTCCCAAAAAAACAGAAGACTGAATCAGGTTAGCCAAGGGTGCACATACATATTACTGGGTGGAACTAAGAGACTATACTTGAGGGACCCCACATGGTTGTGAAAAAGGTTTCGATGAACAATCACCCAGAGACACCAGTTGTTCTCTGTTGACAATACCAGAACTTAAGAGGGATAAGGCTGAGTCACTTATACGGACGCTCTGTAATCCAAGACAGACACCAGCCTCAGTTAAAGGGAACTGTTGGCTTGCTGTAACTTGGGAACGGTAGACCAGTGGCAACTGGCTTTTATCTGGGCTTCAACTGGACTTTGAGGGACATCAACTGTTATGACCAAAGTTACCCCATCATGACCATGGACCAAGGAGTAGCCCCAGGAAGGCCCCCATCATCGAGTCAGCATCCTCAGCATCTTCAGCATCCTGTGTTCTTTGCATAAGTACCACTCCATTGATATCAATGGCGATTTACATATAGAACCTGGCACTGGACTGGACTGGAGACTGCTTTGACTGGAAGATAACTGTCTTGCTATGATTTGTTGGCCTCTGTGACTCACTTCCTATTGGAGTTGGTGTCCCAAAGGGGTGCAGAATATCCAAACACAATATTATAAAAGTTTACAAAGTAACTGCTAACTGCAGTAGATGCCATAACTTATTTGTGATTTGAGTTTAAAAGTAGTGATTTATGATATACTCAATAATGTATATCTCCAGAACCATCCTGTGATTTTGGTGTCTAAAATGTCTTATAAATAATATCGATTTTTAGACGTTGGTGTTCGATTTTATTGTGTTATTTCTTTTTCTTATTTAGCTTTTTTTTACTCCTAATTGATTCACACATGTTCCTTTATTAAGCCAGCCTGCTCTGAACCACAGCTACTTAGTGTTTCGCTAAGATTCTACAAATAATATTGACTGGAGCCAAGATGGTTTTGTGAGTTTATTACATGGTGAGGTCTCACATCACACCATGTATTAAACTGCTTTCATCACAAACCACTTGCATCTTTGGAACAGCCACAGTCCTTGTGTGCCAGCAGGATACATTTTATTAGTCACCTTCGTCTAGAAATGCCTCAATCTTTAGGTCGAGTCCTACCAGGTCCAAGAACATTCTGAGAAGCAGGTAAATAAGGTGCCAGTTTTATCCCGTGCTCTAGATAATGATTGGAGACCTTCTGCCACCAAATCCTAACTAGCAGTCCCTCCATTTATTATTGCCGCATTTTCTCTTTGCCTGACTACAAAATTAACTGAGATCATCTGTTTCAATACAAAAGAACCCAACTACCACCAGGCAGGCCTGTCTTTAGCAACCAGCCCCTATTTGAATGAACTATCCACCTACCTGGAAAGCTTAAACATTGTTTACTCCCATACTACTAATTGCTTGCAACTAAATGCCAACAAAACGGAGGTTTTGTTGGTCGGGAAGAACACAAGCCTGTGGAGCGAGCATTGGTGGCCGACCGCTCTGAGTGACATTCCCATGCCTAAGGCAGTGGTTAAAAATCTCGGAGTATGGATGGACCCATTACTTAGTTTTCAGGCACATAATAAGAGAGTTGCTGGCACGTGCTTTGACCTTCTGCGGGGTCCTAAGCCCCTTCAGAAGTTTTTTGATCCTTCCATAAGTCAACTGATTGTTCAGGCGGCCATTCTATCTCACCTAGACTATGCCAGCTCTCTTCTGTTGGGAGCAAATATGGTTGAAATACTCCGGATGCAACGTGTTCAAAATAATGCAGGTAGAGTTCTGGTTGGTCTTCCATGATTCTGCTCTGCTACAGGCACTATCCGGAGGTTGCATTGGCTTCCAGTAGAGAAGCGTTTTCAATTCAAGACACTGTGTCTACCTTTTAAAATAATGAAATCTTCCAGGCCTAATCTGTTGAATGACTTGCTTACCCTTTATGTTCCCTCCCGCCGGTTGCGCTCGGCAGGACAACATCTGGCTGTTGTCCCTCGGTTCAAGCGCAGCCATGCGGGCAGACGGTCTTTCCGCTGCCTTGCAGCCAGGCTGTTGAGTTCGCTGCCTGAACAAATTCGCGGCACTGACTGTTTGACTGCCTTTAGGAGAACTATTAAAATTTTTCTCTTTCCTTCAGTGTAATTTCTGGTTGTAAGGTGACTAGCATGGCTTTAGGCTGTTTTGTGTGCTATACCTCTTAGCTGCTAGCACCGGGACGCCCCTTTGTTGGGGCAGCTGTGTGCTATATAAGACTATATAACATAACATAACATAACATAACATAACATAACATAACATACTGTGACTTGAGCCTGGCTGTCTAGGAGGGTCCTTGAAGTTACTAGGATAAGCTCTCCTTGGTATTTAAAAAAGTAACAAGGAAGTAGTGCTAAGGCTGCCGTCCGTACTTCTCACTACAAGATAGATATTTTCTGTTATGGAGTCAGCAATTTATACTACCATGTCTTTCCTTGACTCAGCGGCAGGCCACTGGTTTCTGAGCCAGGGTGTCTAAACCTTCCAAGAGAAATATGCATTTCAGATCTGGTGGTGTGAAATGTGGCAGCACTGGTTTAACAACAGTCCTGACTGGGGAATCTTTAAAGTGCATTTTTATAAAGTTACAAAAACCTGACTCCCCCCATTAAATTAGATTTTGATAATTAAGTGGAAAATTACTTTGAATCACCTTTCTAGCATTTTTGTGGGAAGAAATGTACAATTAAATATTTTAATGGAAAATATATCTGACCATACACTATGAAAAAGCTTTTATGCCTTTAAATTAGAGGGCTAGTTGGACCCCCAGTGACCCTCAGGACTCAAGGGAACTTAATCCCCAATTTACAATGCACCAGGGGGTGGGTTTGCACATTGGTGCAAGGAGGGGGCGTGGCCTGATATGACAAGTGTGCAAACTCATCCTATGGCGCATTTTAAGTTGGGGAATTAAGTCCCCTTGAATCCTGAGGGTCCCTGGGGGCCAACTATCCCACCAGGTACGTACATTAAGTGTCACAGAGTTGCTTTGCAGAGAGGTGTAAAAAGGGGCGTGGCATTCTACCTCCTCTATGCAACGCAGCTCTGTGGCGCTTACTGGAGGTACATGGTGGGCTAGTTGGCCCCCTGGGACCCTCAGGATTCAAGGGGAATTAATCACCCAAAGTAAAACCTGCCAGGGGGCATGTTTGCACAGTGGTGAACGGAGGGGGCGGGCCTGATGTGACATGTGTGTACTTATGCAATCACTCCACCAAAACCCAAGCACTTATAAATTCACCATGCAATCTCCTTGCAGCTCTCTAATCATCCAGTCACTACCCATGCACTCATGCAATGACCCTTGCACTAACTCATGCACTGCTGCAATACCCTGAGCAGTACCCATGCAGTCCAGCCATTACCTTGTCACTACCCATGCAATCCTCCAATTACCCACCAAGCGCTGTGTACTTATCCAATCACTCCGCCAAAACCCAGGCACTTATAAATTCACCATGCACCCTCCTTGCAGTACTATAATCTTCCAGTCAGTACTCATGTACTCATGGAGTGACCCAGGTACTAACACATGCACTGCTACAATCCCCTGTGCACTACCCATGCAGATCTCTAACCACCTACACAGTACTGATTCAGTCCTCCAATTACCCTGATTGTAAAAATGCACTCCAGTAATCCCTTTGTAAGTACCCATGTACTCCTCCAATCACCAATCCAGCATCATGTACTTATCCAATCACTCCGTCAAAACCCAAGCAGTCCGTGCAGCACTCTAATCATCCAGTCACTACCCATGTACTCATGCAATGACCCAGGCACTAAGTCATGGCAAATACAGAGGAGGGCATGCTAATTACAGGGGTACCCCAACACATAGTGCTCCCTAGTGTATGTAGGTGTTGTCACTGTATTCTAAGTGTCTTTTAGCATAGCACTGGCTCCGGTCCTGGTTAGTCAGAGTCAGTTACCACTAGTACCTGTCAATAAAAAGTTGTGGGCCCAGGAGGAATTTCTGGTCCTCTGTTGGTTCTTTCTGCACATCTCTTGCTTCTTCCTTCACTTTTCTTCGTCTTTCTGGACTTCTGTTGCGTCTTTCTACATTTGTCTTGCATCTTGCTGCGCTTTTCTTCCTCTTTCTTCACATGTCCTAACTTTGTAGGTATATTTGGTAATTATCATTTAAAAAAACATAGAAATTCACTGAAAAAACCCTAGGTTTCAGGGACGTTATAGTTAGAAATTAGCTTAAAAAAACATTGACATTCACTGAAAAAACATAGGTCTCAGGCATGTTATAGTTAGAAATTAGCATTTAAAAAACCTTAGAAATTCACTGAAAAAACTATAGGTTTCGTGCCCACGCAATGCACTGCTGATGACGTCACATATTACATCATTCATGACATGGTCAGTGACATCACTGATGACATCACTGATGATATCTCAAATGACACCTCTGTTCTTTCTTTCTGCACTTCTTTTGTTTCTTTCTGCACATCTCTTGCTTCTTTCTACAGCCCACGTACCTCTTTCTGTACCCCTCTTCCATCTTTTTGCACCCCTCTTACCTTTTTCTGTACCTTTGTTGCTTCTTTCTGTACTCCTCATGCCTCTTTCACATCCCTATTCCCTCTTTGTGCACCCCTCTTGCCTCTTTCTGCGCCTCTGTCCTTTTTTCTGCACTTATTTTTTTCTGCACCTCTTGCTTCTTTCTGCACCGCTATTGCCTCTTTCTGCACCACTCTTGCCTCTTTCTGCACCTCTGTTCCTTTTTTCTGCACTTCTTTTGTTTCTTTCTGCAGCTCTCATGTTTCTTTCTGCAGCTCCCATGTTCCTTTCTGCACCCCCTTGCCTCTTTCTCCAACCCTCTTCCCTCTTTCTGCACCCCTGTTGCTCTGTTCCTTCTTTCTGCACTTCTTTTATTTATTTATGCACATCTCCTGCTTCTTTCAGCAACCCTAGTGCCTCTTTATACACCCTTCAGCCCTCTTTTTATATCCCCCTTGCCTCTTTTGGCACCTCGGTTGCTTCTTTCTGCCCTCCTCTTGCTTCTATCTACATCTCTCTTCCTTCTTTCTGCACCCCTCTTGCCATTTTCTCTACCTGTTTCCCATTTCTTCACCCTACTTGTCTCTTTCTGCACTTCTCTTGCCTCTTTCTGCACCAGTTGTTTTTTCTGCATTTCTCTTGCCTCATTGTGCACCTCTGATGCTCCTTTCTACACACCTCTTGCCTTTTTCTGTATCCCCTTCCATTTTTCTGCACATCTCTTCACTCTTTCTTGATTCTGCAACTCTCTTGTCTGTTTCATCACTTCTCTTGCTTCTTTCTGCACCTCTGTTGCTTATTTCAGCACTTCTCATGCCTCTTTCTACATTTTTGCCTGTATCTGCAACTCTTGACTTTCCATCACTTCTCTTGCTTCTTTCTGCACCTCTGGTGCTTCTTTCTGTACCACTCTTATCCCTATCTACACTCCTCTTCGCTCTTTCAGCACCTCTCGTGCCTCTTTCTGTACCCCTTTTTCCCTCTTTCTGTACCGCTCTTGCCTGTTTCTGTACCCCTCCTGCCTCTTTCTATTCCTTTTTTGGCTCTGGCTGCACCTCTGTTGGTTCTTTCTGTACTTCTCTTGCCTCTTTCTGTATCGTTCTTGCCACTTTCAGCACCTCAGAAGCTTTTTCCTGCACTTCTCGTGCTTCTTTCTGCAACTCTTGTGATTCTTTCTGCATCCCTCTTGTGTCTTTCTGCACCCCTGTTCCTGCACCTCTTTTTCCTCTTTCTGCACCCCTGTTCCTTCTATCTGCAGTTCAATTGCCTTCTCTCTGCACCGTTGTTGCTTCTTTCTGCACTTCTCTTGCCTTTTCTGCACTTCCCTTGCCTCTTTCTGCATCTCAGTTGGTTTTTCTGCACTCCTCTTGCTTCTTTCAGTACCTCTCTTGCAAATGTCTGCACCCACTAACACACTCAGACACTCACTTAGACATCAACTGACAGACAGATACACACACTCACACAACCAGTCAGTCACCCATACATTCACTGAGACACCTAATCACTCACTTATACAGTCAGTAACACACCCACTCAGTCATCCATACGGTCTCTCATATACCCACTGCTACACCAATACACCTTTGTCCATATAGTTAACACTCATAAACTTTCACAGAAATTCACAGTCACTGGATAATAATGTCATCACTGATGTCATCATTGATTTCATTTAAGATGTCATCAGTGATGCCACGGACCATGGCATGAGTGATGTAATATGTGAGAACATAAGCAATGCTTAGCGTGCGGCACGAGTTATCATTAACTCGGGTAATTATAACAGCTTAATTTCTCTGGTTTTGTATGAGAATAATCCGATCTAACTATAACGTCCTTATAACATTCGTTTTTTTGTGAATTTCTAAGGGTTTTTTAATTCTATTTTCTAACTTTAAAGTCCTTCTAACCTTTGTTTTTTCCAGTGAATTTCTAAGGTTTTTTAAATGCTAATTCCTAACTATAAAGTCCCTGAAACCTTTGATTTTTTTTTTGTGAATTTCTGAGTATTTTTTTAACTAGCAGTCATATTTTCAGGGTGGTGGAGAAAGGAGGCTGGGCTTCTGACCAGCTCTCAGGAATTTCAAGCGTAGTTCTTACGGGAAGTATCAGGAGGGCTTCTTGGCCCCCAAGGTCCCTCTGGAGCCAAGAGGACTTTATCCCACAAAAGGAAGGAGGCGTACCTCTGACAATTTCACCGCAATCTTGCTGTTGGGACTTACTGGTGGGAACAGGGGTAGTTGAGCATCAAAGACATCCTTGGGGTCCAACTACCCCTCCTGTTACCTTCAGTAAGTTCCATATCGCAGAATTGCTGAGATCTGATGGCAGGCTGTGCCCCCTTCCTCCACCACTCTGCAAACGCACCTCCTGACAGACTACTAGTAGGAGGATGAAGTCCCCTTGGCTATTGAGTAGACTTGGGGGACAACTACCCCTTCTGTTACCTCCAGAAAGTCCCACACAGTTGGTTTGCTGAGTTTTTCATGGCCATGCCCTCTTTCTCCTCCACTCTGCAAACATTCCTCTAAGCGCGTTACTTTTGGGGGATGAAGTCCCCTTCGCTCTTGAGGGTCCTTGGGGGCCAACTAGCCCTTCTTTTACCTCCATTATCCCACACACAGCTGGATTGATGAGAGGTGGTCAGAGGCATACCCCTTTCTCTACCACTCTGCAAACACGCCTCCTGGTGCACTCCTACTTAGAGGATTAAGTCTAACTAGTCAGGTGCCAAGGGACCTCATCCCCCCACCAGCAGTGTGCTGAGAGGTACATTTGCAGAGTGGTGGAGAAAGGGGCATGACCTTTGACCACCTTCTAGCAATCCCACTGTGTGGGGCTTACTGGAGGTAATAGATGGGCTAGTTGGCCTGTAAGGACCCTCAGCAGTGAAGGGGACTTTATCCCAAAACAAGAGCATGCTTGGAGGTGAGTTTGCAGAGCAGTGGAGAAAGGGGGTGTAATTTTCAGGCTTCAGATTTTTTTACATTCCCTTGACCCTTTTGGGCCCTGGGGACCCCATCCCTATGGGGGCTGAGCCATTCTTTTCATTTCTATTCAATGACTTGGGAGAGGGGCCATGCAGCCCCCAACACCAGACTGAATTCGGACATGGGTACCCCATCCACAGGGTCCAGTCAATTTTTTTTTTCAAGGACAGGGAAGGAGCACCCCATCCCGGGCCATTTTCAACCCCAGGGACCCCGAGCCCTGGGGCCTGGCCATTTAAAAAAAAACGTCTTAAGAGGGTGGAGGGCTCAACAGACCCCCACCTGGGCCATGGCCAGCTGGTTGGGGACCGCAGGGTGAGCCTGAAGGCTCTCGCATTCCCAGCCAGCTCCTGCCTCCTGCAGCAGCCGGCACTGCTTTTTACACTCAGGAAGCTGCTGACATGCAGCTCCCTGGCTGTAAAAACCAAAGTGATAATAACCAAAGCATAATGCTCTCACTTGTTCAAAGCGGAGCACATTGTTTGGTATGGTATGGTGAGAGAAATGCTCCTGCTATCCCATGGCACACTGCAATGTCCTGGGGTGGGCACCCCAGGACATTGCTAAAACCAGCCCTGGGGGTGGTGGTCCCCTTGGCCATGCAGGGCTCCTGGAGGACGCCGGGGAGGTGGAGGTCCACCAAACAGTCGGGGACATGTGCTCCCTGCATTTTAACATATTAGCTTCAGGAAGGTGGTGGTCCCCAGGTCTGCTTGCCCCCCCATGCATTATACTTTGATATATCCTCGGGGAGGTTGCAGTTCCCGGGGGCAGCTGGGATCCGTACCCCCGGCATTTTATTAAATTAGACCATGGAAGTGCCGGTCCCTAGGGCTGCATGTGGGGGCACATGTTGGCTCCAGCATTATTATTTTTAATTGCCGCGGGTCCTTGCCCACCTGGGGGCCTATTTAAACAAAGAGAGGCAACCCATGCTTCATATTGTTTTTACATTTTCGGTGAGATTTGCTGATCCACCGCGACTCCTGACGAAATTCTTTTTTAAAATAATTTTTAACCCTTGGAGATACCTGTTTGGACCTCCCCCCTTAAGAGGCCAAGGGAGTCAGGGTGTTTCTACCCTACCCCATTATCTTTTTTATTAACGTTATTTCTAGTGACTCGGTTCAACCGAGTTACATGATGGCTGCCAACAGTGTTTGCAGCCAGTCAGATCTCAGTCACAAGATTGGTAGGGTTCGCAGATCCACTGCGGCCACGTTGTATATCTGAGATATCTTTACATTTCTCAGGAACTACTGAACAGTTTTACACCATTTAAAGAAAGAATGCTTTCTGGGCCAAGAGCGAACTTTTTGCCAGATTTGGTGTAATTCCATTCAATAGTTTAGGCTGTAGCCATGTCTAAAGTTTCCTATGGAAATTAACATGGAGAAAAAAACATTTTGGGATACCACCTTTTTCTCTGCCCTGCTTGACGGATCAACCCAAAATTCTCAAGAGGGGAGCTGAAGTGAATGGCGCATTAGTTTTGGAATTTTCGGGAGGATTGTTCAAATTACGCCAAAGGGATTAGCTAGCAAATTTAAAAAAGCTCTTCCTATGGAAAAATGGAAAATAGGATCCCATAACTACCTACTGGTGACCACCAGTAGGAGATAGATATATAAATAGATAGATAGATAGATAGATAGATAGATAGATAGATAGATAGCTAGATAGATAGATAGATAGATAGATAGACAGATAGACAGACAGACAGACAGACAGACAGACAGACAGACAGACAGACAGACAGACAGATAGATAGATAGATAGATAGATAGATAGATAGATAGATAGATAGATAGATAGATAGATAGATAGATAGATAGATAGATAGATAGATAGATAGATAGATAGATAGATAGATAGATAGATAGATAGATAGATAGATAGATATACACAACTCAGAGTACTGGGGCTCCAATGTTGTGGCAGTCCTGGTGTGGCTCCCAGATCTGCGACTGGGGGTGAGTGTCAGAAAGAAAAGTTTCAGTACTCCGTCTATCATCACCTTGTGATTGCTTTGTTTGCCCTAAGTTGGCAGGGTATGCCAGACGTGGGTCACATTACAACTGGATTCAAGCTAGCCTGGCTGATTAGGGGTGAAACCCCCAAACCAGGCTCAGCATGCTTCTTTCCAGACAAGAGAAGAACTGGCGTGGCAGTTCGAGCTGGACTATTCCCATGAGGACCAGGGTTAAGACTGATTTGCATATTGCTGGGTCCAACTGAGGTGGCAAATTGAGCTAAAGAACAATGATGGATTAAACCCAGATCTGTGACTAGGGGTGAGTGTCTGAAAAGTGTCAGCATTCCGTCCATCATCTCCTTGTGTTTGCTTTTGTTGCCCTAAGTTGACAGGGTATGCCCAGATGTGGGTCTCTTGCTCACTTTTCCACTGGATTCAAGCTAGTGTGGCTGATGAGAGGTGAAACCCCGAAACAGTCGAAAAATGCTTGTTTCCAGTCCAGGAAAGATCTGGTTTGGCAGTTCATGTTGACTGTCCCCATGAAGAACAGGGTCAAAACAAATTTGCGTATGGCTGGGTCTGAACTGGGGTGGCGAAGTGAACTAAAGAACGATGAAGGATTAAACCTAGATCTGTGACTGGGGTGAGTGTGTGCAAAGTTCCAGCACTCTGTCCATCATCTCCTTGAATTTGTTCTTGTGGGGTTCCGGCAGCCCAAATTAACACACTAACAATTACCACCATCTAGGAATTGCCAGGATGCTCTAGGATGCTTAAATTATATTTATTAACACAGCCTCTATACCAAGGTGTTTCGGCTTTCGCCTTGCTCACAGTATGGATTAAGAGCTGGCATTGTCAATTACATACACATTGTCACAGCAATTAACAACAGACTACAAAATGTGCAAGGTATATGGGGGGGGAAACAACCTTTACAACGCAGTCATTAAAACGCACTACCTTTACAGTGCAGTCATTACAATGCAACATCCTTTACATCACATGCCTTTACACCGTAGCCATTAAAATGTGTGTAATTACAACGCATGTCACGATAACTCATGCCATTACAATACATTATGAGGTAAGTAATGGGGATTAGTAATTTTTAACCCTACACTTTCAAACACTTACCCTACTGTTGCACTCACTGTTGTGGGAATAGCAATTTTTATTCCTACACTATCCAAAACGTACCCTACTGTTGCACTCACTGGAGTGGGAATAGTAATTTTTACCCCTACACTATCCAACACTTACCCTACTGTTGCCCTAAAAGTAATGTGTTGTAATGGTATGCCTTGCAATGGTATGCGTTGTAATGGAATGCGTTGTAAATGTAGTTTCTAAAAATGCGTTGTGATCATCATATTATTTACAAATTCATGACACATATTTAAAAAAATGTAACATATTTCATCATAAAATCAATTACTTTACATTTAGTACGATTTAGTAATCATTAGCTTGGAGTGATTACCTATCAGTGTATGGTGAGGATACCCACATCGGGCAATTGCACAGATTTTGAGCGAAGCTATAGAGAGAAGGATTGTCCCATAGTAGCTTTAGGGCTGAGGCAGGATACAGTATTTTTATATGTGATCTTGTGTGCACATTCTTCCTTCTCTCTGCTACCTTACCAATTGCACTATCGAAATAGAAAGGCAGTTCATTAAGGGCTCTTACATTTGATGAGCTAACGATTTAGTAAATCATACTAAATGTAAAGTAATAGAGTATATGATGAAATATTGTTTAGTTTTTACAATATGTCATAAATTCACGAATAATATGATGTATTAAATCACTTCCCTCATGGTTTTTAAGATGTAATATAAACATGCCAAATTAGCGGCCATTCTTTCCTGCTCTCTGTGTACCTTGCACATTTTGTAGTCCATTGTTAATTGCTGTGACAATGTGTATGTAATTGACAGTGCCGGCTCTCGATCCATACCATGAGCAAGGCGAAAGCTGAAATGCATTGGGGTGTGTTGATAAATACAATTTAGGCATCCAAGAGCGAATTTGTTAGTAGAGATATATATATATATATATATATATATATATATATATATATATATATATATATATATATATATATATATATATATATATATATATATATATATATATATATATATATATATATATATATATATATACAAAATCCATCCAAGTTATGATGCACTCTTGGAATCCGTTTGTTTAACACAAGAAACGGAAAATAAATTTCTTGTGTTAAACAAACGGATTCCGAGAGTGCATCATAACTTGGATTGATTTTGGATTTTAAATTAGCCGACTTGGGGCTCCTGCCGGTAGATGCAACACCCGACTAAGGGACCAGTCCTGAAAGGACCCGAATCGAGTAGAAACAAATATATATATATATTCACTGAAAAAAACCATAGGTTTCACACCAGTTAAAGTTAGGAATTAGCATTTAAAAAACCTAGTAAATTCACTGAAAAAAACATAGGTTTGACACCAATTATAGTTAGCTGGAAATTTTACTGACATAAAACCATTGAAATTTGCACGTTATAGTTAGTTGGACTCACTATAACTTGCGCGCCTGCAATGCACTGCTGATGACGTCACATATTACATTACTCATGACATGGTCAGTGACTTTACTCATGACATCACTGATGACACCATCCAGTGAATGTGTGTCTTTCTGTAAAATAAATATGTTTTTCAAATGTATTTGGAAAAGTCGATGGAAGAATACATTTTTAAATAAGTGTCTAAATGGTTGTTTTTTTAAAAAAAAAATGATTGGTTAACTGGCTTATTAAGTGTATCTTAGTGAATACATATATTAGCGAGTAATTTTTAAATAATTAAATATATGTATCAGTGTTTCACTTTGTGTATAAGTGGCTGCATGGGTTGGTGAGTAGCTACATGTGTATGTATATGAGTTATTAGATTTTTTTGTATCAGTATAAGTGTCTGTATGGTTTGGTGGGAGTATTACTCAGCACATAGATGCATTAATGACTGACTCACTGTTTGTATGTGCTTTAAAGACAGCATATGTGCAGGACTCTATGGGTGAATGAGTGTGTATATGTGTGTGTTAGTTTGTGAATGACTAGAGTCTTTATCAGTAACTACATATGTTTTAATCTAGTATATGTGAGTATTGATGTATATAAGTGAGTATATGTGAGAGTGAGAGATTGAAAGAGTTCTTGTTTAAATATGTATGTGTTTCTATAAGTGATTGTTTAAGAGAGTAAGTATGTGTAAGTTTCCTTAGAAGTAGGGTGGTAGTGTGTGTATAGCTGTATATGCAAATAAATGGATGTTCAATAGTTTATTTGCATGTGTGATTATGTGTGTGAGTAACTTTTGGATGACTGTCAGTGTGTAACAGGATGTATAGGTGTTTCACTACATATGTATGAGTGACTATATAGAACTGTTGGTGAATGAGTGGATGTGTATATAGATGATGGTATTACTGAATTGGTTGTTGTAACTGGTATGGGTATATCCATTTTTTTGAAAATGTTAGTTTCTATTTTTGAATATGTGTTTCAAGGGTTACATTACACTGAAAGGAGGTCTGTCACTCTATCACAAGGATGGTGTCATCAGTGATGTCATGAGTGATGTCACTGACCATGTCATGAGTGATGTAATATGTGACGTCATCAGCAGTGCATTGCAGGCACGCAAGTTATAGTGAGTCCAACTAACTATAACATGGAAATTTCAATGGTTTTATGTCAGTAAAATTTCCAGCTAACTATAACTGGTGTCAAACCTATGGTTTTTTCAGTGAATTTACTAGGTTTTTTAAATGCTAATTCCTATCTATAACTGGTGTGGAACCTATGGTTTTTTCAGTGAATTTCATAGGTTTTTTAAATGCTAATTCCTAACTATATATAGGACCTCAAACCTATGAAATGTAATATGTTTTATAATGAATCCTATATTGTATATTTATATAATACTATTTTATTATTTCTTTCCCTGGTGCGCTCCCGGGGCGCCTACCGGGGAGCGCCTCGGTCAGCGCAATTTTGCTGTGCGTACCGAGAGCGTCCCGTTAGCGCTATTGGCGCAAACGAAAACATCATCGTGACGTATCGCCTAGCCGCGTCCGCGTGATACACATGGCGTAAGCGTGCCCGGAAGCACCCACGCGCATACGAACGCGCTACGTAAGCGCTGCAGGCGCGCCCCGGGGCACGCACCGGGGCGCGTAGCGTAAGCGCGTCGGGTGATGTGACCTGAAAATAACACTTTTCATTGGTTCAGATCAGTTTTGGTTTCCAAATGATGAAAGCCCCCACCTTTTTCCCTCATTCTCACTTTGTTCTTTTTTCTTACAGATATGGCTACTGTACTATCTGCAGCTGGAGCATCTGCCCCACCACCACCACCACCACCACAAGGACCACCAGAACATCTCATTGGTGGTCAAGAAGAAGAAGAGGAGGAGGAGGAAGAGGAGGAAGGGACAAGGCAGTTCCTGCCTGAAAACACTCCACCATACAAACCTAGGGAGCACTTCATATGTGAGTTTTATAAAATCCCGACTGGTTTCAAAAAAGTAAACGCTGCAAAGGTGACCTGTCTCATCTGTGGTGCTGTGCTATCCAGGGGGAACCCTACCAAAAAATATTCCTTTGGGAATCATACAATGATTCGGCATATGCAGCGTTTGCACCTTATTAACTATTCAGCAGCAGAGGTGAGAGAACTCTGCATAAACCTACCCCAATCATCTGGCACAACCTCAACAACCAAAGAACCCACTCCATCAGTTCCAGAAGCAAGTCAGTTGATTTCAAGTATACAACCAAAGTTTGGGGGATACAAAATTGTTTATGTACGTTGTGGGAAATTAATTACTTATGGTGAGCAGAGCATTACACTCATCATGCTTGCTGGTGATAACCACAAATGCACAAAGAAGCCTTAATTTTTTCCTGTTTTTTTTTGCTCCAGTTGAGCCGTTTACAAATCCCTGTTTTTTGTTTCTCCCTATAAAAAATACAAAAAAATATAAAACTGTTCAGAAAAGCAAAAAAAAGTAAAAAATGTTCAAAAAAAATATAAAACAACAAAAAGAAGAAAAAAAACAGTTCTTTTTAGAACTATCTCTAATTTTTTTTGAAATTTTTTTTTTAAACATGTCATTCTTTTTTCTCCATGGTACGCTCCCCGGTCTGCTACCCGGTGCACGTACCGGGCGCTCCCCCGCGCAAATCGAAAAAAATAATATTTTTTTTGGTCCCGCGGGGCCCTTTTATAGCCCCCACATCAAACCTAGGGGGTCAGGGGGGTCTACCCTGCCCCCTTTTGCTCATTTTCTCCTTTGTTTTTGCCACCTCTTGTGTCTTGATCCTACTGAGACACAAGATGGCGGCGGGTCTGGACTGTTTGGAATGTTTACAGACACCCGAGAGCCAATCAGCTTTCCGCGCGCGAACTTGCGTAGCGCGCTGGTTAGCGCCCCGGTGCGCGTACCGGGGCGCGCTTATAGATATATATATTTTTTTTTTAACCTAAATTACTCAAAATCCACTGGAGCACATATCTTGAGACATAGCAAAGGCACATCGGGCTACCAGTCCCTACAATTTTGCCAAGTTTTGTGTAAATCCATTCAGCCGTTCGAGCTAAAAGTGAGGTCGACCGCCCTATGGAAATTAACATGGAGAAAACACGTTTTGGGACCCCCCTTTTATCTCAGCCCCCGCTTGACAAATCCC
Source organism: Lissotriton vulgaris (assembly GCF_964263255.1). Lineage (NCBI taxonomy): Eukaryota > Metazoa > Chordata > Amphibia > Caudata > Salamandridae > Lissotriton > Lissotriton vulgaris. The sequence continues at coordinate 654,002 of NW_028245020.1, forward strand.
CCCCAAACTTTAAGGGAAGGACCGGGGCGCCACGAGGCAAATTTGAGGGAATTTTCAGGCAGATTCCTCAACCGGCGCCAAAGTTATGCACAATAGAATGTTGAGATTTTGCATTGAAAATAATCCTAACTATAACTACCTACTGGCGACCGCCAGTAGGTAATATATATATATATATATATATATATATATATATATATATATATACATATATATATATATATATATATATACAGCTCCTTTCTGTTCCTCCTGACGGCGAACATTGAAAACAACGGATCACCAAGCAGCATGGATATCCTCGCATGATGCGTTTCGGGCAACAAGTTCCCTTGTTCACATAGTGAGCCTGTAGTATGATATTGGCTATATATACAGTTATTTTTTTACGTTCCTATACCATGTGACCATAAACAGTGAAAACATACTAAGTGCAACAGATATTTATGGAACCCTCTCATTATGTTTCATTCGTAGCTTTTTTTCTCTCTTTTACAGAAAATAACAGGAAATTTTGTTTCTATTTGATTACATCATTTTGTTTTGGTATTGACATATTGCAACTCAAATGCCCATAGTTTGTGCAGATTTCGCAAGTATTGTATATAAAATATGCAATAAAATATATACATGTTCTAAAAACTCAAAGTTATATGCAAAATACGCAAATTTAAACTTCAGTTAATATTAACAAACTAGGTGCAAATTACTGCTTGAATGCAGAAGCGTTTGTGCAAAATATGCAAGGATATAAATGAACATTAGCTGCGAGAAAGTTTCATCTCAACTTGATTATTTCATTTGTTTACTATTGATGTCTTGCAGCTCAAATGCCCACAGTTTGTGCAAACGTCGCAAGTATTGTATATAAAATATGCAATAAAATATATACATATTTTAAAACCCAAAGTTATGTGCAAAATATGCAAATTCAAACTTCTGTAAACATATACAAATCTAGGTGCAAATTACTGCTTAAATGCAGAAGCATTTGTGCAAAATATGCAAAGATGTAAATGAACATAAGCTGCCTATGTATTCTATTAGTATCAAATTGATATTTTTATATATGTGTGTGTGTGTTTAATATTATGTGGATGATGTCGCTACACACTGAAGCCCGCATATTACATTTAACTTTCCTTGCCAGAGGTATATTTTAGGCACCATTTTAATGGACTTTTTGGAAAGTTAATCAGGCAAAACTGGAAGTTCAAATGCTCGGAACATGTTTTGTAGGGACGGGGGATGGGGGTAGACGTTTTAATTCTATTCGGCAGTAGAAAAGCACACAAAGTTATAAAGACTGCAAAAACAGACAGGAAAAATGGGAGGTCACACAAAAGTAATGTAATTTCTTACAGTAACTGTTTAGGAAGTTATATATTGTGAATTATCGATTTGAGTTATAGATAGTCCCCAACTCTGTTACACAACTTTGCAAAATGAGGTCGAAAATTGAACAAAAGTCAATTCAGCCCATTAAAAACTGCTGGGTAAAACTATTGTTTGTCTCTTATGAAATCCTTGACCTGAAGCTCTAAAAAGTAATAATACATTCATTAAAGCTACAAAAACGTACTTGTCTCTGTAATAGCACCAAAGTGCCACAAGTCAAGCTGGTAAATTATTTTGGATTGTCAGAAAAAACTATGTTTAAAGTGGCACCAGAGGGCTGAAAAACACCAACTGCATTGAAAAGCATTTTCTCTTGAGAATGATTGCTTTCAGCATTATTAGTTCCTGACACATTTGCAGAGTTTATTGTCTGTGAGGCAGCTTCTTCTAACTTTAGGTCTAAAAGAAAAATCCACATTCAAATTGAGATATTGCTATGGCACTGAAAGAGGAAGATACTCGACAAAATGACCATCTACATTTGTTAAGCATGTGGACACTTGGGAGGCTTTGGCCCTCAGTACATATAGCCATATGTAAGGTGTGATAATGATCACATATGATAAATAAGAATACTATATAAAGCAGGGTATTTACTGGGTACAATAAATAGCACCTATTGCCAGTGTCATCCCTGAAATGTAGAATAAATGCAGATTTTGGTGCTAACAATTTGCGGAATTAAAGGAGAATCTACACATATTATACCTTATTAGGCCTTAATTTATGAGGTTGCTGTTAAAACACACCAGAAGCAGAACGCAAAACGCACATTTTGTGTACACACTTGTTTTATCCATCAATACATATGCATTTGAAATATACGTCCTTTTATGCAGCAATAGTGAGCAGCAATTAACACTTCATCGAAAAAATATTTTAGGCAAGTATTTTCTCCTTCTACTATAATCCAAGGTCAATGTTCCACTGTATCAACACGAAGACGACCATTGAACCACACTGCTATAATTGTTCATTTGAAACATACAACTTAATGGCCTTTGGCATATGACATTAGCGCTGAGGGGGTTTTAAGCCGATTCGCCCATCTGCCTCATTTCTTCACCAACGTCGCTGCAACAGGCACTGGCAGCGAGGCAGGACCTTGAATTTATGGGGCCTCGGCAGAGGCTGCGATGCGGCGCCCCCTCCTTGGAGAAAAAATGGATCTATATTTTTCACCCACCTGACAGTGTTGAGAACATTAATCAGATGCATGCACCACTATGTGAAATCTACTGCTTTTCTTCTGCTATTGTTGTCATCCATTGTGTCAGCATGATCATGTGCACGTGCTTTCGACACTCCCAAACAGTTGTAATGACATTGGGAAAGAAACAAGATTGTGTTGTTCTTATATGAAATTAGCACCTCTATCAAGATTTGATAGCACTTACTAAATCAGCAATGTCGAAAAAAACTTGAAAAAGCTTTAAATACCAATTTACACTGGCTTGAGCAAATTGACACATTTTGGCTCATTGGTCCCCCACACCATTGCAATTTCTTCCAGGTTACGGCTAGTGCAGGCGTATTACTTACCTCCACTACTCATATCTTACTACCAGCCGCCTACATAGGGCACCCTTCCTCCCTGCTGCCACATGCTTTCTGTGTGCTTATGCCTTGGCCGACTTCTACCACATGGTGTGGACGTGCCCCCTTTTTAGTGATTACTAGGTTGAAGTAATCCAAACCCTGTCAAGGTTATTGGGTCAGGAGATGGATTTGACACCCAACATTATCTTTTTAGGAATCTTTGAAGGGATGGAGGCACCATGGCCGGCAGGGCATTGGCTGGTGTAGCAACAGTGGTTGTGAAGTGGGACATCGCTTCCAAATGGAAGTCACCCACCCCACCCATGCTGCTCAGTGGCGCCGGGGGGTGGAATGGTGTGCGCAGGAGGAATGGCCAGTATATGAGGCAGGGCTGTCCCCAAATGGATGGCTAGATCTGGAGTAAATGGTGGGACCACTTTGGGCATGGCTGTTGACAGTAAGTGTTGAAATGCACGTGCATGTGGGTGTTCCTACTATTATTGTTTTTGATGATTATTCTAGGTTATGGGTCAGACGCTGCTTCTTATTTTTCTATTGATGGTCGTGGCCATACATGGCGATTGTGGTGTGTGTTTTGTTACATAAAACCTATAAAACTTGTTTATTAAAAAAAAAACATTGTGCAAAACTTAACAGGATTACTATACGAAGGGCTTGAGAGGTTCCGACAATAGTATGTATTTCATAAAGTGAATTTAAAAACACATTGCTCAAATATTTATTTCAAAAGCATCATTTTACAGAGTGGATAAAAGGTCCACTCCAGGGCCAGGTTGGCCATTTATTACATCACACATCTCCCTGGGGGTCTGGTTCCGCGGTTTTGAAAGTGGACAGCTGCCGTCTTTGCCACAGTTAACTGGTATTTATGATAAAAGTCAGAGGCAAGGCAAAATAAGAAAAGAGGGAGAGATGTCATTGTTTTCAGTGTGATACCGTGTAATACTCTCATCTCAGGGCTAATCTCCCTTCTTCCAACCATAACGCTACATGCTTAGGACAGCCTCAACCATATATTCCATGGGAAAAGCATCACAGTTTATCCCATGACAAATTCGCATTCCATTCTTTTGCTGAAAGATATTTATTTCATTTGTGACATTTCATTCTTTTCAACGTGAAACTATGAAATAGTTCAAGGCCTTTTTTGTGACTTTTTGAGAGTCGCTGTATCTTTGGACACTTTAGAGTCAACCATATATGTACATATTGATATGATGCCTTTAAAAATAAACTCCTGAGCGATACAATGCAGAGTATTGGCATATAGTAATAATGTATTAGTAGGCCCCTGAGAAAGATCTGTAGGGATGTCGAAGAAGATGTTGAGTGCGTCACCGGTCAGTGCAGCCTCCCTCTTTCCCCTGACCCACTTGAAACTTTGTTTCATTGAATAAACATGAGCAATAAGTACTTCTGGATGTTACTTGGATGGAAGGAATTATGTAGATAACTAAGTATTCATTTCCGAAATTCGGTTGATCTTCATTTGAAATTAATATGCTAGCGACCACACATTCACATTAAACCATATGTCTACAACACCTTTGCTTATTTCTCTGGCCACTAAATAATTTTTAAAAATATGTATATTTTTTCGTTATAATATTTTAAAGATTTCACGCCAATCCAATCAGAACCTGCATGGAGTCATACAAAGTTCATGGCTTCCATGTGGTCACAGGTCATAAGTGGTTATACTAATTCTGGCTTTTCAGCCGCAAGCTGGTTGCATTTTGTGACGTTGTTTCTCTTAAATACTGTAAAGATCAGCCCACAGTCACAGCTTGCATAGTTGATTAAAACATATGGAATTCAGTTTTGCACATGAAAGGGACCCCCTTTGTAGTCTGGGGCATTGGGTCTAACACTGTGCAGTGCAGTGTCGGGCAAGCTCCAAGCTTAGGCATTCCCCAGCGGCTCACTGTGTGTCACTCAGCTGTCAAGCATGTCTCCCTCGATAAAGTCTGAAGAACTGTGCCGTATGACTTCAGAGGTTTAACATACTTACAGCGTCACAAGCAGGTAACCCCAGAAGCTGACACTGGATAAATAATTTATTTCGCTCACCAGTCAGCCTTCAGCTACTGGGTTTTTGCTGCAGGGAGGTGTTTAGCTGAAAGGCATCACTCTCTCACTCTGTAGCAGAAATAATACTGCAAGAGAACACGACAGCGGCTGCCAAGCTTTTAAAGTACTTGAGGGGACGGTGCCTTCAATTATAAGCACTTAAGCTCCCACTGGTGCTGTGCTTCTGACCTCACGCAGTGAGGTGCGTTATTATTTGCCAATGCTCAGATCTCTTTTCTGTGTCTTGCATAGTGATTGGCTGATCTCCCCACTTCACAACACACGCTGATTTGGGATGCGGATATGGCCCTGTCTGTCTCTGCCGTATCTGGCAGCCTTTCGGAACAAAAAGTCTTCCCATTGCTGTGGGATCCCCATTACCACCTCGTTAGTCTTCCTCGCCACATGACTTACAAAGTGAGCTTCAGCTCCAACACCAGAACCCTCCAAAGCAAAAAAAGAGTCAGCCTCCCATGCCTCCCATCCCTTCCCAATATGGCCGACCCATCACACCCATGACCTCTATAAGAGGCGGGCCGTCCCAACCCATCAGCCTGTTTTTTTAGTTCTGCGCATCATTCCTCTCCTGCTGTAGAGGAAGCACATGGGTCCTTGGTTGGTGGTCCTGCGCTAGCGGACTCTGGGGCTTTTTGGACCTCCCGCCTTCCTTCCCCGGTCCCTTTTTAGGGCCTGGTAAGGCCCTGCATTAGCGAGCCATGGGTCAATAGGGGGAGCGGGCGGCTTTGGGCCTGTAGTTTATGCGCCCTTTTCTGCCCCTCGCCTTGCACAGTGTCAGAGTTATTGCTCTGTCTCACGCCCGTCCCTTCGCGCACAGTAGTGTTGGGTCCTCCTGGGTTGCTGTGGCCTATTGGGTCCATACTGCTGGGATCTGTGGCCTATGATAGCGCGGGTACACCTGTACTGTATCCAAAGGGAGGGCTGGCACACTGGTTTCGCCAGGTACAGTTTGAATTTCGGACTACTCCCGCCAAAACTTAAGTATTTGAAGGGGTCAACGGACGCTTGTTCTGCGTCTCCTAATCATGCCATATGGCAGGGATGTCTGTGTACTTTTCGTATACATGTTGTGAGATGGCAGTGAGTTAGTTTGATGATCTTGTGGTCCCCCAATACCGAGTTTCTGCACAGGTTATTTTTCACATATTTTATTCTGAACATGTAATCTTCTGTTTCAAGTCCCCCTCTCACCGCCCGTGGGGCTGACATCCACGATTCGGCTGAAACTCTGCCGACGGCTCTGCTCCCCTGATGCAAGGCTGATTATGCGTGTTCCCGCTCTCGCGGGCTTACCTTCTGCGGCCTGGGGATTCCGCGCGGCGTGAGTTGGCTGCCCCCTGCTCTGTTTCCAGGGGGCGACTGGGCTCAGTTTCTAGTTCCTGCCATATTTCAGGGGCGCGGCCGTTGCTCTCCGGGCTGTGAGCCTCCATGTTTCCTTCGGTCTGGGGGTGGGGCCGGGCACTTCCGGCTTCCTTCGGGATTGGCGGAGTCGGCTTGGTTTCCTCCAGCTGGATGCAAACGTTGCCAGGGCGGGACGAGGTCAGGTATGTTGACCTATACTTTTGTGATTTGACTAGAGTTTTTGCTCCTGTGGGCTCGCTCAGCATGCTACATGTTCTTGCTGTGCATTTAGAATAAGTAGGTGTTACTTGTACTGTTTTTATTTGTTCATGTATTGCGCTAGATGCTATGTACGGGGCTCTGATACCTGATTGGGGTTGCCTTTGCGCTATTTATGGAATTCTGATCGTCCCAATTTTTGCATTCTAGTTTTCCTCCCTTCACGGGTAATTGGGTCAATTGATGGTTTCTGCCGTTGCCTGAGCGGGGTTTCGATGTCGGGTGAGGTCTTGTCCGCTTGTGTGCTGTTTCGGTGTTTTGTTTGACAACACTTGCACCCTGTACTGTAAATGATGTCACTAATGTGGTTTCTCATTGGGGACATTTGTTTGTATTTTTCGTTGCCCGGGGTCTGTGTATGTGTTTGTTTGCAGGTCCCGGTTTCCCTCCGTGTTTTTATGGGGGGTGGACGTCCTTTGGGCTTCTTGTTTCTGTTCAGCTATCCTGCTCTCCCTGCGCTCACAGGTGTGGGCTGAAGATATTAAGGTCCTTTGTTTGAAACCCGGGGTTCGGCACAAGTTGAATTTCTTCTTTGCTCATCACAAGGGCTGTTTGGGGTCGAGTCGGATTGACTTTGTTCTTCTTTATCAACACTTTAGTTTGTGTTGTGGTGCAGATGTACTTAGTTGAGGCCTCTGTTCCACTCAGGTTCAGGTCTCGTCGGGGCCGCTCGCTTGAGCTGGGTCCTGTGGCTGTTCGCACCTGCGTGCCCTTCGGGGATTTTTGGTGCTCTTGCTGTTCCCTGCCCCTGCTTGTCGCGTTTTTAGGTCCTTTCTGGCTTGTCACCGAGGTGCTATTGCTCAGGGTTCTAATCCTGCTTTACTTTCTAAATTGTCCTAAGGGGAGTAATGTTTGGTCTGTGCTTTTAACATACGTTCAGTGGAATGGTCGTCTGCTCTCCCTTTTGCGGAGGTGGAGTGATGCAGCGGCTGGCGCCCGGGGTCTCACGGTTCGTTTCCCAATGGCGGCAGTTCAGCCCACCACCGTGTGATTCTGGGCAGTGGCTTACTTGGTCTTCCCCGGGGCCCCCAGCGCCTTGACACCTTCAGTTTTTTTTAGAAGCCTGTCGTTTTCCCATCACTGGACTGTTGGTTCTGTGTACAGTAGCGCTGGGGGGGGGTTGGCTCAGTGGGGGAACGTTTGACTGCTGTTTCCTGCCCTTCCACAGGAGGTGATAATTGTTCTTACTGTGCATTTATTTTAAATCTTTTAGGTTCCTCGGCGCTCCTCTCCCGGCTGTTCGGGTTTCCCTCTCCCCTGGCCCCGAGCGCATGTTCTGGCACTCCTGCTTATACTCTAGGCTTGTTGGCTCACTGGATTCTTGTTTCCATTCCTGTAATCTGTGGTTGGCCTCGTAGTCACGGGGTTCACAGCTGGGCGGCTCCGCTCGACTTTTTTAGGTCTATGTAATGAGTTGCATTGGGTTGGGTTCCCATTTGCTTCTGTTATTCGGTGTGGAGGTACCTCAGTCGTACAGAATGCTTCCAGTGTGTCGGTGTCCATGTGCCTATTGCTCAGTGATGAGTCTGTTGTCACAGGCTCTCAGTCGACGAGGGTTCGAGTCCTGTCGAAGTGTCCATTTTTGTGCTGCCCTTGGGTTCTGCGTGTGCTTTACGCATACTCATGTTATATTATTCCCTACGGGGTGCTGTTTGGACTCAAGGGTGGCCACGTGGTTGGTCTCAGTGGACTACTGCATCCACTGCGGGGGCCTGTGATTCAGCCGCATGGTCACAGGTTCAGATCCTGGTGGGTCTACTCAGCCTTTCATCCATCTAAGGTTGATGCGATGAGTATCCAGTGATGCGCCACGAGTACCCGATGGGGTTAACACGTGCTTTGATTTTCACAGGTTGTGCTTTGTTCCAGGTAATGTCTTAGGCGAATGGTGGCTGGAATTCGTTGTCCGTCTTTCTCTGGGTCCGGCGGCTTTTGCACCCTGATGGTCCCTGTTCTCGTCTGGTCTCATGAGTTGGGCATGGTCAGGCCTGGTTGGTGCCTGGTTGGGTGCTTGCCCGGTCTGTCCGTTGGTGTCCGGCTGGTCTCTGCCCTTTGGGCCTGCCTGGCCATTCCGGCTTCGCCTGTGCTGGCGGTGTTATTAGTGTATTTTTTCTTCTGGTTGGCTGTTGCGGCCTTTTTGTGGTGCTGCACCTTGCCGCTTGACCTCGTACCACCATGGTGCTTGGCTCGGTCGTTTGTCTTGTTCCTCTGGGGTCACGGTCTACACGGGCGGGGTTCTGCTTTCAGTCCTTGGTTTTCCTGGGCCCCATGGCCGTTCTTCCCTTGTTTGCCTCTGTTCTCATCTGCTCTGGATAGTTGGCCGGGTCTGGACTGGTTTACACCTTGGGTCCTGGGTCTTCCTGGTGCTTTGGGATGTCTCTCCGGTGGGGTCCATGTCTTGTGCTTCAACGTTCCTTCTTGGCCCTGTGGTCTTTCTGTTCTTTCCCCTTCCTGGTTGCTGGGGGCCTTCCCAGCCTTTGATGCGGGCTTTTGGCCCCGATCGGCGTTGCTCGGTTGGTCGGATTTCTGTTACCCGTTCCTTGGCACCAGCCCTGTGGGGGCTTCCTGTTGCCCTCCTGGGCTGTTTCTCCCCTGTTTTTTTCACTGGGGCGTTTGCGGCTTGTTGGCTTGGCACGGTTGTGCTGTCCTTTCACCGCTGTACTGTGGCTCATTGGTATGTCTGGTGCCTCTGGTGGCTTCGGCTTCCACTGGCCGAGGGCCTGCCTGTGTTTTGAGGTGTCCCGATGTGGTACATGTTCATGGGGTCCTGAGTTTCTTCTCCTGGCTCCGGCCGAACCGCCCTGTCGGCTCCTGTTTTGCCTCTGTGGGCGCCAGTTTTGTGTTCTGCCCCGACCTCCCCTTGTGGGTGCCCGGGGGTGCTGGCCGCCCGTTTTTTTTGTTGTCTCCCTGGGTCCTTGGGCAGTCTCAGGTCCCTGCGCTTTGCGGTTTGCTCCTATGTGGGGCTTTCTTCAGTGCGTTTTCCCTTCATTCTGGTGTCTGGCCTTGGCCCTGGACCCTTCCGCCCTTCGGTGGGTAGGCGACCCTGGGTTCCCTTGGCAGGTCTCGTCGATATCCTTCCGGCACTTCCCGGGTCTGTTGGCCCTGTGCCTGCCTGGTTTTTTTGTAGTAGGTGTCACATCCTTTCCGGGTGGGTCTCCCTTGCGATGTTGTTTTGCTCCCCTCTCACTTTTGGTCGCCTGTGGCCAGTCTTGGTGGGTTTTTGACTGGCTTACGTCTTCTCTCTGGGGCCTGTTCGCTGTTGCTGTTGGCTCCGTGCTGTCTGGTTCGGTGCCTTTTCTGTCCTCTTTCGGTCTTTGGCCGGGGCAGTTTTTTCTCAGTCGGCACTTCGTCTCTCGTGGGTCCGGGTTTTCGGGCTTCCCAGTGTTTTTCTGTCCCGGGTTCGTTTTTTCCTGCTCGCGGTTGCCTCAACCTTTGGTGGTTTCCCACTCATCTGTTCTGTGGGTTTGCCCTCTTCCTGGGCATCCCCTTCTGTCCCATTGGTACCTTGTGAGGTTCCATGAAGCCGCTTGGCTTTGGTATGTGCTCACTTTGTAAGTCATGTGGCGAGGAAGACTAACGAGGTGGTAATGCCCCGATTACTTACAGGTAATCTTCATTACACTGAGTTAGTCTTACTCGCCACATGAGTTCCCATCCCTCCCTCCCTGTCTGGCTATCGGCTCCATGTTTCTGCTTGGTAGTTTCAGGCTGATGGGTTGGGCTGTCCCGCCTCTTATAGAGGTCATGGGTTTGATGGGTCGGCCATATTGGGAAGGGATGGGAAGCATGGGAGGCTGACTCTTTTTTTGCTTTGGAGGGTTCTGGTGTGGAGCTGAAGCTCACTTTGTAAGTCATGTGGCGAGGAAGACTAACTCGGTGTAATGAAGATTACCGGTAAGTAATCGGGGCATGAACGAGCAGGGTCCGTTGCCATCCCACAGTCTGCCCACCCCTAGGGCTGGATTTGACTGCAACCACTGTAATCAATCCGCATGTATCAATACAAGTAAAACAATGTATAATGCTTTCTCCTACACTGTAAATAATTGTTACAGTTACCCGATTTATGATGCTTAACTTCCCTTCCCAATCATGAATGGCTGCACTTGCAAGAATTGAACTCGTGGCCTATAAATTAAACATTTGATAAAGAAATGCTCATTCAATTCATTGAGCAGTCTCCCCCGTGAACTGCTGGTTTCGCAACTGGGAGAATTGTGCCGCGTAACAGAGCCCATGAGCAAACATATGACTACTTTGCTAAATATGCCCTCACGCTTGAATCTCTGTTTAAACAGCGCACTTCAAACAAAAGGATTCAAGTACACGACTGAAAGGTAAAATAATGTCGCACATGAGTTTAAAAAGTCGGAAGTCACGGTTCAATGAATCGCCCTCCAAGCTGCTGCAAAAATGTGAAAGTTCAGTTCGGAAAATTAAGATGTGCGTGTTTCCTGATCATTTTGTCAAGCTCACAGCGAGGTATGTATACAACTCATTAGATAACTAAATTAAGAGATATACTCTCTCGAAATTAGGTTAGTTACCTAGATATCTGTGGGGTACTGTTTCTCCTAGCTATGCTTGGTTTAAAATGTTTACTTCTTCGAAACGCTACGCATTTGAGTAATGAATATTAAATTAATTTTTTATAGAATTGCCGGGCACGAGCAAGTTTAACCAATGAAAGGCTGGGATGGGTCAGAGTTGGTCACATTTCGCGCTGGTATCCCTGCAAGGAGGTCAAGGCAGGAGATGGCGCTAAATCGGGTCAGTGGCTCCGAAAGGGTAGCATAGAGTACGTCACATGTCAATCAACCAATGCCTTCAAAAGCCTGCCAGATCAGTGACACTGTCAATCAACAGGGTGGATAATGCCTCGAATGGCGGTAGAAATAGGTCACGGTTAACCATCTAGCAGATCATAGTTTCTCAGAGGCAATGGCCGTCAGGCAGGTTCCATCTCATTTTAAGGTGGTGTCCCTGGAACGCAAGAGTGCAGTGTGAATTGAGTGACTACCAACTATGAAGCGGATTTGCTCTTTTTTTCTGCAATGCAGCACATCAACTAAACTTTTATCACTATATTGTGTCAACGGGAAAGACAAAAACAGCACAGCATCTACAAAGATATAGGGGCATATTATCAAGGGGGTTTATCTCCGCTTTTTTGGCTTTAAAAGCCAAGAAAGCGGAGATACAATTATCTCCCTATTAGCTGCCGCTAACACCAGTTAGCAACAGCTAGTAGGAGATAGCGACCATCTTGGGCCCCACTTTGCATGTCAGTGATATTTATCACTAATGAGATGCAAAGTGGGCGTGCCAAGATGTTAGCGACTGAAAACAGTCGCTAACATCGCTATCTCCTATTACCAACTTTTGGAGATATTCGCGCTAGGTGGGAATATCTCCAAAAGCTAACACCTGCCCTGAGCAGTTCTTAGCCATGTTATCCAATGGGAGGTGGATAACATGGCTAAGAGCATTAGCTCGCTAATGCTTGAATATCGCTGACTTTTCAGCGATATTCATGCTTTGCGGCGATTTTTACCGCATTTGCGTTAAACCTTAGTAATACCAAGGTTTATTTGCGGTATAAATTGCTGCAGCGCTGCAGTAAATTTTTGTCTCTAACCAAGCAATAGCGATAATTATCGCTATTGCTTGGTAATATGCCCCCATATCCCTATTACCTAGCTGTCGCTAACACCAGTTAGCGACAGCTAGTAGGAGATAGCGACCATCTTGGGCCCCGCTTTGCATGTCAGTGATATTTATCACTAATGACATGCAAAGTGGGCGTGCCAAGATGTTAGCGGCTGGAAACAGTCGCTAACATCGCTATCTCCTATTACCAACTTTTGGAGATATTCGCGCTAAGCGCGAATATCTCCAAAAGCTAACACCTGCCCTGAGCAGTTCTTAGCCATGTTATCCAATGGGAGGTGGATAACATGGCTAAGAGCATTAGCTCGGTAATGCATGAATATCGCGGACTTTTCAGCGATATTCATGCATTGCGGCCGATTTTTATCGCATTTGCGATAAACCTTGGTAATACCAAGGTTTATCTGCGATAAAAATTTTTATCGCATTTGCGATAAACCTTGGTAATACCAAGGTTTATCTGCGATAAAAATTGCCGCAGCTCAGCAGTAAATTTTTGTCTCTAACCAAGCAATAGCGATAATTATCGCTATTGCTTGGTAATATGCCCCATAGTTCTGCTTTTCTCTCCCTCCAGCACTGGCACACTTTTGGCTGCCATGCTCCAACTCGTGCACTTTTGCACCATAGTGCAATGGGGATCATTTTGTCAAGCATAGGTTAATACTGCGAGGGCCCCCTCCAGTAAAAGTATTCTATAGTGCTTTTCCCACATTCCATATGTGCTGTACAGTGCAGCACACATACTATGTTTGAAAGATGTTCAGGAACTAAAACCTTTTTCAAACTTTACGCCTGACCAGATAAGGCATACGTTATTGTCTCAAATCCCTGCCTACCAGCTTTTAGTAGGATTTGTGTCAAAATCCATAGGTGGCTGCATGTGCATGTCAATGTCCCACCTATGGAACTCCCTCTTGATGCCTAAGAGAACAAACTAGAGAACATCATTACCTTCTCTTACTTTAGGCAACTTTGCAATTGCAATCAGGATTTGCATTGGAAACTAAGGGGCATATTATCAAGATAGGGCCTTACATTATCGCCGCTTTTATCAGAAGGAAACTGCCGATAAAGCGGCGGTAATGGGCTTGATAATATGCTCTATGAATTCCAATCGAAGCCCATTTTACATGTCTTCACATATAACATGGGCTTCGATTGGAATTCATAGAGCATATTATCAAGCCCATTATCGCCGCTTTATCGGCAGTTTCCTGCCGATAAAAGCGGCGATAATGTAAGGCCCTAACTTGATAATATGCCCCTAAATCCCAACACAACACTTTGCACACTGTTTGTGTGTGCGTAAAGTGTTCATAATTTTCCCCCTCTAAGTGCTGGTGCCAGGAGCTCAGAGGACTGTGGCAAGAACTCGCTGCTATGATCAGTCTCTCCCAACCACTGTGATCTACCAGGCGCTTGTTTATGTGTTTTCCTATGCCTAGCAGGCTACTATCTTGGAAGATTAAGCTGGACAGATAAGAACCGGGGACGAAAATGAAAAAAATGACACATAATCAGGATATTGTTTGATGCCTGCAAGAAATGTATCCCGTGTACCCGTTTCACAGAAAGCGCGCAACGTCGTTCACTTCTATATAACATTATGCTTGGTATTTTTTTTTATGACACATTGTTTTGGCCCAAAGCCAAAATAATTAGTTGGTCTATCAATGAACTGACATATTCACTGCTGGTATTCTCTGAAGATGTACACTCCTGTACCCTTTTCAAGTTATGTTTCCCTTTCTGAGAATGAGTCAAGTAAAAAAATAACCTTAAATCGATAGGCATGCACAATACACATAAACAAAGAAGGACAAGGCAATTTTCCATTAATTTTAAATAAACTTTTAGTTCTTTGAAATACATGCTAAATTAAGTGAGCAGTTCGGAATGAAATGTAATTCATGCACAATTTTCAAGACGTTCCATCAGTGGAAGGACGTGCGGACCGACTGCCAGAGACCAGGAGCAGGGAGGCCGAACCTGTGAATTAAGAAAGAAATTGGAGTGGATCAAAAAGGAAGGTGGTAGCAACTCATCCTGAACATTGCGCCAACTATCCAATTTTTTAATGGGATATTGAAGAAACCCATTTGTAGAAAAACGGTGGCTCCCCCTGGCAGTCTAAGACAAAGTTTTTACAACCCAAAAATCAGTGAGATCAGAAATTGAAAATCTGGTCGGGAGAATATCAGTATCCAATCACTACATGGTACAGAATTCACTTAAACTGTGTCCAGTGGGCGCCTTGCCCTATCTAATTTCAAAGAATCAGTCCTGAAGAAGGTTCAAATACAGGATACCGAAACGCCGCGTCGACTTGTGATTCTTGTTGTTTTTTTAAAAATCTTTTTATGAAATGTATAATGATGTTTTTAAATTGTTGTATATTGTATTATAAATATAAAATACCTTTTCAAGTTATGTTTCCCTTTCTGAGAATGAGTCAAGTAAAAAAATAACCTTAAATCGATAGGCATGCACAATACACATAAACAAAGAAGGACAAGGCAATTTTCCATTAATTTTAAATAAACTTTTAGTTCTTTGAAATACATGCTAAATTAAGTGAGCAGTTCGGAATGAAATGTAATTCATGCACAATTTTCTCAAAGGCAGAGAGCGTCCTTCCGTCTTAAATTGGAGCAGCAGAGGTTTCAACAGACTTCTCATTAGAGCAGCATAAAAAGACTATTTAAAAGAAAATGCATCTCACGCACAGGTGAGTTCATGCATACGACAAATAAAATTCCCTGGGCTCCATGTTATGTTGAAACTATGAAGAGAGAACTTTAAAAATAAATGGTGCTAATAGGATGAAAACCTTGTATCTATATTGTGAGTAACCAGAACATGTTTGCAGTGTCCCGCCACTTTTTGCCCCCACTTTGACCACTAGATGCTGGTTTTCCGACTCAGATTGTTGCTTTGGCTTAGCTAACCAGACCCATGTCCCATGATCTGATTATAAGTTCATGGTAATTAGGTATAATAACAATTGGTACTGACAACCTACCTGTAAGTCACTGATATATGGTAGGGCACGTAGGTCTATAGATGCAGTAGATTACATTTACTTAAGTGTGCTCTGCTATGGTCCTTGCTGTCATTTTAAAAGCCAGCCCTGCCTTGCAGGCTGTTTTAAACTCAAATTATATGCAAATTTGACTTTGGAATTAAAGGTACTTCCAAATTCTCAAGCTACCCTATTTGTACATGTCACCCTTAAGGCCTCCACTAGGTGCCCCTGGGGCAAGGTGCTTGTAACTATATGCAGGGACATGATAAAATATGTTTTATATGCCCTGGTGCGGGAAGAACTGCCAATTTCATTTTTTCCCATTACAGCACAATGGTTCAATAAGCTAACCCAAGAATACTTTATTAAAGTGTAACTATTGAAAGAAGGAGCTAAAAAAAACACTTTGAAGTATCAAAATGATAACTAGACTAACAGCCTGATTCATCAAGCTGAATTGCGCTCGCAAAGGGTCAGATTCTGAGAATCTGGCCCTTTGCGAGTGCGATTTTTGCATTTTGGATTCATCATCCCAAATGCAAAAATCGGTAATAGCGATTTCGCAAATTTGCGAGGAATTACATTTAAGGAATCTCTATTTGAGATTCCTTAAATGCAATTCATCATCCATTTTCAAATTGCGAAATCGCAATTTCGGGCGGCTATTTACCGCGAGGTCAAACCTCGTGGTAAATAGCGAAAACTCCGAAAAATGCTTTTAACAGCATTTTACTGAGTTGCATGTTGCACACACACATGTCCTTTGGACATGTGTGTGCGCAACCCCTGTTTATATTAGCATTTAAGGGGTGCTACAGGGTGTCCTCTGGACACCCCTGGCACCCTTTACATCGCTATCTTATTTGCGATTAGCTAATTGCTAATCGCAAATAAGGAATACTCCCCATTCATTCCTATGGGCCTTTTGGCCCATAGAAATGAATGGGGAGTATTAATCGCAAATAAGGAATCTGTAGGAATCGCAAAAAATGTTGCTATTCCTACATGAATCCCGTTTTGCGAGTCTGAAATAGCTGATTAGCTATTTCAGACTCGCAAAACCTCCCAATGATGAATCAGGCTGTAAATCCATTAACTTGCCACTGATATGTTTATTAAAACTATCACAGAAAATAAGTTATGGAACTTTATTTTTTGTAAGCCAAAATCCAGCCTTCCAGCAGTCCTGCTCTGATTGGTCAGCCTCTACCAGGCTGAGCCAAGCTGTCTTAATCTGGTAGGAATTGGCCTGACTAGAGACAGAGGATTTCCTTTGGGATGAAAACTGCAAGTTGTAGATCAAAGGGGAGGATGAGATTGGAGTAGCCAAACTGGTCTTCAAAGTCGGAATGGCAGTTTAGAGAAGCCCAGGCTCACCCCCACATCCTGCTCCCCCCAGCCAGACAGGAGCCCCTGTAATTTGATTAGCAGATTGGTTGGAATGGAAGTGTTAGGGATACTTAGCTACGGCATTGGGGTTGGCAAAGTTTTTGTGACTCAAAACTATGGATACCATGGAGCTAGATTGGATTAACCTGTCCAAACTCACAGTAGCTGAGCTTAGGGTACAGTGCAGATGCAGGGTGCCACCTAATAATAGGAAGATCAGGAAGGCAGACCAGATGAGGTCCCTTAAGGCTTGGGCACAGGCAGCAACAGATAGTTAAGGGAAAGGGGACAATGAGCCCTTCAACCATCTCCAGGTGGTGGATGATGACCACCTGTCCATTTCTCTCAGTACTGGATTCATACTTCCAGCTAGAGGAGGCAGGGGAGGCACTCCTAGATAAAAAACTACAGCTGTTGCCGGAAGAGAGACAGCTTGAGGATCAGTTAGCGTCTCTAACAATAGAGACAGAAAAACTGTAACAAGAGAAGAGGAAGACGGCAAGGGGGGAAGCAAGAACAAATGGTGGGATATAAAATTAAGAAGATGTGGAGATACCCAGGGGTGGTGGGTTTGCGCCCAACATTCCCAAGGGAGTAGTTCTCATGTATGTAGAGGGGGGTGACATTGATAAATGACTGGCTACATTTACAAGGGCCTTTGAGATGAGAAGGATCTATTCTTAATAATGTGGTTCACTTCTGTGGGAGTTGATCCCAGTAGCTAGAAGGCATAGGTTCCTGACCCTTGTAGGGGATGACATGGAATCCTACCCACACATAAAGACATGCTTGGTCAGGAAATTTGGTCTGACCCCTTAGCAGTACAGGGTTATGTTAACGGACTCCCAGAAGGTATACACACGCTCCTGGTGGACTTTGTGAACATCTCAGTGAAGACACTAGAGGGCTGGATGGCAGGTAACCAGGCGAGTACGTATGAGGGTCTGTACACTTTAATTCTTAAAGATCACATTCTTACTCATTGTGTACAAGAGAAGTTATGTCAGTATCTAGTGGACTTCATACTGTCTGGTCCCAGGTAACTTGGGGAGACAGTTGATGAGTGGGTGGGAACTGAGGCTTTTAATCAGCACCAGGGTAGAGACTCCAAGAAGGTGGGGTTAGGCCCACAAAAGCCAAGGGAGGGAAGTGGTAAGCACACCACAAAAACTCCCTCAGTACCCCAGGACTCGAAAAAGATGGAGAGTAGATCCCTCCCCAACTCTGATCATCAGAGGTAGGGGGACCCAGGGCTAAAAAAGTACTTGGACAACAGGGTGTGCTTTGACTGTCACCAGTCAGGTCACTTCAGGGGTGAGCCCGCCTGATCCAAGAAGGTGGTTAGCCCTGGGATGTCAAGTGTAGTCATAGAGGAGGAATCCTCATAAGTGGGGTTCCGATTAGCATTTTGTTGAGGGGCAGCTCTAGACAGAAGCTGTTGATCTCGAGGGTGGAAGTAGGCACTGCCACTCCATTCAGGTGAATGGGATCCCTGGCATTGGCCTGTACGATACATGTGCAACTGACTAAATACAGGTTGATTCCCCCAAATATGTATGTGCCAGAAGAGAAAAGAAGAGTAATGGTACCCCAGGTGATGTCAACACAAAACCTGCAGCCATAGTGCCCCTAGAATGGAAGACTAAACTTAGCTGGCATATGGTGGTAGTCAGTGCAGAACTCCCATTAGATTGTCTCTGGGGCAAAGACCTCACGGAGGTTGGTCTGATCCCAAGTGAGGCGGTCGCCCATGGCACCCCAACCCAAAGTTCCTGAAAGGCCAGTCCCTACAGGAACATTTTTTTTTATACATGTTTTTATTAACGATGATGCAATTGAAAAAAATCTATTGCATGATTGTGAGAAGTTGGCCTGGTATATGATGCTCACTAGTTCTAGTGATCACCTTGTACCATGCCAAGCAACCCTTATGATGATTGGTTGTAATTCAACCTTACAGACCAGCTATACTAGTAGCATGGACAAAGCAGTCTTAGGCTAAACTCTGTAAAGGCATGTGAAGCAAGCTGTTTTACCATACACAATCCCCTTGAATACCAAATGAAAGGACACCACACAGATATATATTGTGAATATATATATATATTTATTTACTACAAATATCCCCTATACTCTTTATGAGCAAAGAAGCAAATGCGTTAAATCAAAACACAGTTTAAATATACAAAAGTTGCACAATATTGATGAGCCCTAGGGGCCACCTAAACCATATACTAAAATAGTGGTATAAGTACCACAAATTGGAAAGTGAGTAGGCCTAGGGCCTGGGGAATCGCTGGAGCTGTTTGGGAATAACAATGAAGAAGTCGGGAAAGGCCCGCGGGACTCGGGTGCAGCGCTTAAAGCACACGCATGCACCAATGCAAAGTCAATGGTGCGTGAAAGTTACAAAGTTAGTGAAAAGGGAACATTCCGGATGACCTAGAACCTTGCAACTTGGAACATAGACACTAGAGGTGCATTGCTACACAGGGGCACCACAGTGCCAGGTTTACCTCACCCACAGGAAGCGGGTGCATATGTCTCAAAGTGTGTCGGGTTTCGTTGTGCTGTTCTATGGAGCCTGTAGATGCTGCAGGCGGGTCATCGAGGAGACTTCCGGTAGATCCAAGGGTGGTTCTGAAGAGTTGAAGACCTGGAAGCAGAGGGGACAATGTTCAAAGTCACTAGCCAGTGACTAACGTGGAACCAGGATGGAACCAGGCGATGTCGGGTGCAAACAGGCGAAGAGGTGAAGATTGTCTCTGCAGCCACGTGGACACGGTAGAGGACATCCAGGCGTCGGTCACAAGCTGTCCCATGAAGGCTCTAGCTGATGGCGGTGTCGGCTTCTTGATCAGAGCAAACAGGCCTTGGCTAATGCAAGCCACGCAGGAGACGATGCAAGCTTCTCACTCGGACCAGCAAGGTCAGAGGGGGTGCTCCTTTTTACAGGAGTGAGGGCCAGTCTGGAGCAACCAGACCTGTGGTGCAAATGTCAGATTTCATCGCCAAGATGGCTACTAGCCAACGGACTAGTACCCGGGATGGCGCGTCGAGTGGCAAAATGCAAAAGGGCCCCACGCAGATCATGGAGATGCTGGGGGCTGATCTTCAGTGCAGATGCTGCTCGGTGGTGGGGCTTCTCAAACCCCAAACCACAGCATCGAGGGTGCCTCGTGTGCTGCGCAGTCAGCTTCTCATGAGTCTTTCGAGGTGGCCGGTCCCACATCTCTCGGTGCCTCCACGGGTCTCTACTTTTCAGGGACTGTAGATCGGGCTCTGAGATGTCTGGGAGTCCGGGTCTCGTTGGGCGCTGGGCTCGGGCTCTGGCAGGAGGCGGCGGCAAAGCAGATGTTGAGTTGCTGGATGGTGCCTGTATTCACAGGGTGGTCACTCCTTGGCCACAAGGGAGATGCTCTTCAGTCTTCTGTGCAGCAGAATGTTGAAGTCCAGTTTTCTTCTTAGTTTTAAGTCGAGTTCAGGATGATCTGAAGTCTTCGGACACAGCTCCTACTCTTATTCCAAATCTGGGGGCCAGATCACCTGCTAGGTCCCTCCTCTGGGTAGAACCAGAAAGGGGGGAGGTTACACCCCCTTTCCTTTGTTCAGCTCTGCGGCAGGACTGGGGCTGGAAAGCCCCAGCACCGGTTTGGACTCGCTTATGCACGGGGACACCTTGTGTGCCCCAGGCATGTCTCATTCTATTCAGCCCTGTCCTACTCAATACACAAAATCCTGTCTGGGGTGGTGCTTGCACCTCCCAAGGCAGGAAACCCTTTGTCCAAGCCTCCCTCGCTGGAAGGACTCCCAGAAGCAGGAGGTCAGACTTGTGTCTGTGGTGGCAGCATCCATTTTGTGATGCGGAGGCTCGAGTTTAACTTTAACCGGGGTTCAGGTTATGTACATGCCGTGTCCCTCTAGAAGGGTGGAATGCTAACCCTGTTGCCAGAATTGACGAGGGGGTAGTATCCCAATTCGTATGACACCTTACTCGACATGTTTTGATAAAGCCAAACCAAAGTCAGCAAATAACCGCGAGGATTATAATGCACTTAAGAGTATATGGTATGGCAATATCCCGGAACAACTAAGGGAGTGGTTCCCGACAGCTGCAGACGGGCTCAGCTCGTGCCAGAGCACCAACTCACCTAAAACCAAGCACTCTGCCTATAGGATTGTCGAGGCCTTCCATAGGAGTGGCTTATAGGTTAGCATGTGTCCAGATAGGTTTAGATATAGGGATACTATATCTAAGTAAGAGGTGATTACACCAACTTACCCCAGCTGAGTGATCAGTCAGTTGTGTCAAATATGGAGGCCAGGCCAGGGGTGGCATAATACATGCATAATACATGCTGCAGCCCCTGGTAGGCCTTGGATACACCTATGCCTTGGGTACCTGAGGTACACTCTTACAGGGGCCTATAAGGTGAACCAGTTCCAATTCGTAATGCACCTAGAGTGCATTGGCATTAATTTAGAGAGAGAACAGCAGGGTGTGGGTCTGATTAGCAGGCCGACAGCCACATTAAGTCATAAACCTGTGAAGCAAAAAGCAAAAATTTGGGGTGACCATAGGATAGCAGACCCTACTCTCCTACAATGATAAAACAATGCATTGTAAGAAATATAAAAGCAAACGCTTCAATAATTGTCCTTAATGCTGCCAAAAAGAACTTGTGTGACACAGATAAGACAATTAACCCGCTGAGTACGGGCCGCCATCCGGAGATTAAGGCCAGTGACGGCCACATTCTGACTGATTAATTGAGTTAATCTTGACACAAATAAATACTTCATGACACCAGCACACATGACCTGGATTCCTAGTAACCTCAAGTTACCTCAGTAACTGAATACTGCCATAATGTGTACAGAGGCTTTTTACCAGGGAACTAATAGCATTGGCTACACCAAGAATCCTCCTTGGACCACAATTGGGAAGACACATTTTCATCCTGGCACTTTCACAGTGCCCCTGGTCCCCAGGATCCCCATCCTAAAAAGACCCTGTACTACAAGAGAGTCAAAATGTCGTTGACAACTACAAAGGATGAGCCACAGCAAACTAGAAAAGTTTTCTAGTAACAAATGATTGTATCAGATATCTAAAGGCCCCCCTTAAAATTTCAATAACTAATTATTTCCTTCTTTATTGGCACTACAAATATTGCACTGTTTTGCTTATGGTCACTTCACTGGGGTCACAAAGTCACGTCTGAATTAAAAAAAGGAATATAGTGTAAATGCACGTCAGAATTTATTTATATATCTTTTTTACTTTTATGCTACTGTTTATGCAAAATAAATAACACTCACTTAGGCTGAAGTGGGTACAGCAAAAATAGTGTTCTCCGTGGGTTGTCTTTAAAGTCATACTACCAAAGTGATATATGGTTTGTTCTTTTATTATATGCTGTCTTTGCTTAAATCATGCAAGAAATCTAACCACTGGCACAAAAGTTTATCAGTTAAGTTTAAATGAGTTCCTTGTGACCATACTTTCCACTTGAATAGCAATAACCAGTTTGCAAGGACATTCGGGTTGCTCTTGTTTTGTGTTAGAACAGATGAGAATGAAGCATGGGGACAGATGTTACCAGTAGAAAACAGTTAAAAGGTACAGTAACATACTAAAAACAAGAGGTCTCATTAGTAATTGTCCTTAATTGCACCGAACATACACCAGGTAAAGTGCCAGTGCATTGACCCTAAAACAGTTATCCTTAATACTACCAAAAAGAACAAATGCGTAGCAGATAGGAATGAATTATGGGGATGCATATTACCAGTTTTAAAAACAACTAAAAGGTACAATGGCATAGTAATGACAAGAGAACAAGAGGACTCTTCAGTAATTGGGCCAGATATACACAAGCTAAAGTTTCAGTGTGTGAAAAGTACAAATGAAAAAAGGGAATTCTTTGGAAAATAATTCCTCAACTTGGTTGTGCCACAACTTTAAATAGCTGCTCCACAATGATAATACATTTTGCTAGGCAAGCTGTTAATTGTGGACTCCAAGCTTACAAGCAGGAAAGCAGATATTGACGGCATACTCTTTTTTCCTTGGTGTTAAAAATGTTACATCAAAGCTTTCTACGTGCAGGTTGTCCAGTGGGGCAAATGCACAATATGTGCAAAAAGATTCTACCAGCCCCTGACACAACCTGCATAATGGTGATTGAGCGGGTTACCAGCAACAGGTAATATAACACCACATACTATCCTGGGCCCATAAATTTACTTTACATCACAGTGGTAATAACCACTGGGTGTCAGGTTTTGAAAATTTTAAGATTTGTTAGCTTTAGTCCCTAACTAGTCTTTCACTGATAAAAAGTTATTTCCTCTGGTCAAAGAACTATTTTAGTTAGAACTAGTTGTTGGTGAAATGATATAAGATTTCTAATTTCTTACACCTTAGAAATGTTCACAGAGTCGGGATGACTTTTAACATTTTATCTCAGATTAAATTCTTGTGAACCACTTACACAGCACAGAATAAACTCCGTCTCTCTCAGGAAGGAAAATCCAAGATATCAAATCAAAAATGCATTCATTTATACTCTGCAATGACAGTGCTCAGAAAGGAGAGGACAGATAGAAAAGCACGCAAGCTCATATACATACATAGAAATATTTACCAAGTATCGTGTGGAAACCAACTCCAAGGCCTAGGAATTGGGAAGGGTCCCCCAGGAAATATCTGGCAAACAAGGCTTCAGGGCACGATTCAGGGCAGGTCAGACAACCTCTCTATCACCGACGCATTCATAGAACCCCTCTCTGGCACTCTCATCCTCCTCGAGATTCTTCAGCGATCTTCTTCTAAATTATTTTGCTTAAGATAATTGGTTCAGGAATTCTATTCTTCTTCAGCATCTAAGTCTGGGACTTTTCAGTGCTCTCTGATAGCATTTCGGTCTCTCGACTAATTAACTAGTTAATGCTACTTCAATTACACTTTTCTCTATACTTGGACCACCCATTAATGTTTCAAATGTATGAAACTCCTAACTCTGATTGTACAGGCAAGGGGAGGTGATCATCACGCCATGCTTATTTCTTAATATTTTCTTTTAGCTCTTTGCTAAAAATCCCACCCCTTAAATTGTATACATAAATCTTTATTCCCACTCGTATTCACCATGTAATTGTCACAATTTAGGAAAAGTTCTCATGCACTTCAGTAGACTGTTGTTCCGGTTCCCATGAATGTATTGACTTTTCCTCCTTGACTGACGTCCAAGTTGACATGGTGTCTTCCAGCTAGGTTGTATCACGCATGCGTAGCAGAACGAGGGGGAATGAACTGTGGCTCTCGACTGCAGGCCCATAATAAGCACTATTGATAGAGTCAAAAGACAAATCTTTAAATAAAAAAATAAATGGTTTCACTGTATACCACCTATCTCTACTCTAACCCCATTTACTTATTATTATTAATCCAGCATTAGAATTAGTATAATAGCTGTGTTTATTTTGCAGCAAGCAGGTGGCAAGCATGTGAGTTTCAATAGGCCATTTTAGTAGCTACTGCGAAAGTGCAGAAAGTTTCCCTCCAAGCATATTTACGTCATACTACATAGATGCAGTAGACTCATGCGCACTAAAGAATTTCAGTTAGTGGCCATTTAAGCATCACTCTCGAGTTACTGGTTAGTAAAACACATATGCAAGCTTCCATCTAATACTCAAGTGTCGTTTAAATGCATATTATTACCACAAACAAGCTTTTAATATGGGGTTAGTAGTTACATGAGAAGATTATATCTGAGCAATTCTCTTTTTTCACGACTCCCTTCTCAATTAATCCCCTCTCTGATGGCATTTTAAAGCCATCACAACATTACCCATCCCTCATCTGATGCCAACTTTAGTAATTCTCAATTTTACTTCCCTTTCATTCTTGCACTTATCTTTGTTCTTTAATCCTTTTATTTGTTCATATCACTTTTCTTTCGTTTCTTCTAACTGCATTTCTTCATAATTTCCTCTGTTTGCCTTTACAAGTATCTCCTCCTTCTCGGTTTATTAGTACACCACTTACACCATATTATTATTGATAATACTATTATTGCTATGCCTACTATAGGGAATATTACTTGCCCAAAGAGACTTTTCCCTATATTGAAAACCAATTCCCTACTGAGGAAATACTTTTTGTTAGTTTTTCACATACATTATCAACTTCCAATGGTTTCAATTCCTCTTGCAATTTTGTAATATTCTTTATATATCCTTTGATTTCTGTGCTTTTATCCAGAATATATGTGCAAAAATGTTGCGCCTTCAGCATTTTACAGACTCCGCCCTCTTTAGCTAAGAGTATATCAAGCGCAAGTTGATTTAGCAAAACCATAGACCTAATGGCAACCATATCAGTATTGATCATCAAAAAGCCTCCAGCAGTATGAGTTCATAGACGATAAACTACTGTTGACAATTATTTCAGAAAAACTAGCTCTCTTTCCACGTATTAGTCCATTAGCATTTTCATTGCTCTAGTGATTCTTTTGACATAGTTGATTTTTGGAAAAACATTTAAAAAATAACAACTCCCATACCACCGGGCAGGAAGCTTGTAATGAGCCTTATTCCGCACACATAGAAAATTCCGGGAAAGACTGGATCAGTTCCCCCTTTTAGCCCCCAACCTCCCAAAGTTAAGAAGTTATGTTCAAATTCACTGGAACCAATAAATACGTTATTATAGTCTGTCTTTAATCTATGGAGGCATATTTTCCCTGTCTTCACAAAATCTAGAGCCATCACAGCATGCTCTATGCCAGATGTATAAATTCCTTCCTTTTCTGCCCATGATGGAATATAATGTTTCGGTTCAGTAGCTTTCCTTTGGAAATCTTCCCTCCTTTCCTCAACTAAATTCAAAAATACTTTTTTTTCTTCACGTAATGAACATGTTAGATTATCTTTATGGGCCTTTTCCATAGCTAATGATTTCATTGTTAGGAACAATTCACCCATGAACTGTGCATCTAAACTACTATGTACTGGATTCATATTCTTTCGAATAGGAATTCCCGTGAATACTACATCTATATTAGAATTATAATATTGTAATTTCCCTGTTCTATAAAATAAACCTGAAAGTACACTACAAGAAATGCCACGTGTTAAAGGTAAATGGTGATATATTACTCCTTCAGCTACTGACATAGGCACTTTCATACAAACATAACAATCACTAATCTCCATGATGTCTACGTACAGAAATAACAACTTGGTAAATATGTTTATAGAGGTATCGTTGTCTGTTACTGTGTGATGTAAATCTATTTCATCTGATGCTTCTATTTGTACTCTATCTCCTTTCATGTTGAGCTGTTTTCTCATTAACGTTGGTGTCATTCTTTTTAATAGTTATTAACAAATAAAGGACTGCTATGGTTAGAATTAACCAAACTGACATTACTAACAACAGACTACATATACAAATTCTGCAGCATCTTTTTATACAATTTCTTTTTGGTCTTTCTGTAACTCTGGGCTCAGCCATTTCGCTTTCTAGAAGATTTCTCTTCCTCCTCTTAATTTGGAATCAAAATTTGTAAATACTTCAGGGAGGTTTCACTTCCTCTTCACAATCTGTTTTCTGCTTGCTTTTTCTTCAGATTTTTCATTTATGTCTAGATTTTCAAACTCTTCAAGAATCACATGGGTCCATTCAGGTCCTCCGAACTTATTGTTTAATATTTTCAATCTTGAACTTTATTGAATGTTTTAGTACTTGACTGTTCACCTTGAGTTTGACTTGTAACTTCGTTTACTTGTTCTGGATCTTCATTTATTTGTTTTAAACAATATTTTAACCTTTTGACCCCATTCGGCCAACTGTCACCGTTTCTGTCCCTCTTAACTTGCACTGAACTTTCACCTTCTTGGTCTCTTTCAAGAACTTTTTTATTTTCATCCCATTGTCGCACAACTTGATTTTCCTTGCCTTCTGGGCTCCTTTCTACCTTTTCTCAATCAGGACTTGTCTGTGTTGCTTTTTCTGCCTGAACTCGTTCTTCTGTTTCTACCTGTTCCTGTTTGGATATTCTGTCAGATTGTTCTTTTTCTTCTTCTTCCCGAACTTGTTCTTCTATTCCTAACTGGTCCTGTTCAGGTCGTACCACACTTTTGTCTTTTGCTGCCTGAACGTTTTCTTCTACATCTATCTGTCCCTGCTCAGGTCTTCTTATTTCATGGTCTGCCTGAGTATGTTCCTCTGTCCCTATCTGATCCTGCTCAGAAATTTCAGTTTCTTTGTTCAATTCTTCCTGAGCATGTTCTTCTATACCTGTCTGATCCTCACTATTCTCTTGTTCTTCTAACTTTGCCCTACTCCGTGTTTTGATAAAGACTTCAGGTATGTTGACTATTGGTTGTTCGTTGTCAAATTCTCTAGAGTCTATTGCTCCAGGCTCTTCAACTGTATAACCTTCAGCAGCTTCAATTGAATGCGTCAGTTATGGTCTTTCCTGATCAGGGGCTGGCACCCTCTTTGTATGGCTAGCATGTACCCAGTTTGGCAAACCTGCACATTTCACTGCTGTGGTAGTGACCAGTATGAATTGTCGTGGCTCATCCCACCTAAGTGCTAAGCACGATTCTCTGGTGTACTTCTTTATAACTACCCAATCTCCAGGATTTAAATCATGAGCTTGATCCGGCTGCCTGGTCACTGTATCTTTTCCAACCTGGTGAGAGATAGAATGCACTAGATCAGCCAATCCTTTGCAATAATCCAATACCAGATCATCAGTTGTATTCAGCAATATATGTCCTGGTATAAATGCCTGCCTCATTGCTCTTCCCATGATGATTTCATGGGGACTCAATCCTGTGTTCCTATCAGGAATATCAGGAATCCCATCAGAACAAGAGGCAACTCATCTGGCCAACTCCTTGACGTTGATGCACACATCTTTGCCAATCTTGTCTTTATTGTGCCATTCAACTGTTCATCCACTTCAGAAATATGGACGGTATGCACAGTGCAGTTTCAGTTCAATTTTGAAAGCTTCACAGATTATTCAAATTATTTCATTATTAAAGTGAGTTCCTCTATCTGATTCCAAAATTACTGGAAAACCAAACCTAGGAATGAGTTCCTTCAACTATAACCTGGTAACAGTTATGCTGTTGTTTCTTTTTGTTGGGTATGTGTCCACCCATCTTGAAAATAAACATACAATCACTAGGACGTACTTCAATGCCTTGCATGGTGGTCGTGATATGAAACTAGCTGTAGCCTCACAAATGGTCCCTCTGTTTTTCCAATTTTTCCCCAACTGACCACTGTCTTTCTTCATGGATTTATATTCTGGCAGGTTAAACATCTCTGGCAAAGGCTCTCTGCGACCTCCCTAAATCTTGGATTGTACCAATCTTGTCTGAATAATAGTATCATTGCATCCCTGTCTACATGTGTGTCTTCATGATACATTCTGGCCATTTGTGAGAGTAAACAATCTGGCATAGCTGGTCTGCCTTCCTGGTATGCCCACACAGCATCTGCTTCCCTTTGTTCACAACTTTGTCTTATCCAATTTTCCTTTTTACTTTCTTCCACTTCTGCAACTGTCTCACCTCTTCCCATGTTTCAAGAACTGAAAATGACAAAAGTTGGCAGCTGACTCCACTTGTTTCCATTTTCCTGTTTATTGACATTTTGCTTTTAGCACAATACTAAGCAACTTGGTCAGCGTAACGATTACCAGCTGTCACTTTGTCATTTCCTGACTGATGAGCAGCACACTTGACCACTGCTAATTCTTTTGGTAGTTGTATTGCTTCCAATAATTCTTTTACAAATTTTCCATTTCTAATAGGGGATCCTGAAGAAGTCATGTACCCCCTCTGTGACCACAATTCGCCATAATCATGCACAACCCCGTAAACATACTGGCTTTCAGTAAATATGGTCACTCTCCAATTTATCCCAATTTTACATCCTTTAATTAAAAGCAATCAATTTGGCTACTTGTACAGATTTAACCCCAGGTAAATAGGAAACTTCAAAAACCCCAGTCAATTTGCATACAGCATAAGCTGCACTCAGTCCACCTTCCTCAACTCTTAGACAGGAGCTATCAACAAATATTTTGTGTTCTTGTTCCTTCAGTGGTTTTTCATGTAAGTCAGGACGTGGCTTAGTGCACATTTCTGTAACATCAACTTAGTCATGTTAGCTATCATCCCTTACTTCTTCACATGTTGGATCTAGCAATAGGGTAGTGGGGTTCATTATTGCACATCTGATTACTGTCATATTTTCTACTCCTAGAATGATTCTTTCATACTTAGACATACGACTAGGGGTAAGGTGCTGTGTTCGAGTCCTGGTTAACAAAATCTTGACTGAATGTGGAACTTAAACTTTCACAGGATGTCCCATCACTATTGTCTCACTCTGTTCTAGGCTCATGCAGGCAGCAGCAACTGCTTTTAAGCAACCTGGTAATGCTGAAGCCACAGAGGCCAAAGTTGCTGAAAAAATAAGCTACTGGACGTTGGCTTAATCCATGTCTCTGTGTTAAGACTGAGAGTGCACATCCTTCTCTCCCACAACAGAACAGTGCAAATTCTTTTGAATAATCTGGCATTCCTATGGCTGGGGTTTCACATAAACAACAAAGGCCTCTTTACTTTCATCATCCAAACTATCAGATCTTTGGCTCTTTTCCGTGTCATTTGGATTAAAGGCTGTGCCAATAAGGAGAGTCCAATAGTTCATTGTCTGCAGTATCCTGCAACTCATAGAAACACCATAATTTCTCTCTGAGTGTGAGGTAATTGCACTTGTCTTATTATTCTGATTCTTTCTGTGGTCACTTTCCTCACTCCTCTTCCTATTTGATGTCCCAAATATTTCACTTCTTGTTTACAAAACTATAATTTTTCTGGAGATACCTTGTGTCCTCTATCAGCCAAATGATTTAGTAGTGCAATTGAATCAATGACACAATCATCTCTGCACTTTAATGCCACTAGCAGGTCATCATTATACTGCACTAAAACTGAATTTCGGGGCATAACCAACTTTTCGAGGCACCTTTTCAAAATCTGATAAAAATTAGATGGACTTTCAGTATACCTCTGAGGATCACAGTTCCATGCTAAAATACGATCTTTAAATTTAAAAGCAAAAAGACATTTGCTATCAAAGTGTAAATGAATCGAGAAAAATGCTTGACACAAATCAATCACAGTGAACCAACCATCATTCCAGGGTATCTGATAGAAAATCACTGCTGGATTTGGCACTACTAGACAACCTGCTACTACAATTGTATTAATTTTCCGTAAATCTTGTGCTATCCTGTACTTCCCACTAGGCTTTTTGAGACCTATTATAGGTGAGTTACAAGGACTACTCATTATTTTTTCTAGAATACCTTGCTTTATCATACAATTAATTTCGAAAGCTACTCCTTCTTTAACTTCTGGACTCATTTTGTATTGTTGGGTGTTTTGGAAAAGTGCACCTTCTTTCACAGCACTTTCACTGGATCTACATTCACCATTAGACCTATTTATTTTTTAGTGAAATCCCATACTTCTGGATTTACTGTAGTCTTCAACTCTTCTGGTAAGTAATTTTCTGTCATTATTGAATACATCTCATCAACTTCAGTACCTTGCTGGGCTACCATCAATTTATAAACCATGTCTTCATCAGGTGTTTGGAAAGCAACACCATCCGGTGTGCAATAAATCGTGCAGTTCATTTTGTACAAATTGTCTCTGCCTAATAAATTCACTGGACTGGAATCGCACACTACAAACTTATGCATATCTTTGAAGGTTCCGATTTGTACCTCCATAGGCTTTGTAATTGGGGTTCTGACCTGCTGGTTGGTAACTCCAACCACTTGGATAGAGTCTCCCGAGAGGAGTAGGTTTGGGATGTCTGCTGTTCTCACAGTAGAACGGGTAGCACCAGTATCCAATAGAAAAGTAATGTAATTACTTTCCACTTTCCCATCAACGAATGGACCCGACTGATCTACCGGTAAGGATGCTCCATGTACGCATTCCTCTTCCTCCCCCCTCTGGCACCGTCATTGCATATACATATCCTTTTCAGAATCATTCTGCAAAAAATATTGTGATACCACTGAGTTTTTCTCACTGCTTCCTGGAAATCTTGCGTCCACACTGTACTGTGCCTGATTCACAAAATTTTGCATAGGGCTGGTTGGCAACTGATATTTCTGATTAACTACCTGCTGCGGTTGATTCACAAATCCCTCATTCTTTGTCTGTGGATTTAAGTTTGAATTTGGGCCACTTGTTTTTCCACTGTCCAAACTTTTTATTTGCATACTCTCTGCTCATACGTCTCATTTGTTTACCATTACTTGCCACATTATCACTCTGACTCTGCTCCTTTGTCTGTCCACTTGTTTGGCCATCTAGATGTATTCCTTGCTGCTCTGCCAACTTCACTTCTGCCCACATTATCTTTTCTTTCAGTTCCCTATGTCTATCCTCAATGTCATCACCACAATATTTAGCATACTTCAATATCTCATCTATTGGCTTACTCTGCCAACAAATCTTATGCTGTTGAATCATCTGACCAATCCCAGGTTTCATTCCTGTAACAAATAGATATACAAGATGTCCCATATCCTTTTCTCCAATACTCTCAAATCCACTATACTGCTTAAATACTTGTAATAAAATGTTGTAATAGGCATGAACAGATTCATTTGGTTCTTGAATAGTTCTATCAATTTTTTTTTCTCAATTTCAATTTTATTGCATGATTAATAAAAATCGTTACAATCTTCATTCAGGTAAAATGTAAAAAAATTACATGCTGTTAAAATATACATTCATTATTAAACTTTCCTATACAGTTTTAAAAGCCATTCTGAGTTTCCCCCGGTACAGTACGTTTTTAAGTTCAAGTTCTTGGTCAAAGATTTAATGGAATTATATGTGCTTCAATATTCTTCCAGCCGCAGCCAGACCCATGTGCTCAGCGTTCAATACGGTTTTCCCTTTAAGTTTCTTGTAGACATTTTTTTACCACAGTCATGAATTTAAGTCCACAACAGGCCAGGATGGAAGAAGTACCTCCCAGCCAGCTTATTACTGCTTGTCGACATGAATATATGTTCAGAGTAATAAAGTTGTCTCGTAAGTATTGTCTTCTTAAAGCCATGAGTGCCGGGCATACGCATAACAGGTGCATTAGAGTTTCATTATGGTATCCACACAGTCTGCAGTGGGGACTTTCTTTTGGATACTTCCAAGATGGTCTTAAGTCCTTAAAATAGTGCTGACCCATTCGGTAATCAATATAAATCTTCTTTAAATGTTGACTAAAATGGATGACTAAATGTTCCTGTGGTTTTTGTTAATTGTAATAGGAGATTACTGTCCATACATGTAGTCGTTTAGTTAGTGTTTTTTTATCCTCTACCAATGATTTCTTTTTTGCTGCACCGTTAGCTACTTTGCTAAAATGTGCTTGGTCTGGATTTTTTTTCCATTCTTCTAGTTGTTCAGGTTCGGACAGACAGATACTCAAATAGCTTCCCCATGAATTTATGGGAGGCTGGCTTTCCTGATGATTTATTTCTTTCCAGCAGATGTTATCCATTGACTCAATTGGGGCTGAGCGGCGTTTGTGACTTAATGTAACGAAGCTTGTCAGTGACTGAAATTTTTGGTTTTGTAGGCCAAATTCAAGGCGGACTTGTGCTGGAGAGGCTGATTGTGGCAGTTTAAACGCTGCTCTGTATATTTTGTTTTGTAATTTGTTTAGAATTTTCGCCTCCCTTCCAAGCCACGTAACTAGGCCGTATCACAGTGTTGGTAAGATTTGAGCGGCCATTACTTTTAGGAGATGAGTGTAATTCGGGCCGGCCATTTTTTGTTGTAATTGCCTATACGCATAAATTAGTGTTTGTGACTTAGCTTTTACTGCCAAGGTGTGCTCCTTGTTTGAGTGACCTTGTCCGGGAATTACGCCTAGGTACTTGTAAGATTCCTGTTCTTCTAGCACTGACTCGTTAATTGCCCATTCAAATTTGATTTTCTTTTGCTCCACTAACCGGAGCACTTTTGTTTTTTCTTTGTTCAATTCCAGATTTTCATGGGCTAAATAGGATAGTAGCATGTTTATTAGGCGTTGTAAGCCTATTGGCGTTTTACTTAATAGGACAATGTCGTCTGCGTACTGCAGAATTGGAATTGAGACCTTGCCCAATTTTGGGGCATGACTCTCAATTTTTTCTAAATTTCTCCCTATGTCTGCCAGATATAAGTTGAAAAGACTGAGGGCCAAAACACAGCCTTGGTTTTAGACCGTCCTGGGTTTCAATTTTAGATGTTAAACTGGACCCTTGTCCTTGTTTTACCTTTGCCCATGTGTCATTGTACAAACCGATTATTGCATTTAACAGACTATGGGGCAACCCCCACTCTTTTAGTTCTCACAGTCTGGACCTGCTCACTCGGTCGAAGGCTGCTTTTATGTCGACAAAGCACCCGTATAATCGTTTGTTCTTTTTTTCGGCGTTCTCCGCTAATAGTGCCAGGATGGTCAGATTTGTTGTTGTCCCCATCCCCTTTCTGAATCTAATTTGAAATCTAGGAATTAAGTTGTTATTTTCTGCCCATTCTTGCACCTGTTCTAAGAG
The DNA here is from genome assembly GCF_964263255.1 of Lissotriton vulgaris. NCBI lineage: Eukaryota > Metazoa > Chordata > Amphibia > Caudata > Salamandridae > Lissotriton > Lissotriton vulgaris. The sequence goes on from NW_028245020.1 coordinate 687,428, forward strand.
ACATGAGGCATAAAGTTTTGCTTTCACATGTATTAAAGAGATCAACCTGTAATTCCCCGGCTTCTTCGGTCTCTTTTTTTGTAAATCCGATGGATGGTGTTTCCTTTCCAAGATGCAGGCATTTGACCATGTGTGAAAACTTGGTTAAACGGCACTGTTAGGTGTTCGGCCCATAAGTCCATAAGCCATTGAACTTGAATACAGCATTCGGGAGACCGTTTGGTCCTGGGGCGCCCTCTGATTTGAGCTTTTAAATTCTCTTTTTTAGGTGGATGCGACTAGTCAGAGTGGGTTGTTCGTTCACCCCTTTTTCGCTGTCCAAATCTTTGGGCTTTGTTTCACTAACCTGGGTAGCCTTTAGGTTGCTTAGTTCCGTGTCATTTATTACTCCTTGCTTTTTGTCGTTTGTCTGTGGTTCCTTTCTTAAATAAAGGTTCCTCACATGAGCTACCCAAACGCTGTCATCAATTCCGGGGTCCTGTTGCAATGCTTCACCTTTATTTAAGTTGTTAATGATGCTCTAAAAGTCCAGAGAGTTTAGCTTTTTGCTTGCGAATAGTAGTTTTACCCCTTTGTGCACGGCCTTTGCGGACAAAAGCTTTTTCCGATATTTTTTTCTCAAACTCCTAATGATGTTATAGTTTGGTTTGGTTCCCTGTTTTTTCTTTCTCAATAGAACGGTAACTCCCGGTCAATTTTTCTCTTTTCGTGTCTTAAATCGCTGTTATACCAGGGTTCTCTCTGCACTTTTGTGCCTCTTTCGGTTGCTGGTGGTACGGAGTGCTTTTGGATCAGGTTCTCTACCAGGTTTTCCCAGTTTTTTACATGTTCTCCGTCTTTTTGGTGGCCGAGTTTTGTAATAAAGTTACTTGCTGTGGCCTGGATGTCTTTCGTTTGTCCTCCCCGCCATCTTATTTTTCGGAGGTTAAATTTCTCAGGTTGTTGCATTATCGAGGTTATTTTTTCAGCCCAAGTTACTGCGATGTTCATCCGTATAGTTTGAGGAAAATTGTAACTTTCTATGCGCTGGACCATAGTATAGTCCTCAATGGCATGTTTTAGGCTGTCGCTTATTATTGTGAAGTCAATAGTATATTTAACCTTACTGCTCAAGTAAGTTGGTTCCAACGGTGAGTCGCCTTTTTTTTGCTTTTTAAGATTGTTAACCCCATTGTTTCTAATTTGCGCAATGAAACTGGTTTATGCCCCTCTACTGGATCTTTGTCCTGATTATGTCTACTCTTACCGTAACTCATTAAGTTGCTATTAAAGTCCCCTGATATTATCAGTGGGCATTGGTTATTTGATTTTTGTAAGGCTTTGATTAGTTTAGTAAGTGTGGCCATTTTTTCGTTTTTAGCTACTCGATCAGGATGAAGAAAAACGTTTATAAAAAGCAATTGCAGCTGAAGCTTTATAATGATTTTTATTACTTGGACCCACCTCAGCCCCACATCCTGTTCCTCTGTTTGCCAGTTAAAATTTTGTGACACGTACATTGATAGACCTCCATGTGGGTGCCCATAGTTGGACAATCTCTCTGCTAGTATGTGGTGTTCGCTGAATCCCGGAATTGCGGCGTAAGTCAAGTTCCAAGTCTCTTGTAAGAGAATTATATCTTGATTTTAGAAGACGGATTGAGTTTCATGGTCCTGGTCCATGCCGCTGAATCCGTGTACATTCCATGAACAAATGTAGATCTTTGCCAGATGACTTTTTTCCCGTGTAATATTCCTGGTTGTTTATTCTTGATGGTAACTTTGCGTCATTTCTATGAACTCTTTTGGCTTAATGCCGTTGGGATCCACGACCAGTCCTGATCAACCCGAAGAGGCCCTCCTTTGTTTGTCTGATTTTTTGGGTTGTGCATTGATCCTAAAATATTTTCTTGGGACACTGCACGGGCTCCACGGAGGCACGATATTTGCTTGTGACTAGATGGTTCTTCCCCCTTTGAGTAGGATGGACTATTCAAAAAGGGATATGGATATCCTGGGCACATATGTTGCTTCAGGGTTATTCCCCAGATCTCAATGATAGTCTGTTAGCGAAGATCTTGGTCGCTAACTCCTTAGATGCCCAGGTGATCGCAGAATCTTCTACGTCTGGATTGTCTTTGTTTTGAAGGAACTCCACTGCTACAATGTCTCGGGATACTATTCCACTTAATTCTGGTATTGCCTTAATTAATTTCATCAGATTCCCTCTGTTTAAAATGGCCTGTCTACCCTTTGTTACATATTCTGGGATAAATGACAGTATTGGTTCGATATTATCCAGGACTTTTTTTTACTTCCTTGAGGGACCTGTTGGAGGTCTTCTTTTCTGCTTACTGGGTTGTTTGTGTTTCTGACTATTTCCTGTCCCATGTAGGCCTCTACCCTCCTTTCCCTTGTCTTTACCTGTCCTGCTTGAATACTTTGCTTGGTTTGCTCATGGTCTCCGGTTTTACTTTGTGCGATGCATCTCCTGTCGTTTCCGTTTGTGGTGATCTTGATTGGGGTCTGGTCTATCGCTAACTGCACGGATTTTTTTCCCCGTTTTTGCATGCTTGTGTATTTGTCCGAGAGCCTGTGGGCAGACTTTCATGCTCTCTCTTTACCCGAGTACTTTACGATCTGACCGTCCTCTGTATTTGCACGTGTGTCACTTAGAGATGATGAGTCTTTCTCAAGTTTTTTTTGTCAGGGACCTTCCACCGATGTTCTCGGAGTCGGTATTTGTTTTTTTGGTCTCCTTAGAATAATAGAGTCTAAAGCTTGTTGTGGACCCTGATTCGGTCCCTCAAGTATTGACGATTCTAGTTCTTCAATGAGTTCCACCATTATCGACTTCTCAAACGAGCAGCTTAACCGTTCCGAGTCTGATAATTCCATTCTACTAGTAGAGACATTCGGAGAGTCGTTTATCCTTGCAAGTTCTTGACTCATGTTCTTCGTGAATATTGAGGAAAAGTGTTCTCTGGCCATTGTTTGTTTACTTTTTAGTTTGGGCCTTGCCTTCCTTGCTTGTTTCCTTTGTCTTTTTGTTAGTTTGTCTTGAGGCTGGAGGTCAGAGCTGGCTTGTTGTTCTTTCATTTGAACGTTGTGGCTTTCTGTTTCCGCCTTTAGGACCTCTTTGTGTTCAAGTAGGTCTGATTTACCGTCCCCCTCGTTGTTGTACTTTTGTTTTGTTTGATGGATTGTGTCATTTGACATTTCTTTGTAAGATTTTTTTCTCTGGAGTTTCTTGATTTCCCTTACGCTTGCTTTCTGTCTTTACTGCACCGAGAATGTCTTTTAAGATGTCAGGGAGGGACGCAAGTTTCTCAATTATACTCCTGCACTCACAGTTGCACTGTTTGTCTTTATTTGATAGTTGGTCCGTATTTCCTTTGTTGTGTATGTCTTTGTTTGGGAATTGATCCTTACTTCCTTTGTTTGCCAATAAGGATATTATTGAATCTGTCTTGGAGCTTATGCTTGCAATGTGCTCTGCAAAAATATTTATAAGGTCAATTTAGACCTCCATTTTATCGGACTGGTAGTTAAGTGCCCTTATGGCTTGATCCAGTGAACGTATTAGTGCGTTTCCCCAGTGTATGTTAAACTGTTGGCTACCTTCATTCCCTACTGGTTCGACCAAATGGTCGATCATGCTTGCCGATGAGATTGAAATTGGTACCGACGGATCACTGAAATATTATCAAGGGTCAGAATATCGACCATCAAGAATATCGTTGAAAAAATATCGACAGTCAAAATATCGAGTTTCTATCTACAAACAGGTAAGTACAAAAATATTGAGTTAAAAATATTGTTTACTAAAATATAGTTTTAAAAAATATCGACTTTACTAAAAACAATGTTAAATTAAATTAATATTAACAATTAATGACTAAAATATACTTAAAAATACTTACATTAACTTATAATAATTAAATAATTGATGAAAGTTAAAAAATATTTTTTATTTCATATTTGTTAAAACATATATATATATATATAGTAACAAAATATAATTAAATAATAGCCAATATTATTAACGTACAATAACAAAAGTTTAAAAATTACTATTCCTACTCCAAAGAGTGCAAGCGTAGGGAAAGCGTTGGATGGCGTAGGGGTTAAACTTACTATTCCCTGGGTGCAACAGTAGGGAAAGCGTTGGATAGCGTATGGGTTAAAATTACTATTCCCACTCCAGTGGGTGCAACAGCAGGGAAAACGTTGGATAGCGTAAGGATTAAAATTACTATTCCCACTCCAGAGAATACAACATTAGGGAAAGTAAATACTTCATATATTATTTAATAATTTAAAAATGAATATCTATTAATAAATTAAATAAAAATAAAAAAAAATGTTACATATTATAATAATTAATATATTACAATTACTAATTAACTAAATGATTTCAATTGATCACCTATTAATACATATTTATTAAAAATTAACAATCAATTATTTAATAATTAAAAATTATTTAACAATTACTTCCAATTAAATAAATTTAAATACATTTAATTATTTAATTAATTATTAATAAATTACTTCCCACCCTATTCCCCTATAAACCCACAACCCGCTACAGAAAATAAATTAGTAAAATTTACATAATTACCAATTAATCAATTAATTAAAAATGATTACCAATTAAAATTTAATAAATTAACAAATATAAATTAAAAATCACTATCAATAAATAAATGTACATATTTAATTAATTATATTTAAATTACTTCCCACGCTGTTCCCCTATAAACTCACAACCCGCTACAGAATTAAATTACGCAATAATTATAAAAACAAAATTCATTAATTAAAATTAATTATAACATAAATACACACTATTCACACATAATATAACATAAAAATACACTTTAAAAAATTAGATATTATTAAAAAATCGATATTTTTAACTATCTATTTTATATACTTCGATATTTTAGCTTTCTATAGTTTTTAACAGTCGATATTAAATCACTTACCTTAAAAACAATATTTTGGTTATCTATATTCTGTCCTGTCGATATTTTATCCAGTCTATATTTACTACTCGATATTATGTCCAAACGATATTTTGGAGTCAATATTATGTCTGCACCAGTACCGACTGATGACCTTTACTTGCTCTACTTCCGCAACTAGTACTATCTTCTATCAGGATTCTTTGAATGCCACTAGTTTCCAATAAGTTGCGTGGGGTAGATGCCACTAGGCCAGACCTGCTCTCCTTAGAAATTGATTGCTGTGCTAAAGTAGGCCCTAGTGGAGGTGTCCTTTTTGTTGTTGTTTTAGTGATTTCAATCAAATTTGAGTCATTTGATACTAAGAGGGAGTTTGACCAGACTTCCTCCCCTTCTAGTCTCTGTTTTATCGATTCACCAACTTCTCTGGGATTAATCTCCTTTCGTGGGTCATTGTGGTCTTTATGACCCGTGTTGTTCTTGTATCCCGTGTTGTTAAAGATGTTCTCCAAGGATTCCTTTCCCATGGATATCGATGAAATCAGTGAAATTTGGAGTTAACTTTTCGTGTCTTGCTTTCTTGTTGAGATTTTACTTTTTTCCATACCGCTAGTCGATTCTGTGTCAATCGGTGACCTGATTGAATTATGAACTTGGGCCAACACTGTTTCCAGGTTGTTTCCCAGATAAAGATTTTTCCCTTGGTTGGCAGATGAGGCTGATGAGGCGGTTGTGGCGTCGTAAGGAAGTGGTTCCATTAGCTGATTGTCCTGATTTGAAGTTTCAAACAAGATTAATGTTTTTAGCTTGTCTGGCTGAATTGGACTCGGTAGGTTTAGTGCCTCCTTTGTTGTTGCAAAAATCGCGGACACCGGGTTCTTTCGAAAAAACAGTTTATTGATCTTCTAATGTTAGGCCAATTTTGCCTAGTGTTGGGCTGATCCTGCCCTCTCTCTCTCTCCCTGTTCCACTGGCTCCCCCTTTTGAGCTGAAGAGGACCCCTCTTGGAGAGACTTGCCTGGATTTTTTTTTTACTTTCTTACTTGGTAATGCTTTACTTGGTAAGGCTTGCCGGTTCGATCCCGATAGCAAGCCGCGCTTGTAATAGTCCCTAAGCATGGGCGAATTTTGCGAATTCGCAATTCGTGAATTTGCGAATTCGCGATCCGCAAAATCCGTAAATTTGCAGATTCGTGGATTTTGCGGATTGTGTGGGTAAAGGCCGGGCGGGAAAATGGTGCACATCGCTAGTGTGAGGGGCAGGGCCAAACGGGCGAGGCTTATATGCGAGTTCACACATGCCTCTTGTGTGTATAAAAGGACAGGCACGGATCAGAGAAGCTTGTGGTCACAGGAAGTGCACAGGGATTGAGCTTGTGAAAGTCAATAATGCAAAGGCCTCCATCAAGCATCATAGCTATTTATCGACGATAGATATGGGGACAACGCACACCTGCCCAGCCGCGACAAAACTCACATTTTTGGGGGGGCTGATTAACTTTGCCATCACACCGAAGAGCACCGGGGTCCCTCGAGTGAGCTGTCCTTCATAGTGGGTAAGGGGATGGAAAACGGTGCACGTCGCTAGTGTGAGGGGCAGGGCCAAACGGGCGAGCCGTATATGCGAGTTCACACGCCTCTTTTGTGCATAAAAGGACAGGCACAGATCCTTGAAGCTCGTGGTCACAGGAACTGCACAGGGATTGAGCTCATGAAAGTCAATATTGCAAAGGCCTCCATCAAGCATCATCGCTAATTTTCGACGATAGATATGGGGAGAACGCACACCTGCCCAACCTCGACAAAACTCACATTTTTGGGCTGTAACTATTTTAGGATGTTACCGGCAAGCTGCCAGCGCCATCCTAAAATAGTTACTAAATTAGCTTCATCAGGAAGCACTAACAGATAAAATAAAGCAGGTGCTCGAGCACATGCTTTATTTAATCTATTAGTGCTTCCTGTTGAAGCTAACTTTGTAACTATTTTAGGATGGCGCTGGCAGCTTGCCGGCGCCATCCTAAAATAGTTACAAGTTCAACAGGCTTGAACTTTTGCCCCCCAAATCCGCTGCTTGTGGATTTCGCGGATTTTCAGTAAATTCGCGGGAGTTGGCGGATCGCGGATTTACCTGAAATCCGCGAAATCCATGAGCGGAACGGATTTTACGCTCACCCTTAATAGTCCCTTTATTAGAGAGTGCTCTGCTTAACTGCTTAACTAGACTTGTCCTCCTTTATTTGACTGCCTTTGCGCGCTGACAACTTGATGCAATGATTTAACAGTTTTGATGAGTTTTTCAAGTTAAGCCTTGTGATAAGCATTCTGACTCCTGGCTCCTGTAGCAAATTTCTTTAGAAGGATGTGGTTTTTTAAACACTCCTGCTGGCTGTAGGTGAGGTGGAGGCAAGTCGGGGGTTTACAAGCCACCAAAGCTAAGCCTCTAAAGCGGGGTAGGGCAAGAATGAGGCGGTAGCGGTGGGGGTGATGGCGGTAGCAATGGATTTGGGCAGACAAGCAAGAAAGGTTTGGTCAAACAAGCAAGCAAGGAGAGCGGCCAGCGGAGCTCACAGGGGGACCACAGGCTAGAAGACCTAGTCAGACTGCCTCCCCCGGTCAACTCCCCATGCTCTTACTTCTCAGCCATCTCTAACGGCGGCCACGCTTGCGTCCTTGCTTGCACCTTACTCGCGTCCTTGCCTCCGCCCTCACCGCGCCCACGTACCTGTCGTCCAGTATCAGTAGTCCAGTGGCCCCGGAGGCATACCTTTCACCTTCCTCGCCTGCCAAAGCCGGGGATGCAGCCGCAGCCTCCGCTTCTACTGATTGATGCTGGAATTGACGGGAAACACCGGGGTCCGCCGGGGCTCCGCCACATCGCTCCTGCCGAGCTGCCGAGCTGCTCGATCCTCACCACTCAATGCTCCTCCTCCTCTGACACGTGGGACGCCAATCCACGAATCACTCCAAAAAGCCAGTAGTTATATCTATTTTTATCCAATCTGTTTCTTTTGGAGGTATCTTTCCTTTCAAAAACGTAATTACTTGATGATATTTCTTCATTATATCATCTGAGGGTGCTCCTGTTTTTGAATCTCTTGGATATTCTTCACTAGGCCACTCAACTGTAATTTTACATTCTGTCCATAAGTCTGCAGGCACCACTATGTCAAATAAACCATCCAAATCTTTCAGCAATACCTTCAAAACATTCACAAACCTTTCAATTTTCTTATACCATTCAACTGGTTTCTCTCAACTTTGGGAACTCGTTTGTAAATGACAAAATATCCTGTTGACTCCATGGAACATGTACGTATCCTCACAAGGTACCTCTCTCATTGGACACAACACTTCTACTTTCCTAGTTTCTTTAATTAAATATGCAGTAGACACTTCCTTTGTCTGTGCTTCTTGTTTTTTTCTCTTGCCACCTCACTCTCCACTTATCAATGTGTCCTCATTTCTGCAAAATATTTAGCAATTCTTTCACTTGTAACTTCCTTTCAGACACAATCATGTCTTCCAAATCTTTATCAGTAAACTCCACTCGGTAAGGCTTCTGTAATACCTTTGAGCTCTCTATATCTATCTCTATTTCAGTGGATAGTTCGGTCAATTTCTCATGAAACAGTCTCGCATTTCCAGTTATACTCATGCATACAAACAACAATTCTTCTTCATCATAGGTGTTCAGTCTATCTACTCCCACATTCCCAGCAATCATTCTACTCTTAGTTTGTAAATATCTAGCATTTCAGGAGGTGAATTCTGCTTTGCAATTCCTTGAGCCCATCTTTCTAGACCTTCTGGTGTTACTGACGTAGCACTACTGATCCCTGTGGATGTCACTGTCTTTCCTTCTTTTGAACTGCTAGGTATAACTCTCCTTGGGGTTTTGTTTATGTTGCACTTATAGGTAGACCCATTAATGAAATTACTGAATCACACTCACTGGCTTGGTCTTGCATTATTATTATTATTTAATTTTGGGGATTATTTAAAGGCATTACTGTAGCTGGTGTTTTTGGACAATTTACTTTATTTCCATACAAAGGAACAACACGACCTATAGTTACAGGTATTGTTAATTTGAACCCGTAAGAGGTACTTCAGGAAGAAGTTTGGAGCAACTTTCATAAAAGGCTCCATACGTTGACAAGGTGGGAGTTGTAGCCCAGACCCCAAGAGGCAAACCAGAGCATATGAAATATTGGCTGGTGCTTTGGACCACTTTCCTGCATCACCCTGGAAGCAGGTGGGGATAGAATGCAGCTTAAAAACTAGAGCTGTGGACCTCGTAGCTGGGGAATCGAGTTTGAGTCTCTGCAGGGGCGCTCAACATCCCTGATTATGAAACAGTAGGCTGTGTGTGAGAGCAGGTGCGATATTTGAATTGACACCTTTTTCTTGCTTTTAACACTGCTGATTTTAGCCTTTTTCTGCGCCGTGTTCTCTCTTTTAAAAATTGAAATTGTATTTTGTTGTTGTGTGTTATATTTTTTGCTCATTTGCACTTAGTATATCTTTTCTTACTCCGCTTACCCGCACCTTAAAAAATTTGCCATTTCACTCGCTATTTGAGCGAGACTCTTATCCTCCCTGGTTTCCACTGCATCGCCATCTTGGGTGTGGGTGACCTCGGGCTTTCTATAGGGCGTTTTACTGGAAGGTGGACTAGTGTTCGATTGGGGGTTTACCGCACCTGCTTGCCTATTTAAACTTGGCAATGCGAGCGTGCAGCGTGCGCGCGCAGCACGTCCCGGAGGCTGCAGACACCGGCATTGCTGCCGGTTCTAACGCTAGGTGCCCCACTCCTCAGGTGATTAGCTACGATACAGGCTTTCTTAAATCTTTGGAAAGAGGAGATTGTTGTTGCTGCCCTCTCATCCCTGACGTCTACAATGACGCGACCAGCATTGCTGCCTGCACACGCTGTGGCAGGAAACCTCTGGTAACACTCTCTAGCTCCGGCTCCAGGATCCCTTCCATTTTAGAGCCACCTACGACCACGACGCTAGGTACAGCCAAGCGCTTAGATTTCCCCTGTTTGCTACTTAACGCATGCTCGGTGAGCAATCATGCTCTCGATCTTTTTAATTTGACCACAGAGCTAAAACCCACGTGTATGTCCTTGACTGAGACATGACTCGGCGATTCCTCCGGCCCTGATGTATCAGTCGCCATTCCCCAAAATTATCTTATTTTCAGGAAGGACCGGGCCGTGGGCAGGGGAGAAGGAATAGCGATTGTGGTAGACGTTTGCTACTCCTGTTCCATCATTCCTACAGATGTGGTATCGGGAGCGGAAACACTTAGTTTCCTTCTTTCTTTTTCCCCTCACCATTCCTGTGCTGGTCTTTTGGTCTACAGACCGCCGGGCTCTAGGGGCACTTTCTTCGAAGATCTTCATAGCATCATTTCTCCTTTTTCTATAAAATACAAACATTGTCTGCTCCTTGGCGATTTCAACATTCATATGGATTCAGAGGAGAATGCAGACTCGGTAAAATTGTGTGACGTCACGAATCCTCTTGCTCTCACGCCTTTTATTTTTTCTGCTACGCATAACAGAGGACACAGTATAGACCAAATCTTTTCCACTAAGCACATTACTATAACGCCCCCTCTCCCTTTGATCTGGACTGACAACTTTCTGATTAAATTCAATATCCTGAATTCAGGCAACACTCCCTCCCCTGCTCCTTGCTCTCAACCTAAGGCCACTCGTTCAAATCATCGTGTCACACCGGAAATGCTAGCCGACTCACTCATCGCTCATCCCTGCGGGCTAACAGGCCGTGTAGAAGAGGACCTTGTCCTCTTCCAGGCTTGACTCACGCAACTCTTGGACGAACTTGCACCTCTCTCCTCACGCTCCCCCATGAGTTCTCACGCTTCTGCACCATGGTTTACTTCTGCGCAGCACGAAAGCAGAAGACAATGCAAGATAGCAGAAAGAGAATGGCGTAAATACTATAGCCCATTATCTAAAAGCTCCTATAGGGAGAAGCTGAAAGTCTACCACAGGGATATCATGAGCGCAAAAAATACATATTTCGCCACGAGAATAGAGTCAGCCACAAATTCCAGTAGGGAAATCTTTACGATAGTTAGGGAATTTACATCACCAAAGACCTTAACATCCAAACTTCCCGCCTCAGAAACTTGTACTAACCCGTTGGGCACTTTTTTCGTGGACAAAATTAAAACTATACAGGCATCATTTCGGAGGCAGGACGCATCTAGGGAATCTGTGTCCACTCCTTCTGTTTCTGTTGTGCCCCTGGTAAGCCACTTTCTTTTGGAGTTTCCGACTCTGTCCCCTCCAGCTTCCCTGGAATTATTGCTGAAGGTAAAATCTGGCTAGCCCTCTGATCCCTGTCGTGCAAATTTTTTAGCTAAAATGGCCCATATTATTAATCCCATCATTAACCCAGTTTTGAATTCTTCTTTGGAGTCAGGGATGGTTCCTAGCATGTGGAAACAAGCTCATATTCTTCCACTATTAAAGAAGCCTAGCCTGGACCCAAGCATCCATTTTAATTACAGACCTATTTCTCTTCTGCCTGCCTTAGCGAAGGTAGTGGAAAAGCATGTACATGGAACATTATTGGCATTTCTGGAGGAGGGGAACATCCTTCATAATAGCCAATCAGGGTCTCGTTCCAATCTGAGTAGTGAGACAGCCCTGTTGGAGGTTACCGAATCCATTAAAGAGGTACTTGACATCGGAGGGAAGGCCATACTAGTCTTACTTGACCTCTCGGCGGCATTTGATACCGTCCCGCACAACCGTCTTCTTGCTAGACTACAGGAGATTGGTCTTAGAGGGATGGTATTTGACTGGTTTAAATCATTTCTATCAGGTCACCGGCAATTGATCTGGGCCCCTCCTTTATCAGCCGCCATTGCTCCTTTGGAGGTTGGAGTCCCACAGGGATCCATACTCAGTCCGACTCTTTTTAATATTTATATGTCTCATTGGCTACACTAGTTGAGGCGCACAGCGCCCAAATTGTATCCTATGCTGACAATACCCAGCTTCTTTTTACCTGCAACAAAAATTCTAACTTCCCGGGCGATCAAATCAAAGGCTGCCTATCGGCAGTTTTCGCCTGGTTCCAACTGAATCAGCTTAGGTGCAATTTAGACAAATCAGAGGTTATTTTCTTTTGAGGTCCACCAGACGATAATTGGAAAACCTGGTGGCCCGCCAACATGTTCCCCCCTTCGTCTGCCACTGAGTTGGCCAAAAACATAGGGGTAAAAATTGATTGCAGCCTCAATTTTATATCGCACATCCTAACAGTTGCTGGTCAGTGCTATGGCTTTTTAAAATGTCTCAAAATATTCCTTCCACTTTTTTCCTTCTCTCACAAGAGGATTATTGTGCAAGCTCTCATAGGATCCCGGCTGGATTATGCAAACATACTTTTCCTCGGTCTGCCGGAGTATCTAATCACTCGCCTCCAGCTGGTCCAAAATTCGGCTGCCAGGGCAATTTATGGCCTGAGTCGCAGATCAAAGACCTCTGGTCTGCTGAGATCTTTGCACTGGTTCCCGGTGCGAAAACGGATCCTGTTTAAGACACTGACCACTGCCTTCAAATCCTTACATGGAATTGGAGCAACTTACTTGAGGAAAAGGGTGCACTTTTACTATCCTGTCCGGTCCTTGCGAGCTGCGTCTCTGGCTTTTGCCTCTGTTCCTAAAGTCAAGCGAGCATGTATTGGCGGGCGCTCTTACAGACTTTTGGCCCCCCAACTGTGGAACAAGCTGCCAGTACATCTCAGACAGCTAAACAACCTGCTCTCCTTTAGGAGGGAGTTTAAGACCTGGTTATTTGAACAGTAATCTAGGGCTATTCTCTCAGTCTGACTAGGTTCCTGAGCACCGGGACACTCGGTTCGAGTAGCTGAGCGCTATACAAAACTCCCATAACATAACATAACATAACATTCTGGGCAAATCCTGAAACTCCCCATGCCCAACAACATGAATGTGTCTGTTTGTAATGCAACTTGTGCTCATGTAATGTGCTCTGATTTCTTCTTGTCTAGTACGCACAATACAAACCCCCCCACCCCCCAAAATGTTTTACATATTGGGTGGTCTGAACTCTGGACATTGTCTTTGTCGAGAATGACCTGTTTTTTTAATGCCCATTGAGTGTTAATTGCTTCTAGGTGCTAGTTTTACTTTCAATTTGAAAAAAAATTATATCTCTGATTCCCTATAATAAATCTTTGCCGTTTTGGTGTCTATTTGATCATAAAAAATAGCCTATTTTTATAAGTTGATGTTGGATTTTTACTGTGTGTTGTGTCTTGCTGATTTAATGTATTTCTGTTTTTAAATGCTTTTCACACCTGTTTCCTAAGTTAAACCTACCTGCTCATTGCTAGCTACCAAGGGTGAACAAGGGAGACACCTTGATGGAACCTTTTATTGTCTTAGTGGACTTACTACTAGTGGCATGTCTGTACTTATCATTACTAATAAGCCACTCTCTTACATATATATAAGGCCTGGCTCTATGACACTTATTACACAGGTAGTCAGGGACCAAGGTAGTATTAAAGGTTTCTTAAATCAAGGCTACTGGAATGATGCGGTAGGTGGAGGGACAAATTATGCGGCAGGACTGAGTAAAATATGCAACAAGAAAAAGCTAATTAGGCAGCATAATGAGACACATTTATTGATAGTATTACTTCATTAATATTGTATTTTCTACACTTGTTCACTCTATCTGGGCATTGGTTACACCTCGTTAGTACCAGTGTAACACGCAAAATCAGCAATAAGCAATATAAAGATAAACTGTTAACCTTTTGCAAAGGACCTTCCACACCACAGTAAATACATGCATTTGGGTTTTTGGTAACTTTCGAACCGTTGAAGCTAGAAACTCTTTTTGAGGGTACAGTCTGCATATTATGCAGCAGATTGTGGATTAGGTGGAGAATCTATAATTATGCAAAAAATGCTACAGCGGCACAATTGCAAAATTCCAGTGGTCCTGCTTAAAAGTGTTCAATTCTACCTTTGTCCCAGAATTTGGCTTTTACAACAGTGATGACTGATTTAAATTTTGGTGTGATAATACCAAGTTTATTAAGTCCCACATCGATTAATGTTTATGGAGGGTATCAACCTACAGGCGATACATTGTCTTATCCCTGGATTATAAATACAAAAATCCCTGCCACTGAAATATTGTGGCAAATGTATTAGCCTAAAATATGACCCCAAATAAAACAAGTAATAAGGATACTTACTACACGTTAGATAAAATACACCTTCATTTGTGCCCTTACTAAAAATGTTATGCATAGTTTTTCAACATTATTTATTTTCCATAGGACCTTGTGTCAGCACAAGCCGATTACGACCCATTGCGGGATGGCCTGTAACTGGAGAGGGAGGTACCAGGCCTGCCGATACCAAATAAATCAGCATCTTCACTGAGTTACTGGTTATCATGAGTTTCCAAGCCTGAAATGGGGAATAATACATGGGACCCAGAACTACCTGTAGTCCTATAATGTAAATAGCACACCTTCCCTTTTTGTGCCCTGCACACCTCAAAAAAGATGCACCAGGCGCAAACAGGGAAAGAACGCCCTATTACAAGAAATGCGCTTCCCCCAGGGCATACGCAAACTCACGGTGTCAGCAGGGTAGCGCATTCCTGTGAAAAATGGAGCAACTGCTTTAAAGTCGCTCTGTGTTTTCACAGTATAGGTGGCAACTGGTCTGCACTTTGAAGGAGGATTAGAGATCCCATTGCAGGGGGGTGCAGTCAGTGACTGCACCGCCAGCACCTGCAAGTGGATGTCTAGACACCTTTCCCCCCCTCCAGGGGGCTGCTCTCGGGGGGCACACTGACAGTGTGCCACTTTTTAAATGGCGCACTGACAGTGCGTCTCCTGAGAGCCTCTTTGTCTCTGCCCCACGTCTGTAAAACGGTGCGTGTGCAGAGGCAAATGGATACCCTAATTTGCATGGGGTACGCCCCCATTGGAGAACCGGGCCCTATGGGCCTGGCGGTGCAGGGCACGCCTTAAATCCCCGAGTTCACCTGCCTTGTCGAACAGAGACACAAGACAATCTGTTGGGCGTAGAAAACCAGGTTTATTAGCTGCAGCCAAGCACAGTTGTCCCAGAAGTACGCACAATGTATATTCTGAGGTGGCTGCCACTTTAGTCCGTGTGTACAATCTTTTATAGTACACATATTTACAACATTTACTCCCTGTACATACAAAGCAAGCCAATAGGAAAAGTTGGAAAACAAGCTATCAGGTGTCCCAAATACGCCCCTCTCTCAAACCCTGTGTGTTACCCCTCCCAACAAATTAATCAGTGCTAGTACCGAAATTCAATTTGCAGGTGGCAGGACGTATTTGTGTGCCTCAAAGGATAGTTGTGTTACAAGAGAAATCAAGGAGAGAATAGCAAAGGCCGGTCGGATAAGATAATGTAAGAAAAGAATAGGTGAAGCCAAATAGTCAGTCGAGACAGGGATCAATCAGCCCAGACATAGATTAGTGAACTCGGACAGACCCTGACATCGGTTTCGTAAACAAGGGCAGGTGGTTACTCTTTAACCGAAGAGACATGTAGCAGCTGAGAAAGGCAAAAACACTCCGTTCGCCGTGTTGCCTGAGTGAGGGCAACACAAAATGGCGACAAGACACAAAATGGTGGCTAAATACGGGACAAAGTCAGAAACCGAAGAACCTCAGCCCCTCCTTTTGCCGTTACTCAGGCAAAACACGGAGGACTCAAGTTAATCTGAGTCAATGTCAATGGCCATGAGGTCATCGAGCTGTTGGTGCAACATCATTTTAATGGTCTCTGTTTTCTGTGACACAGGCCTTGGGACACACATGGTGGCACAAAGACCGCAGATGGCAGGGCCACACTGTAAACAGAGACAACAAGAACACATTATGGCCAAAACCATTCCAAGGAAGGTTAATATCTTCCATCCCCAAGTGGACAGTAGTCCCCAAAACCATCCCATCACAAACCAATCTCCTGTGTCCTGGTGTATAGACTTGGAAATCATATGCAACTTAGAGATGGCTTGGTATACCGTAGGGGCATTATCAGAAATGCAAATGCTGCAACTAGACCCGATCAATTTACAGACTACTACACGATCTGCAAGAACAATGTCTAAAACCATCCGGTTCTGCAAAGTCATAAGACGATCCGCCTGAAGTTCAGCTGTCAGATTACTCAAGGCTCCAGAAGTTACATTTATGGTAGCCTCAAAAACACAAACTAGCTGTCTGATGTCTCTGCTGTTGTCCATTGGGCCCCAGAAAGGAAGCAACCCTTTAATAAAGCTACCTCATTCTTGTCCTGCTGTATCCTTAGAATCCATAACCCCTCTGCCATGTCTTTTTCTATGATGACCTGAAGGAGCAATATATGTTGGAGGAAGAAGAAAAGCCACATAGCAAGTGCCTGAAAAATAGGTAGAAAGCCACATATAGGCTCTATCATGACAGACAAAATATGTGCCTTGTGATGGCACCAACGGTGAAGAAGTCTGAGGTGAAAAGATATAAGTATGGGAACAGACACTATTCTCCTGTTGATTCTTAACATTTTGGCCATTGATCTGTAGACAGAAATTACCTCGATGAGGTACGGTCCAAATTGGTGGGGATCTCCTTCGTCTTGCCTTATCTGTAAGGCTAGTAACATAACGAGTCAAGTTCCAGCCATCATAGGCTTGTTTCACATCAACGGGAATCTTACTAATCTCAGCAATTCTAGCCATGACCACTATTCCCTTTATCAAAGAACTGTGACTAAAATCTGCTCCACCACCATATGGACTAATCAGGAGGATATCGAAGTTGGTTCTGATATACATTAGAAAACATGGCCAAATAGGCCAAAGCAGAGCCTTCATAGGAAAATGGAAGAATTAAATATGGCATCCCTCTCTCTGTATTATGGGGCATATCCCACAGACCCAACAGTCAGTGGTGTTGATTACCAATTGATGCTGATGCAATAACTGAATAAATGAATTATTGAAGTATTCTGTTCTCTTAATTTGGTCATGTTCTGGGAGTGTATAAAACTGATGTGGGGAGGCAGTGGTAGGAAAAGACAAGGAAACAGAAGTTGGAACAGGTGCTTGCTGCATAGTGTAAACAACCCAACTCACACAAGCCAATAAAATACATAAACATATTAAAATACATAAGGTTATGCCACATGGACTAACCAGCAATTTTCTATATTTTCTTCTCATCTTTACATTCTTATTACTGCTTTCCACTTTAATATCCATTCTCTAAAGCGTTGCTCACGGCAAACTTCCTAGATCACTTAGCTGTGATTATTAGCCGTCCTATGACACTGCAAGTCCTGCAGACCTACTGTCACTACTCAGGTCACAGCTTAAGACTCCTACTGTGACCCTGCAACTTGATGGATAGTGGAAAAGAAATGTCTCTCAAAAAGTATGATCAGTAAAAGAAAAAGAAAGTTAAATTATCTTTCGATGATCTGGATCTTAAGTTGTACCGAGTCTTATTAGGGATTGTTTGTTTTTGAAACAAAGTCTCTGGGTTTACTGTGTTCAATCGCAGATGTGATGGTACAGCTTCTTGCAACACGTCGTCGTCTTCTTTCTCAGAGTTCATTTGATCCAGGCGTGCACTACTAAAAGGTACAAATCGAGGGGTCCTTTCTCCTTCACTGTCACTTATACCCTTACGAACCCACTGATCAAAAGGTAAAGACAAAGGTATCCTCTTACAGTGCACGCCATGGGCCCAGTTCTTCTTCCCGACGACCTTTACTGCTGTAGGTGTTGCTAGCAGAACTTGCCGAGGCGAGGTTTCAGATTCTTTTTCAGTTGGAAGTTCTTCAAGCAGACCCAGTCACCTGGTTGGATAGAGTGAACTGGATCCGCAGAGGCCTCCGGCAAAGCGTTTTGAACCTGTTGATGAAGAACACGCAATTTCGGTGGTGAGGTCATGCAAGTAGTCAATCAACATTGGATATGGGATGTCAGAATACGTTTTAGGTCGAGGGACTCCCCAGACATCGGCTGGGCGCCCAAAAATGACCTCATATGGGCTGAGTCCTAAACGAGAATGTACAGTAGTTCTCGTGGATAAAAGTGCCAAAGGTAAAGCATCGGGCCAAGCAAGACCCGTGCTGGCCTGAATCTTTGCCAGTTTGCCAGTTTAAGCTTGAGAGTGCCATTATAGCACTCTACCAAACCTGCTGACTGAGGGTGGTTTGCCGCATGGAATTTTTGCCTAATACCAAGACCCGCACACACTTTCTGCATAATTTGGCCTACAAATTCACTCCCATTGTCACTCCAGACAAATCGCGGCAAACCAAACCTCGGGGAAAAATATCTTCAGAAGGACTTTGGCAGTAGATAAAGCAGTATTGTCCTTTAGGGGGTAGGCCTCTATCCATCTGGAAAAGGCACACACCACCACCAGAACATACTTAAGGTTATTACAACGATCCATATAAATGTAATCGATTTGTAATACCTCAAAATGGTAAGTAGGGGGAGCAAAATGACCTGCTCGAGTTGGAGTTCCCTTTCCTGGATTATGCATTAAACCAACGATGCAATGTTTCACCACATTCTCCACACATTTTCGAATTCCTTCATTCTGCTATACTGGAGTCAGAAGTTTACTTATCCCTATTACACTGATGTGGGCTGGACCATGCGCCATAGTAACTACAGGTAATACATAGGCGTCTGGTAACAGCCAACGCTGATGTTCTGACAATTCTGTCCAACACCCTGTCGCGTCCAACATTCCCGTACTTTCTTTCCACTTATTCAATTCCTTTTCAGTAGCTTCTTCTTGAATCGTTCTCACACTTTCTATTGTGTCCTCACACATTCCTCCCTCTCTGACCCATCTTGCAGGGCCTGCAACACACATGCGACTCGTACCATCTCTCGCTGTCTCTTTAGCTACCTCGTCTGCAAAACCATTTCTGCGACCCACATAATCAGTGATTCTTTTATGTGCACTACACTTCACTATCGCAATTTGGGTAGGCAAAGCAAGTGATTCCAGAAGGTCAGTTACCAACTGACCATGCTGTATCTTAGTCCCATGGGAAGTAAAGCATCCTCTTTCCTTCCAGAAACGACCAAAGCTATGAGCCACGACAAAGGCGTATTGGCTATCAGTGTAACCATTTACTCTCTTTCACTTAGCCAACACAAACGCTCTTGTCAACGCAATCAACTCAGCTGCTTGGGCTTAATTCTGTGCAATGCGTGCTGTCTCCACTACCGTATGCAAGGTGGTAACAGCATAAGCCGCTATCGTCTCATCATTTGGAAGTTTGAAACAAGACCCATCCATCCACAGGATCCCATCCGGGTCCACAAGTGGTGTGTCTCATTCAAGTCTATTCTTCCTTTCGTTTCCTCCTCTGTTCGGAGAAAAAATCATGCTGTTCTTGAGTGTCTTTCTCTTCCAGAATGGGCAACAATGTTGCTGGATTTAAAGTATTACACCGCTTGATGTGTATATGGCTAGCCAAGAGCGTCAGCTCATATCCAGACAAGCGGGCACTCGTGAGATGTTGTGTTTTCGTTCTGTTCAAAAGAGTATCCACTGCATGTGGTACCATAACAACAAGAGTGTTATCTAGTACCAATCCAGCAAATTGGCGAATGGAGATCACTGCTGCTGCTGTAGCTCTGAGACAACCAGGCAATGCCTTGGCTACTGGATCCAATGTAGCCGAAAAATAGGCACATGGCCGTTGTTTGTCCCCAAATTGTTGTGTTAAAACTGACAACGCGCAACCTTCTCTTTCATGAACACAAAGTGTGAAAGGCTTACTGTAATCTGGAGTACCTAACACAGGGGCAGAACACAAGTTAGTACGTAAGTCAGAAAAACTCCTCTGACATTCATCAGTCCAAGGAAGAGGTTGGGGTGTATCTTTCAGAGTAAGTGCCAACAAAGGTTTAGCCAACAAATAAAAATTTGGAATCCACTGTCTACAATAAGAGGTAATGCCCAGAAAGGCACGCACCTCCCTTTGTGTGGATGGTACAGACATTTGCGCAATTGCTTGAATTCATTCTGGGGTCAATCGTCTTCCCTCCTTCGACAAGGGATGACCTAAATAGGAAACCTCTTGGCGGCAATATTGCAGCTTAGAGAGTGACACCTTGTGATGCAGGTCAGACAAATGGCGCAACAGTGAAACAGTCACATCCTTACAAACATCCTCTGAATCAGCAGCTACTAACAAGTCGTCCACATACTGAATAAGAGTGGCAACTGGGGGCAAAGTGAAAGCATCGAGCTGAGATTTTAAAGCCTGACTATCAATAGAGGGACTCTCACAATAACTTTGAGGTGCACGTTTGAATCGGAAACTTCGGCCTCCGAGAGAGAAGCCAAAAATATCCCTACTTTCCTCAGCAATAGGAATACTGAAGAAGGCATTTCCTGAGATCAATGACCGAGAACCATGCAGCTGAAGCTGGTATCATAGTAAGCAAGGCAGTGATATCTGGGACAACAGGAAACTGGGGAACAACAATCTTGTTGACCTCCCGAAGATCGATCACAAAGCGATATACAGGAGGCTGAGAAGGATCAGTGCATTTAAGGACAGATAGAACAGGACTGTTACAAACATTACCTCTCGTTTCTTCAACCACACCCTTCTGAACCAGATCATAGATAATAGCCAACAAAGCTCGCTCACCATCATTGGAAATCTTATACTGAGGAATACGTGGTAATTTAACATTAGGCTTAATAGTAACCACATAAGGCGGAATCTGGAGCAGACCAACATCATTCGGACCTGTAGCCCAAAGTGTAGAAGGAAGAGAATGCAATTCAGGTGGGAATTGGTCTTTAGATGAATACATAGGAGAAACCAATTTCTCACCTAAAGTAAGATGCACACCAGAAGGGGAACAATACAACATTGCATGAAGTTGTTTCAACAAGTTCAAACCCAACAAGTTTTCTCCGCAACCAGTCATTAAAATAAGGGGAGCTTCCAGATTGTAAGGACCAATGGAAGGAGGCAAAGGACAAGAAACCGGGTTGGTAACTGGGGCGCCATAAAATCCTACAGAAACGTTAGTTAAGCCAGACAAAGGTGCCCCAGGGAGTTTGGAGTGAATGATAGAACTTCTCTTTGCACCAGTATCCAAAATAAATGGCTCTGCAACACCCAATGCAACAACTTCAACATAAGGCCCATTCTGATCCACTGGAACTGATACGACTCCCTTACTTTGTCCATGGCTGTCCTAACTAGAAGGAAAATCCTGAACCTCGCCCTCAATATAATAATCGTCATTATAATATTGTGCAGACTGAGTATTCTGCTGATCAAAATAAATCATAGAATTCTGAGGGGGAAAGGAGCGCTGTCCTTGAGACAACGCACTTCGCCCTCTACCTCTAGGTGCTGATTGAAAAGCACCACAACCTTGCGGCCCTGGGAATCCACCATTACGCTGCAATTAAACCGGACAACTATTCTTAAAATGACATTCCTCTTTACAATAGGCATATTGATTAGGACCTAGTAAAGGTCGCGGAACAAAAAGTTCAGGTTTTTGTAACAACCTCTGAAGCTGGGGAGGTTGTTGAAACTGGCGCTGAGCAGAACAAGGAGGATAAGCCTGTTGCAAAAGAACCTTCATTTTCAATTCCTTAGTCTTCTTCTCAATGTTATCTTTCTCTTCTTTATACCTATTCTCATAATACTGAGCAGTAGCTAATATTTGTGCAGATGAAGAAACAGCCCACGAACTTTCTGAGTCTTTCAGCTTATGCGATAATTCTGGAAGTAAATTAAATACGATGATTCTACCAGGCAACTGTGTAATCAAATCATCTGGCTTAGCACCGCCCACTTGTGCTGTATTTGCTGCAGTTATAGCGGCCCAATTACCACCTAAAGCTTGGTCGTGGTCCTCCCTACGAATGCGAGCGCTCAGCGCTTGTGGAACTACATTCCCCATCAGCATATCAATATCGGCCAAATTCATAATACACGCATCAACAGTCTGGGACAATTCTTTATAATATCCAGCAGGATTTTTATGCGGTTCTGGTAGAGACTGTTTGAGCGCAAAAACTTCGGATCATTTTCAGGGAACATGTACCCATGTACGCTGGAAATGAGCAGAGACACGCAGAATATTGCCTGCCTGTGGAACCTCTTCTCTCCATACTGGAGGAACTTCCCTCATAGGATAATGTTTCATTTTCTGCCGAACTGCAGGATCAGGCTCAAGAATAGTCTGAGAAGAAAAAAAAGACCTGAAAGTGACAAGTGTCCTTACAGCGTCCTCAACTTCGGGACCCACAATAAGTCCTTTATCAAACTTATCCTGCACGTCCAACAGACCCTGAGGAGTTAAATCCAACTCCATATCATCCTTTGACAAGGATATCACACATGACAATAAAAACATATCTCTGCGTGGGCGTATTCCACTGGAGAAAGGTACTCAGAATATCGGGTACACTATACTGTGGACCACTCATGATCCATTTGTTAGCAAGAGAGTCCAACGCAACTCGTTCGTCAGAATCTGGGATTTGACTACGAGATTTTCTTCGAGAAAAAGCAGGAGTCCGATTAAAAGACCCAAAGAGGGGGGAGAAAAGACCAGAAACAGTATCAACCAACCGTTTGCGAGCAGGGGAAGAATCAGACAGTAAAACTGGAGACACGGTATTAAGCAAAGGAATAGAAGATCTAGTTGTGACAAGAGGAACTGAAGATGAAGGCGACTGAGGTATGGAAGTTAGTGGCAAAGGAGGCGGGGGTTGCAATACAGGAAGAGGCAATTGCGGAAGAGCCGGACCAACTGGCTGAACAACAGGTTGCTGGACACGTGGCAACAGTAGGGGTTTATTAGCTCCTGGTACATAAGGCGGAGGCAATCTCAACAAATGGGACAATAAAGGATCTTCGTCAAGATCCTTATTCTGTGGAGAAGTAGGCAACACCGGGTAGCATCTATCTATTGCCATACGATGTTGTCTATCTGAGACCAAAATCGCTTGATCAATCTCATTGTCTTTGAACTGCTGGGCAGCCTGTATGATCGTCATATCCTTCACTTTTCTATCTCTTTTTGCCTGCTTAATTTCTCTCTGCTTGGCTTCCTTACGCCAAAGGTGAAAAAAGGCAAACATTGCCGGCCGGGCTTTTCTTTTGAACAAAATCGCTTCCAAATTGTCTAATATATCGGGCTCAAAGCTACCATTTTGTGGCCACTATAAAAAACCATCTTTCTTTGTGTATCGTATCCATGTCTCATTAAAGGCAATAGGGCCAACACCATGTTTAGAATAGAGCTCATAAGTGGAGGTTCCAACTGGAGGAATCGGACAAGAGTCCTCGAGCCGGGAATCCCTATTACAACCAAAACAACAAAACTTCCTAAAATTGCTAAAACCAGGCATCTTAAATTCACTGGTCCACTTACGAACTTCAAGGGGGTTAAAGCAAATAACACAGCACAAACGTACTCACCCCTTGGCTTCGGCTATTGCAATGGTCTAATAACCAAATTCAAAAACAAAACAAAGAAGTGGGCGCTACCCACGAATACATAACTAAATGGTCTCTGACGCCAACAGAGGTCCATCTAACAACTTGCGATACCAGTAATCACCAAAGAGACCAAGGCAGGGCGGCAGTCAGGGGGATGCAGTCATCAGCAGCCGTCGGAAAGGAGTAGCCGCGCTGCAAAAGACCTTCGGTCCACTTCGACATACAGGGGTCGCTTGACGTGGTTCGCGAATCCTCCAGAATTTTCTTGCGAAGCTTCTCACGACCCTCCGGCTGAACCGCTACCACTGAAGCCGCCCCACTATGGGCGCCAGTAGGAGAACCGGGCCTTATGGGACTGGCGACGTAGGGCACACCTTAAATTCCCAAGTTCACCTGCGTTGTCGAACAGAGACACGAGACACTCTGTTGGGCGTAGAAAACCAGGTTTATTAGCTGCAGCCAAGCACAGTTGTCCCAGAAGTACGCACAATGTATATTCTGAGGAGACTGCCACTTTAGTCCATGGCGTACAATCTTTTATAGCACACTTATTTACAACATTTACTCCCTGACATACAAAGCAAGCCAATAGGAAAAGTTGGAAAACAAGCTATCAGGTGTCCCAAATACGCCCCTTTCTCAAACCCTGTGTGTTACCCCTCCCAACAAATTAATCAGTGCTAGTACCGACAATCCAATTTGCAGGTGGCAGGACATATTTGTGTACCTCAAAGGATAGTTGTGTAACAAGAGAATACAAGGAGAGAATAGCGAAGGCCAGTCGGATAAGATAATGTAAGGAAAGAATAGGAGAAGCCAAATAGTCAGTCGAGACAGGGATCAATCAACCCAGACATGGATTAGCGAACTCTGCCAGACCCTGACATCAGTTTCGTAAACAAGGGCATGGGGTTACTCTTTAACCGAAGAGACACGTAGCAGCTGAGAAAGGCAAAAACACTCCATTCGCCTTGCTGCCTGAGTGAGGGCAACACAAAATGGCGATGAGACACAAATTGGCGGCTAAATACGGGACGAAGTCAGAAACCGAAGAACCTCACCATGTAAATAAGGTAATGCTCCCTGAAGATAGCACTGGTGCTTTATGCGCCCCAGTGCTATCGATATTACAGAAGGGACCAAATAAGCATCTGCGGCCCCTCCTGTAATAGCAAAGACCCCCTGGGGCGTGCAAGTAGGCGCAAATGCCCAATGCGCCTTCAGTAATACGGCCGTAGGTGTGTTTCCTCAATGTCGGGTATTATTTTCTTGCAAATTTTCCTTCAGCTTTGAGCATGCACAATATTGACGTGGAAAAGTGGTGGGTTTTAGTCAGTACATTCTCCCATTCTGTAAAACTTAAAATTGTTCAGAGTGGTATCTTCCAGTGGCAGCTGACACAATTAAGAGGTGGCGGGCTGGGTGGAGGTAATGCGGGGGAGCGCAGCTGGGGGAATGCGAAAGGGAAGAATAATTAAAAAAAGAAAAATAAACTCTTACCTTAACCGGCCAGCTGCCTCCAGCCTTGCATCGCGCTCAGTGATTTCCTTGTCCCGTCAGGCCCTGGGGAAGCATCACAGACTCCCATCCAATCACTTGTACTGGGCTGAGGAGACGCTCCGCTCAGGTCAAGGAGTCTGTGGGTTTCTTAAGCCCGGCTGCTCAATGCAGCCGGGTTGGAGAAAACTATGAACACAAGTGTCTTTTGCCAGCCAAACACACATGTGCACTTTGAAGTGCATATCACACCTCTCCCATGCTTCGCCCACCCCTCCCTGCACTAGCTGGCTTAAAGCTGGCAAGAGAAAAATAAAACAATACTAAAATATTGTTTTATTTTTCACTTGCTGGCTCTGAGACAGTGGGACAACCCTCCTCCTACATTGGGGAGGAGCGGCCCCTGGTATCTTTTACCAAAAAACAAGCCCACAAGACTCAGCGTGGACTACCATACTTCACACATGTACACAGCTCCGGCCCTTATAATATACCATATTAGATTTTAGCCGTTTTGTTTCTAAATGAACTATTGATTGTCCGTTCGACTTTCTGTTAAAAAGCATTAACATCATCACTAGTATGAGACAATACTGACCCACATTTATTCAATTTGAGCTGGTTTAGTGCCCTTACAAACCAACCATTGGCCCAAATAGTCAATGTATTTCACTTTATGTAAAAAGTTGTTTAGGAAAAATATTTCTAGGGTAAATAGGGACTCCCAGTGAACATTACCTAATATTTTGGCTAGCTGATAACCAGTTTTCCTTTAGACAATTAAACACAAACACACCAAAAGATGAATTAAAGAGATCTCGTTCTGGATCTAAAGCCTGTCATATGTGTATAAGAAACATGGCCATGAAAAGCCATAATCAATCGGAAAATAATTTTTGCAGCAACAGCAATTCTTGCCAAGATGAATAATGAAATTATTAAAACTGTATGTGTTTCGTTGTGTAGCACTTCTAAATTGAAACGGTTGAGTCCTTTCCCCCTTTGAACTGACCGAGCCATGTTTGAAATGTCAGAAAAAAAAAATACAGCAACCACTAGAGCATTAGAAACCTCTACATCTATCAGGAATTCTTTTTAAAAAAGGCCCTAAGGTCAAAGGTCATCTTCACTTTTTTTAAAGAGGATATACTTCATAACAAATGTTCATAGGAAAAACTCCTGGATTCCATAACATTATAACCAGCTTTGCACCAATTTTACCTATAATGCAAATTGTTTCATTGTTACCAGACAGCCCTCCTTCTTAATAAGAGGTACTGTTGTAGGACGTAGCCCAGAATAAGGGGATTGTACCTGAATTCATCACCTCATCAAAAAGGGCCAGTATTACACAGTGCCCACATATCAACATCTCAAAGAAAAACATCAGTTTGGATCATATCAAGTCAAAATGCTGTATGCCTTTTTGGCCTATGGAATAGCAAAAGACTCACAAAGAGAAGCGGTGCACTAGAATAAGTACATGGCACGACAGCTCTGAACACATACACTACTACAACAGGGAGGAGCTATTCAAGCAGGAAAAGAAATGTTTCCCCTCTTCAATGCAGTTTGGTTCACATCTATCCTACCTGTTCGATTTATTTTTCTTTCTAGGTATCCACAATGGTTAAAACATATAGGGTGGTCTCTCGTCTTCACTCTTTCTCCTGCTTGCACTTCCACTAACTGATGAACATAGAATGGTTTTGCCTTTTTCTGAGGATGATTGTCTGAATAATAAGGTCCACCTGAAATCTGATTTTGCTTGTTTATGAGACAGTATAGTCATTTACATTTCGCTTGTTATTCCTTTAGGTTGTCTTCATATTCACTTTGAATGAAGATGATAATTACGAATCTCCTATTACCATGACAAGAGAACTTGGATTTCATTACAAGAACGCAGGCTACCATTATGCATATTTCTTTTAATGTAACTCCAACCAGCCACTTGAAAGCATTTCATCACAAAGTGAAAAAAGTTCTAGAACAAAACCTTCAGTCTATATACAATAACCATGAGCACAAAACAGTCTGCCTCTTTTAAATGAGGCTCTAGCAGATAAGTCAATTTTTTACTACTCCCTTTATTCGACTAATCTTGCTTACCTAATCAAATTACTAACTTGTCAATTCTTATTTCAGCTTTCATATATCTTTCAAGGAACTACTCTCCTTTCTATCCACCCTTTTTTCATTACTGATCTCCAATTTACGGAGATCAGCCTCTGTCGTCCCTCCTCCTTCCCAACTCCTCACCGGAGCTCAACCCTGCACCCACTCCCTCTTGAGGTTTCCTTTTAAGCCTTCGGGAGCAGGCGCACTCTACTATTGTTTCTGAAAGACTTCCACTTCTGCGAGTGTGGGACAGGGAGAGAGCACCACCGACTGTGGGCATTTTTTCTCCCCAATTTCATTACCGCATATACATGCACCGGGACATACGCAATCAGAGGATTTGGCTCCTTCTATAATGTCAGAGTAAAGGAAGCCATTAAAGGAAAATACTTTGGCAACAAGGACATTGCGTACAACAAAGAGGAGACTGGGCTGTTCCTAGGAGACAGGGTGAAAGACAGTCACTGTGGTGAAGGGGGTGTTGCTCGAAGTGAGTTAGCCCTGGATATAATGGCCTCACACACCCTTGAGAGTGTCATGCTTCATCATAGGCAATGCTCCTCGTTGGGCAGGCGGTGCAATACCCAACGGGCACACCTCAAAGAGGGGCTCTTTGTCGGAGATCTTCTATCCAACTGCCTATGTGTGAAGTGGGGGTGAGGGGCCAGAACAGAGAAGATGGTGTGGGTGAAGTTAAAATGAGGCACAAGGTACCGGAAAGCAATTTTATTCTGGTGGTCCTCTGCCGCACGTAAAATCAAGTGTAGTCTGTAGTCGCTGGAACTTATGTTTCCAGAAGCGTTACAGTACTAGGGTGTGAGGGATGTGGTCAACATGTTTCTCGCTTCAAGTATATTAGCTGCGATTCTTCAGGACCTATTATTCAAAATAACTATCTACAGAAGCCTGACCTCCTAGAGTGTCAGTTCAAAAAAAGAGCACACACGTTGCACTACCTGTTATACACTTACTCTTTGCCTAAATTGGGAGACAAAAGAGAACTTTACCACAGGTAAGTGACAATCTAGAATCTCTATGGTGATGGTGAGCACACTGTGACAAAGTGAAATACTAGTGAATTGTGTGGCTAGTATGTGGCTTAAAAACCAAAGTGGCTGATACTTAGTAGAGGTAAGTAGGGAACAGTTGTGAGATATAGACAAAGTTAAAATTAAAATAGCAGCGCCAATTTAATCTGACCAAGTGTCCAAACAAGTCGGTGACATTGCGCCATTTTGTTGCCAAGGTTCACTCCTTTATGACAATCGCTGCTAAGAGGCAAAACCTCTGTTCCCTGACAACCAGCAGCAGCTGATCCGGTCGCACGAGCAGGAAACTGACAGTTGCTCTGCCTTCCTGATCAGTGGCTGCTGCCGTACATACATCAAAGGTAATTCGATTTAAGCCAAATTAATTCAAATAACACTATTTATTTACCGTATTTGCTAAAATCCAAGATTGAGCCCTTCTTATCTATATATATAAAAATGAAAGTATGTCTGTCTGTCTGTTTGTCCTTTATGCATTACTACACCATTCATCCGATCGGCATGAAACTTTGGTAAGTTGTACACTCCCGCGAAGGTTTCTGGCAACAATAAATAAATAAATAAATAAATAAATAAAATTGTTAAAAGTTGTTGAGTACACTCCCGCGAAGGTTTCTGGCAAAAAAAATAAAAAATTGGTAAATATCGCCCCCCACCGGAGCCCTAGGGCCCTCATAATCTTTCCAATACTGAACGTTTACAGTTTCCGGTGCGACTCGCTTTTACAATAACCATCAACAAAGCACAAGGACAATCGCTGCAAGCGTGTGGACTAGATTTGGAGAATCCGTGCTTCTCACATGGACAACTGTATGTGGCCAGCTCAGGCGTCGGAAAACCTTCTGATTTATTCGTGTATGCACCAGAAGGAAAAACAAAAAATACTGTGTATTCACAAGCACTCGAATAAATAAACAGAATTAAAACAACACTTTAACTTGGAGAAGTGTGGCTCACTGGTTAGAGGAGGCATACCCTGAAGCTGAGGTCAGACCCGGGACCAGGGTTCGATTCCCGACGCGGCAGGGTCCTGAACCCAATTGTCCACGGACTCGATAATTCTCGTTCGGGGCCCACTCTAAGCACGAGTTCACACTATGCAGCTCTGGGCAACAAGCTTGCTTAATCTCCACAACGCCCCCCCCCCGCGGCGGGATGCCTGGCTTTCACCTTGGGGATGCCCAGCATGGGTGATCTGACAGGGAAAAACCAGGATGGGTTCCCAAGGCAAGCGCCGAGATGCCCAAGGGTACATCGAGCGCTATATAAGAACACACATACATACATACATACATGTTTTCCATATTAAAATGAATAAGTTTCAATAAAAATGACACAATGTAAATTGAATGTTATCATAACAAGTTTGCTTAAATTTCCTTTCTTCTGAGATCGCAGCAAGCTAGTTTTATCATATTTGACTAAAAATGGCGGAGATCCATTCTGATGATGCATTCGCCTCTAACCCTAACATGAATAATGAGGCTTTCAAGAAAATCATTCACTGAGAAATGAGATCTTGTATGTTGGACTCTCTAAACCAAGTTATGTCATCCAAATGATCCTTCTCTACAGAGGAGTATGACATTAAAGAAAGCCCTACTCTACAAGACAATGATGACATCTCTGAAAATAGGAGGAAAAGACTAAAGAAGACTAATAATATTTAATACCCAAACCCCCTGAGCAGAAATGGGGGTCCTAGCACCTCAAACACTATGGGAGGTCTGAGCACCTCAACTCTTAAAGGAGGTCCTTGCACTCGTGTCCATAGCGGCGCAACGCATATGAGTTTCCATAACAGCGCAAATTATCAAAGTGCTCACTACAATATTACTGTTAATGATATGAAGGATGACAGGGCTACAAACATCTTTGATAAATATGTCCTCAATCTAGATGAAGATGATCACAAATTTAATAGCAAACCTACTGAAGACGAACTCCTGTCTTATTCCAAGGACAACATAATCAACTTGCTAGGTGAAGAGATATTTTCACCCTGTAATATCAAGCGTCGGAGAAGCTCAAAAAGGTGGCCACAAGTTCATGTGGCCAAATGTATTAAAACATTATTTAATAAATGGCTCAGGAATCTACTTGACAAAGATACATGTAAAATTCTTAGAGCTGAATATTCATGACCCTCTATTCAGGAGAAAGTCTGTCAGACTCCCAATCTCAACTCTGAGCTAATTATTTTCTCTTCAATCTCGGTAGAGACCCTAGGAAGGGGATGGAGAGATCTTTTAAGGCCTGTCAAGACCTCCTTCTCGACGTCCTTGCACTTCTGTCCAGAATTATAGATACAGCCGAAGAAAGACATATAAATGGGACGGCTATCTATACTGAGTTTATTAGAGGTTGGAGCCAGAGAGCAATGATCCGTCTTGGAAATGCCAGCCTGAGTGCTGAAAGGAGAAGGGTAGTTCTTACAAAAATAAGTCCTAAACTGAGCAATATGGCAGACAAGGAACCCCTAAGGTTTACTCTTCGGTGAAGACATGATTAAAATGCTTCGCAAATACGTTTCAACATTCACGGGGCTCAATGAAGTTCAGCTCAGTGTGGGACGTGTCTTCAACACAAACCTTTTTGGCGGGACAGAAGAAAGGGGCTTTCCTCCAGCCGGTTCAACCCAAGGCCCTACTCAATGTTCAGAGGATTCAGAAGAGGTTTTCCATCATCCAACCCTCCTGAATTCTACCCGCAGTGAGGTAGAGGTTCATGTGACAGAGGATTACGATTACATGGACTACACAACAACAACAACTTTCAGAGTGAGTACCTTATCCCCTCTTCCTTCTTCTTCCCTTCGGAAGGAGGGAGGTAGACTCAGAGTCTCCTATAAGAATTGGAAAAAAATCACTCATGATCAATTGCTATTGCAAACTGTCAAAGGTTTGAAGATAGACTTCATAGAAACACCTACACAAACTTCACACATGAGAGACATCCCTCTGACCAAAGAACAATAAAAAATTGTGGAAATAGCCTTCATGCTCCAGAAAGGGGCAATCATAGAGGTACCATGGGAATTGATGAGGTTTGTAAACACTCACTTCCTCGTCCATAAAAGGACAAAGGGTGGAGACCCCTTATAAACCCCAGGGAACTAAACAAATTCCTACTTTACAGACACTTCAAGATGGAGGGCATCCACCTCCTGAGGGATTTGTTATTGGAAGGGGATTGGTTAGTCAAACTAGATATAAAGGATGCCTACTTTACCATCCAGATGGCAAAAGAACACCACCCTTTCCGCAGTTTGTTTGTAACAACCATTTGTTCCAATTCAAAGCTCTACCTTTTGGACTTTCATCTGCCCAGTGGTGCTTCACCAAAGTTATGAGAACTATCGCCTCACTCCTAAGAGAAAGAGGGATTCGACTAATTATATATTTGGACAACATTCTCATTATGTACTAACACGGCACACAAATCTTGCAAGACCTGAAGGTAGTTATGGATCTCATAGAAAGCTCGGATTCATTATAAACAGAGAGAAATAGATACTAACTCCCTCCAGGTCCCTGGAGTTCCTGGGGTTTACCATAGACACAACGAAATACCTCTTCTCACTTCCCTCAAAGAAAGTAACCAACATTTACAAGGAAACAAGGTTTGTTTTGAAACAAGAGAGCCTAACACTAAGGGAATTAGCCAGGTTTCTGGGTCTACTTACATCTACAATTTAAGCTATCTTCCCAGGCCCTTTGAATTACCGAGCTCTTCAAAGGGTAAAAGAGAGAGCTCTAAGGTCTGACCTTTTGTACGGAGAGCAGATTACCCTAGATCAGGAATCTAGATCAGAACTGACTTGTTGGTTAGAGAATTTAAATGGCTGAAATGGCAAAGCCTTCTTTGGGACAACTCCAGAATTGATCCTGGTGTCAGATGCGAGCATTCATGGTTGGGGACCGTGTCTCTTTGACCAAAACACAGGTGGCATGTGGTCTCAAGCAGAGAGTTTGCATCATATAAACTTCGTAGAACTAACTGCAGGGTTATATTCTCTGATGAGCTTCGGACATTCCCTTCAGGGGAGATCAGTCATTCTGAAGATTGACAATATGTCAGATATGGCCTTTTTAAACCGTCAGGGAGGGACGAAATCAGAAGATCTATTGAGCTTAGCCGAGAAACTCTGGATGTATTGTTTGGAGATTGCCCTAAAAGCAGAATACCTCCCAGGGAAGGTAAACATGTCAGCAGATAGGAACTCGAGATTCCTCTTAGATCACAGCGTTTGGAAACTCTATGAAAATGTCTTCAGAGCCCTCAATCAATTATGGAGTCCCTTAGAAGTAGATCTGTTTGCGAGCAGACTAACCTTCCAGTTAGAGAATAACTTCAGCTGGATGCCAGACCTGGATGCTCTTGCAGTAAATGCTTTTCTCCAATGCTGGAAAGAAATTCATGCTTGTGCCTTTCCTCCTTTTGACTTGATTCAGAGAGTCCTACATAAAGTGAGACCAGAACAATGCTCTCTTGTGCTAATAACTCCCTTTTGGCCATCTCAGGCATGGTTCCCTATGACACTGGAATTAGCTTGCAACATTCCAGCCAAGAGGGAGCTCCTAACAGGTCTAGATGTAAGAGATCACCCCTAATACAGACAGGGTGTTTGAATCTTCTTGCCTGGAAAGTGTCAGGAAATCCAATCAAGTGTCTGGACTTTCATCAACAGCTGTTTAATTTTGAATGAAGATGAAAATTAAGTGTATCAGTTGTAGTGCTTCAGCAATGCTTTAAGGAAAATATTTTGCCACTATTATATTTGGGTTCTGGTAGAGGTTTCATCATTAGTGACTTCACATTGCAAGTTTCATGTCAACGGTAGGGAGTTCTAAGACCTTATAGCCAAGTAAACAAATGTGGGTGAACGCTAGTGAAGGTAAATTACTTTCACATGAAGGCTTTGTACTGGTGCAACATCACAAATATTACCCATACCAGTACAACATCTTGATTTGCTATTTACTTTCCAGTACAAAACTTGTTTTGCATTCAAAGGTTGGCAAAAAGTAATTCAAATGGCATGGCTAAGTATAAGAATAAGTTACACAAATTATGTGAGTGATACATGGATGATCCAATGCAGCCACCCATGGGTTTTGACACAAAGTCCTATCTACTAAGAATTGGGGAGAGGAATTTGTGCCAAAAAATAACAGCTTCTTGAGGTAAGGCAATATTTATTTTCTCCTTAATGTTATTATTTCTCCTAAATATCCAGTAATGTACAGCGCACATACAATGTGGGGATAGTTTTAAAGTTAGTCTAAGCAGGGTACCTTTCTAGTACAAACCTTTGCTAGACATACCACACACATTCTTTCATTATGGTGCAAGGGTGTGTGGTGGCATAAGGCAGGCATGAAGACTGCCAGCTCAGGTGGAGAGACAAACAGCTGTCATATCTCTGTAGCTGTATGGTGGAGTCCTGCTTTCTCCTTCACCTGCAATGCAGGGCAGTACCTTTGGTTGATCTGCTTACACTGTAAGACATCTTCCTAAATCTGTCCCTTAATTGTATCCACATTTCTATCAGGATTTTTACATCCAATCCATGTATTAATACCATGCACAATGAGGGAGCGCTTCTCGGTTTTCTGTTACTTCAATAAAGAAAAGTGATTTGGATTTACCTAGCAGCTGTCTCTCCTAAATAGCTGGAGAGGAACATTTCTTTGTCCTCAGTTTAACTTAATTAATTATTTTCTCTAGAGTATTTGAGGGGCTCGCATCCTTTCCTGAAAGACATACACATGCAAAGTGGGTTTCCTTCCACACTTGGTACACAGCTTTGCATTTGTGGGAAGTTAATCAATGTGGTCAGCACTGCAAATACATGGTATAATATTTGCTAACCCATTACTTTAACTTGAGCCCTCCTGAAAGTTTATCTTATCTCTGTTGACAGGGATCTCTTCTTTGCCTGTGCTGTACAAAACTTCCTCCATGTATTTTTAAAGGATTGGGACAGAGTCAGGCCTTCCCCAGTCTCAGCATGTGGTGTAGCTTTATTTTTAATTATTTCAAGAACCGTTGGGGCAGTGAAGATGAGACCACCCACGATTATCAGCAATCTCCCTTCTGTTTTAGACTTATGTGGTTAGGCATGAATAGCTATCTAATTTGTAGAGTGCAACAGCTTCTAGGTAGGTACTGATCCCTGGTATCATGAAGGTTAAAACACAGAACTGAAAAGTCAGGATTTGAGCAGTTTCTTAAAACAGAAATATCCTAAGCAGCCCACAACTGCTGTGGAAGAGCATTCCAGTTTTTAACGGCTAGAGAAGAGTAAGAGCTGCCACCTGTATATTTTCTTCTAAACTTGGGAATTACCACCAGAAGAGAATTAGAGTGGATTGATCTGCCTGATTCACTGTTTTTTGCTGCTGGGTAGGAAGAAGGTAGAGGAACATTTAAAGACTTTTTTAGACGTCCAAAGCAGCCGCCGACAACACAGGCTACCTGGGAGGAAAAAATGGCTGAGCTGTTGAACTTCCCAGGTTGCGTGACCCAGCAGCAGGGATCGATTGAGGTGGGACCCCATTGTGCCAGATGTTATTGTCCCAGTCGGTGGGAGGGATCCCAAAAAGCAATGTTTAGGTCTTATGGACATTGTATTGTACGTTGCTGGACCGCATCCAGTTGAACACTGCAGAAATACAGGCCTATAAACTGCTTAGTATATTGGGGGCTTTTTTAGCTAGTATGAGGAGCAATTGAGTATCGTTGGCACACCAAACATTGGTCAATTGGGAGGAATGGATGTAACTGTCGGCGGGATAACCCACTGGTAGGGTGAAAGTGCAGTGATGGTATGTGCAGGCTGGGGCTAAGATAGGAGAGATGGGCCTAGTTGGACAGAGGTCTTTCTGTCACGGAGAATAAAGCACAGCTGAAGTGTAGGAGTATTGCTGGCTGATCCTATGTAAATGGGCAGCATGGCTGGTGCTGAGTGAGGGCTGAGCATGGATGGGCACAGAAGGGCTTACCTTAGGTGTGACAACAGCGTGCCCATGCTCTGGCCTGTTTTAACGGGGGAGCAGGCATCCAAATGGCCTGACAACCAGACCGCTGATCCAACAAATTTGGCAGTCCGAGGGGTATTATAGAGCTTCCTGGCACCTCCCTCCTCCAGCAGCGTAAAGTGCTAGATATAGTGCACAAAAAACTAAGGGGAGCCAAAATGCACCTATAACCCCCAACTCAAATTCCTGAAAGCTGTTTTCACAGTGCAGTTTCACATGCAGTTATATCAAGTGACAGGTAAGATTCAAAATAATACAATCACAGTTCAGTACATAACAATTTTAAAGAACATAGAAAAAATATTGTAAACGTTTTAAAAAGCACTTTTCTGTGTGTTTAGGTCCTTGTCAGAAAGGAAAAGACCTATTGGATGCGCATCCAGGCACTGTCCCTTTTTATGACAAGAGCATGCATCCAAATGGGACTATGAATATAGTTAGGACTTCTCCCCTGTGTGACGTAGCAGTACTGTTCTCCTCACTGTTCCATCTGATTCTTTTCTTTCAGGAAATATCAGGCCCATAAAGATCTGACATAGTGTTTAGTGTGGTATGTTAGAAGATGGCATGCAAGGCAGAAGGAATGTGGGCAATGACTTTTCTAAGCAGGGCCTTACAGCATTTTATACTGCTGCATTCACATGATCTACCTTATTAATATGACATTATGTGTCCAACCTAGGAAAGGAGGAGTCATCATTCCATTCCTGAATATCTGGTTTGGGACACCGGTATGTGCCCCCATGTGACAGGGATGGAGAACGCTGAGACAATGGTGAAATAAACTGACCATCATTCTAGCTTCTGTCATGAGGTGCCCACATGATTACATACAAATCTCTTTCATTCTTTCTATATGACTCTGGCTCGTACCACCTGTGCATTCATGCTTGTGTGCAAGTGTGCTAAAGTGGTGATGCCCAGAGAGACAGCTGCTTTTAACATAAAACCTCTTAGGTTGATGAAATACCTTCTTAGTAGATCCTCAAAATGTTCACTGAAAGTACCTATCTGTGCAGAAGGCAGTGATTTTGCCCTCTCTTGCATCCTTGCCTTGCTGCTGGGAGCCATGTTCCAGGATTCCTGTACCATAAGGACTATCTCCCTTTTCCTATACATATCTACTTACCAGTTGTATATACATTTCCTCTGTGTGGCAGTGGCTCCTCTGTTACGGTAGAGGAAGGTCACTCCACTTCTTTCTCAGCAGTGAAAAAAGGAAAACTAAAAAGAAAATAAAACAGGTTATAATCATTATATTTTTACTTGCTAGGCCGATTCAAGTGAGGGTCAGGCTATCCTGGTTGACACTGTTTGAGGACGGATGGTGGGCACTTATACAAGTTTACATGTCGGTTTGGCCAGCCATCTTAGGATGGCCAAACCAACATGTGCACTTAGGTTCCTCTAACCCAGCTGTGTTCCACAGTTGGGTGGAGAAACAGTACAGACTTCCTGTGCCTGAGCGAGCATCAAACCAACCTACTCGGGCCAACCCTGCCACTGCTCACATGTTTGGTAAGAGAATGAGAGCCGCGTCTTGATTGGAAGGAGTGTCCCGGAGCCTGTATACGGACTTCCGTAGTCAAGAGGAATAGACCATTGAGTCAGCTATTTCACTGCAATTTTCTTATAATGTTTCTCCCTTATACTGCCCCCTGCGCTGCCCCTGCATTGACCTCCCCACACTTTTTTTTGCCCAGCAGCCACCACTGCTACTCTGTATGACGATTACCTGGTGGAGCAGATAGATGGAGGTGAATGGTGGCGATGCCTAGCAGGCACCATCTGCCAGATTATACTGCTAGCCTCAGCCAGCTCTTCCATGGCGGGGAAATCGCCATGGAAAGGCTGGCAGAGAATGGACCGGGGGGGCCTGTTGTGGACCCCCTCTGTGTGGGGGGAGTGTGGTGGTACACTGGGAGTACCCATGGTACCCCCTGTATTTCCCTGCACAAAGTGGCAGGCACCACGGGGTGCCTGCCACGTAGTGCATGGAAATGCACTACATTGCAATTTCGCATCGCGAATGGTGCTGCAGCCAGCAGCACTGTCCGCAATGTTAAGGGCCCTGGTGTGCCTGTCACAGTGGTGGACGCATCGTAATTAGCTTAGCGGGACCGCAACGATGGCAGGTGGACATCGAAATGACCCCCTATGTTTCTGCAATTCTGGAAGATATTGGACTTTCTGTCTCTGATGAAGATCTGTGCACCAATACTTAAGAAAGGATTGTATCAATAGCAGCATTCTTTGACTTACCTCTTGTATGATTCAGTACTATACTCTGACACTGAAGAGTAAGTGTTTGCTGTTGAGTGCAACAGATGAGAAGGTGGAAGACTATCCTTTGAGCTGTGAACCTGCCTCTACCAACCTAAAAATCTAAAATGCCTAGATGCTGTGAGTGTTAAAGGGAAGACATGCTGCATGAAAATAAGAAAACTTCCCAAGGCTGGAATGCTACACAGATCAAATAGAAAAGTATTTGGTACTACCTCCCCCCTGGCTCCCCTTATTGGCAGGTAATTCTATGGTGAATGACTAAAATGTTATGCAAAAAAATATAGAATGCAAATATATCATATGTTTAGATGTAATATATTGTTTGTTTAAATATTGTTGTATATGGCGTTGTTTACTTCAATGTAGTTGTATTAAATATTGTTTTTTAAATAATTCAGTTTATATAAGGTATATTATTTTAGGTGTTAGTGACTTTAAGTATCAAGCTTAACGATAAACTCACCATGCACTCCCAGATATTCTCCGTGGTATCTTCTTGCTTTCTTACTCTCCGTACTATCCGCTCCATCTCTCGTTTCTTCTCTTTCCCTGCACTCAAACTGATCATGTCCGCACTGGTCCTATCCCGCCTGGACTACGGGAATGCCCTGTTCAACGGCATCCCACAGTACAGCCTGCGCAAGCTCCAACTGGTTCAGAACCAGGCGGCCCGCCTTGCATTCGGTCTCCCTAGATTCCACCACACCTCTCCTCTGTTGAAGACCCTTCACTGGCTTCCAATTCGGGAACGCGCCTTGTTCAAATTAGGCTGCATGGCCTTTCAGGCCAGGTCTGGTCTGGCCCCTATCTTTATATCCTCAGCCATCAAAACTTACGTTCCCAGCAGACACCTCCGTTCCTCGGCTCAACATCTACTAGTAGCCCCACGTTTCAGGAAAAAAAAAACAGGGCGGTTCTAAATTTGCTACTCTGGCCCCTGTGTTTAGGAATTCCCTTCCCTTCTACCTCAGATCACTTACCCAGTATTCCCTCTTCCGTAAATCCTTGAAAATGTTCTTGTTTACCCAGGCCTTTCTGCCTTAAAATCCCCCCCTGTTTCAGTCTACGTCCCAGTGGTTGACTCTAGCCCCTCTGGTTTGCTATCTCAGCGCCAAGAAACCGCTCGGTGTATGTCGCGCTTTAGAAATATTTTAAACTTAAACCTAAACTTATAAATAGAATTCGTTTTAGCATTTTTTGTAATCTTAATGTGTGATTAACTAGTTCCTACTACTAATTATAGATTTTTAATTAATTTCCAGGTTTCTAGGTTTGTAGAGGATTAGGGTGGCAAGTTGTTTACAATTTAATTTATTGCTTTTTGTTTGTAATTAACTTTTATGTTAATAAATTAAAAGTCAAATCAATCAAAAATAGTTTTATTCGATTGTTAAATAGCAATCATAAAAGCATACAATTAAAATGTACCACATTTCATTACACATTATAAAATCACCATGTTATAAAAAGAAACATATAAAAACATGTACAACAATTCGTTATTGACTGGTTTCCACTCAGGTCGTCATCACTATACATAAAGTACAACTACATGACCATTGTTTTTCTCCAATATACCACTTCTTTCAGAAAGAATGTAATTATTGCAATGCCTCTTTCATTATCCAAAAAATGTAAACATAGCAAGGCTGGATGACATTGGCGCAATCCCATCTGTTTCAAAAAAGGCACCAAAACCCTGCGCCTAACGATAGAATAAACTTTACAAAATAAGATAACATGTATGGTGGTTTGGAGAGACATATCATCACAAGGGCAAGGCTGGAGATCTCCCGACCAATCAGTAATGGCTGGAAAACTAACCAATCTATGAAAGATCCCCAGCCTGAAACGAGTTAAAAAAAATCTGTCATAATTGCCAGGAACAAAAGTCAAATAGGGTTGAATATTAAAAGTGATTAATAACGGTTGATGTTGCAGGACAGTTGGTTTTAAAACCTCTGTTGACATTCTTAAAGTATCCAACAGAGTCAGGCCCTCTTTCCTCAAATCTTTTCTAGATAAAGCCAAAATAGCAAGAGGATTTGAAAAATACTCTGGTTTACCGAGGTCTTTACAAAACTTAAACACATATCTCAGCCAGGGGATCCTCCTTACTCCTTCCAATTTCAAGATATCCTACAGAATGTCCCTATTCAGCTTTGTTTCCTCTTTTGTCCACAGTCTGTTCCATATTAGGACAGGCTCAAGCTTAATTAATGATTCACAAAAAAGATCCCTGTACTCAGGACAGGTACACTATTTACTCGACACGAGAGTACACTTGCTCTGGACCTATTATTACAATGTACCAGAAGCAACCCCCTTTCTCTTCACAGTGAGGTGTGTTTTCTCTAATGTCTTGCTGTCCATACACAAAGCAATGTTTGTATCTTGGAAACTTAAAAATTACCGGGTGGCAATCAACTCAAAGTGTCCAATGGTAACTGCCCTCAGTCAGACAGTCCATCATTCCACACTCAAACAGGTGAAGAGATGAGAAAAATGTGTGGTGGAGAGGAAGTCACCTCACGGGCGAACAACCCTCGGGGAACTTGGCAGATATTTTTACCAATTCTATGCCCCTTTCTCATCATCGGTTGCCATTCCAATCCAGAAAGAAATAAGTGTACAAAACACAGAAAGTGTACAACACAAAAGCAAAAATGCGTGTAAAGCGGTGCTAGACAGAAAGCTTACAACAATAGCCAACTAGTGTGACCAACATAGACGAGTGACATAAAATCATCAGACACACTCACTATATATCTTTATTATTTGTATTAGTGTGTGCTGGTGAATTAAAACGGCTGGTAGCTTAAATATGCATACCAATACCTGATACCGACATGTTTCACTGCCCCAATGCTTTTGGCAGATTCATCAGGGTATTAACACTCGGTCACTGCACCGATTGTGGACACCTCTTTCTGGACACCTGATTCAGCCCTGTCTACTCATACCAGCTGATCAGGCCACCATCCACTTTGTTTTGTGTCGATTGGTACATCAATCGTACAACTTTGGAACCAGGACCTCAAATCATCCCAGGATGACTTTCTGTGTTTTGTACACTTATTTCTTTCTGGATTGGAATGGCAACCGATGATGAGAAAGGGGCATAGAATTGGTAAAAATATCTGCCAAGTTCCCCGAGGGTTGTTCGCCCGTGAGGTGCCTTCCTCTCCACCACACATTTTTCTCATCTCTTCACCTGTTTGAGTGTGGAATGATGGACTGTCTGACTGAGGGCAGTTACCATTGGACACTTTGAGTTGATTGCCACCCGGTAATTTTTAAGTTTCCAAGATACAAACATTTCTTTGTGTATGGACAGCAAGACATTAGAGAAAACACACCTCACTGTGAAGAGAAAGGGGGTTGCTTCTGGTACATTGTAATAATAGGTCCAGAGCAAGTGTACTCTCGTGTCGAGTAAATAGTGTACCTGTCCTGAGTACAGGGATCTTTTTTGTGAATTATTGTTTAGAGTGGAGGGCGATCCCGTTGGTACTTTCTGTTTCCCTCTTGGCTCCTTTTGTGTTTTGTCAAGCTTAATTAAGTCAGATATGTATGGAAGGCCTAATTCTGCATGGCAGATATACCCTGAGGTACTGTTCGGTGCAGCTAAAATATATTTAAAAAAATAATTTTAACTACCTGAATGGGTGTAGAGTCGGCAAAACCCCATACCCCACTCCCATAATTAGTAGCAGATACACATTTTGCCCTATAGATTTTAATTAACTCGTCGGGAGGTCTTTTACCGAATTTTTGGGCAAAAGTGATGAGGGCAGAAGTAGAACGTGCCATCGCCAAGTTCTTCGCTGCTACAGCTTGGGCCCAAGACTCATTCTGTGCAAATACTATGACTAAATATGAAAATTGCTTGGTTTCCTCGAGCTTCTGTCCTGCAATAAAAATAGACCTATTAGTCTTACAACCCTTGCCACAGCGCATAATGAATGTTTTAGAAGAGTTCACCCTTAATCCAAGATCATTCATGAAGAGGGCAAAACTATCCACCACGCGCTGAAGACCCACTTGGGTACGAGACATTAGCACAGCATCGTCTGCATACAAAAGAGCCAGAATTGGGCGGCCTGATACATACAGTGAATCTAAGCTATCTCTGCACAAGGCCGCCTCCAAACCGTTTATATACAAATTAAAAAGAAATGGGGCCATGACACATCCCTGCGTGACTCCACTCCTAATCGGGATGCAGCCGTGTGTTCACCCTTCAGGCCATAGCTGACGCGAGCTGACGCGTCACATTAAAAACGTTTAAGAAAATAAATAATATTTTCATTAACCCCTAAGTGTCCTAGCAAGCCCCACAGTTTAGAGTGGACCTTGCAGTCAAATGCGGCCAAGAGGTCCACAAAAGCTAAAAACAGATTTCCTTTCTTAGCCCTTGTGTACTTTCTAACCAACATGAAAAGATTTAAGCCTCGCTCTACCGTTCCTAGGCAAGCCCGGAATCCATATTGTAAATCAGATAAAGTGGAGTTGTCATCAGCCCAGTCCCGGAGACGCTACAAGATTATCCGCCCAGCTATCTTTGTGAAAGAATCCAACAGGGAGATATGTCTATCCCCTTTTTTGAAGATTGGCACGATTGTGGACTCCACCCAGGTAGATACAAAATGAGTATTGCAGCTTGCATTAAGCACCTGGACCAGAAGAGGCCCCCACAGAGAGATGCTTGCCTTAAATATGTCTATGGGGACACCATCCGGGCCAGGAGCCTTACCACCCTGGCTAGCATGGAGGGCCCTTTCAACTTCCTCCAAGGTAAAAGCCAAATTCCTTGATTTAGAATAGGCAATAGTGGGAAAAGGGGCAAGTGATAGTTTATCTCCCTCGTAAACCTGAGCAAAATGCCTAATACAATCCACTTCTGGGATAGCTATCTCAATTTTAGGACCAGTCTCTTCCGCTAGGAAGGGAGTTCTAATGACTTTCCAAAAGCCTACACTATCATTTTTTACAGATGCTACATGCAGAGCTTCCCAGGCCTCTAGTTTTAACACATTCTTCCTGTCTCTGACTGCTAGTTTATATACATTCCTACGTCTCCTCACCTCAATAATACTTCTTAGATTGTTATGTAGTTCTTTCTTTAAGAGCGCAGAGGCTTGGGTGCATTTAGAACCAAACCATCCTCCCTGAATTCTGTTATTCTTATATTGCCTAATAAAAGAGTTCCTTATCGCATTTGTAATAGTTAAAAAAGAGGCAAGAAGAGTTACAGGGGCGGTACCTTCACCCAAGCATATCGCAAACTCTGACATACATTTACCGATTACTGTTTTAAGTATTTCTGATTGATCAACCATGGCCCATCGTAAAGAGTAACCGTTTGTGCTACCAATAGATACGTTCTCTCGAACTCGCTCACTTTTATTAATCCATAAAGTGTTTCTCATTGGCAATAAGATGACCAGACAGAGAGGAAAATGGTCACTTAGTGAATTATCAGAGACTTTGAAAGAATGGATTCTATGAGCGTGATTACTAGTTGCAAGAACATAATCAATAGTAGAACAACAACCCATACCGTTAAATGTTGGAAGGGAAGAAGATGGCAATACACATAGTTCATTTGCAAAACCGAGATAAAAATTATTAAGTACTTCGTTTAATTGATCACCCAGAGCAGTATGACTAAAATGAGATGGAAGTACCAGAAGGGCACTCTGCTGCCGAAGCCGAGTTAGGCTCAAAGACACGC
This sequence comes from Lissotriton vulgaris, assembly GCF_964263255.1. Lineage (NCBI taxonomy): Eukaryota > Metazoa > Chordata > Amphibia > Caudata > Salamandridae > Lissotriton > Lissotriton vulgaris. Next base: position 730,694 of record NW_028245020.1, read on the forward strand.
CCATGTAGGCAGACCTGATTAAATAAATGCAGGTGTTCTAATTCTATGCAGCCATGTTCTTTATTTCTGGAGGTTCGTGATCAAGGGCGGTGGCCCAAAACTTGTTGAGCTGCATATATATATATATATATATATATATATATATATATATATATATATATATATATATATATATATATATATATATATATATATATATATATATATATATATGGAAACTAGGTCCTAACTATAACTACCTACTGGCGACCGCCAGTAGGTAATATATATACAGAGTAAAAGAAGGTTAACCTGATCTTTTAAACTTATTTGACAGGCTTCTTTAAAGGAAGTTTTCTATATCATTGTAGCGTGGGCGTTTTACTTTTTTATACCTAACACAATCCCTTCTGTACGCTGTAGCAGGAGGAGCGCTACATACTTGAACATCCTTCAGTGCCCCATTTTCATTCAGTAAGTGGCAATGAGACTGATACAGAACTTCAATGGGTGGGAGGGGCTGCTCCTGTCCTCCTGGAGGAGTGCGAGGCCACTCCAGCAGTGGGAGTGAGGCCTCTCAGAGGGGAGCAGCGCAGCTCCTTCTGATGGCCACAATTGCAGATAACAGGGTATGGATGTCCGTGGAATTTATGGACGGTTAGTCACTCTAGAGTGTGCGCGGAGCCCCTGGCACCTCATTGCGACGGACAGGGGAGCCGCGGTGCACAGTTTGAGAATCACAGACTTAGGAGATAAACCTTCATAATAGCAAGGCTCGTAAGTGATAAAAATCGCCGCTGCTCGGCGTTGTAAATATCGACGCTATCAGCGGAATTTTCCGCAGTGTTAGTGCTTTAATATCAATGGGAACACATATGTGATAGTAAATCCTGTAACAGCCAGCGGTACTTAACATTACCGCGTGAAAACAAACGTTGTTTTCACGCAGCAATGTGTGCCTTGTAATTAGGGGACGGGGTAGATTTTGTTTTATTTTCCACACCCTCATGTTAACGCTGCCGAATGCATGATTAGAGCAGGCTTTAACAGTCCTGCGATAAACAAGTTTATTCCACCTCTTTTTCTCGCAACGCCTCTTTTCGTGATAGGGTGTTTTCTCCTCTAACCACATTTTGCATGTGCTTTGACCTAAGCCCACTTTGCATGTCATTAACTTACTGTGCGCAACATATGCAAAGTGGTCTTACGGCGGGCGATGTAATGCCGTTTTCACGACGGTGCTGGAGAATATTTTCAAGGATAGGTAAAAGATTAACGCCGCTTTTATCGGCAGAAAAGTGCAGATATAGTGGCGATAGCGGCCTTGATAATATGCTCTATGAATTGCAATCGAACCTAATGTTAGATGTAAAGACAACTAACGTAGGTTTCAGTTGCAATTCATAGAACATACTATGAAGGCTATTATCGTCGTTTTATCGGCAGTGTCCTGTCGATGAAACCGATAATAATGTATTACGTCTCCTTCATAATATGCCCCAAGTATCGTCGCTTTTTTGCATAATTGTCTCGAAAAAAAGCGTCGATACTTCAGGTTGTGAATAGATCTCTTTTTGGTACAATGAGTTAGTTCTGAAAAGAACTTTTTTTGTTTTTTTTTTGTTAACAAGTGTTATATTGTTTTTGACTTTTAAAACTGGAACCGAAATTTTGAAGTTTAAAACTGTGAAACTGGATCAAAATGAAATGAGAAAAATTATCTTCTGTCGGAGCATTGATGTTCATTAATTCTTCTCTCAATCAGAGTGAGGCTCTGCTCTCCGTACACAATAATTTCTCCACACAAGTTGCATTTCATATGCACCTTTGACAAATATGGTCTCAAGTCCATCTCTGCACTAGATGGAGATACTTGTCGTCCACCAGAAGATGTGCTGGCCACAGCTGATGGTAGTTGTGTTGCCAGAGCTCTTGTCGATGCCTGTGCAAATTTCTCAGGATGCACTTGCCTCACATGCCTCATCATTGTATGTATTGAAAACAAATACTTTTTGGAAGGATTTCCTCTTGAAAAAACTGCGTCACAAATTGTGCAAGTGACTTTGGGCGCATTCACTTTTTTTTGTTCCTTAGGAAAAGTAAAAAATTGCCAGATGAAAGATTCCTTCCTTTTTGTTAAACCAATTGGAAGTGTTCTTTTCGAGTCACATGACTTGACATGCGCGCATTAGGATGTGTACGCGATGACATTTCCCTGGTTATGTACGTCATTTGGAAGTATCGGTCTAATTCACTGTAGTTTCAAAACGTAAAAAGTAGGAAAGCTAAACACTGCCTGATCTTGTACATCTTCTCAGAAGATGCAAGTTCAAAATTGTAAAAGTATAAAACTTTTTATGTTTTTGCCCTGGGGTGCGCGCACCGGGTCGCGCACGAAAGTTGAAAAAGGCGTCGTGTTCGATTTAGTTAAAAGTTTCAAAACGTTAAAAAGAAGGCAAGGTATAGTCTCCTTGACCTATTATAACTTCTCTGGGGGGTCTATGAAGAAATTCGATGGGTCGAAACTGCAATGTTTTCCGGAAATATATAGCGCGGTGCGCGCACCCGGTCACTCACGAAAGTTGAAAAAGGCGTTGTGTTCGATTTAGTCAAAAGTTTCAAAACGTTAAAAAGAAGGCAAGGTACAGTCTCCTTGACCTATTATAACTTCTCTGGGGGGTCTATGAAGAAATTCGATGGATCGAAACTGCAATGTTTTCCGGAAATATATAGTGCGGTGTGCGCACCCGGTCGTGCTCTGTTTCAAATACTCACAAATTTCAAAACTTTCAAAAAAAGGCAAGGTACACACTCCCTAATCCACTAGAGCTTTAAAAGGAGTCCCTAAACAACTCCGCAAGTCAACAAAACTGTTTTTTTCCGATAAAAACATTTACTGAAATTCATTGATAAAAGTATAAGTTGTAATCACAATATAATTAATAATTAGCATTTTAAAAACCTATGAAATTCACTGAAAAACCCATTGGTTTTAAACCCGTTCTAGTTAGGAAGTAGCATTCAAAAAACCTATGAAATTCACTGAAAAAACCATAGGTGTTAAACACGTTATAGTTTGGAAGTTGCATTTAAAAAACCTATGAAATTCACAAAAAAAAACATAGGTTTTACACACGTTATAGTTAGGAAGTAGCATTTACAAAACCTATGAAATTCACTGAAAAAACCATAGGTTTGACACATGTTATAGTTAGCTGGACATTTCACTCATATAAAACCAATGAAATTCCCCCGTTATAGTTACTTCAGCTAACTATAACTCGCGCGCCCGCAATCCACTGCTGATGTCTTCACATGGAAATGGAAAATGTAACCATATTCTTGTTTTTAAACACATGGGCGATGTCACTGGTACAGTTGGAATAGATCCAACATTTACCCCATTTGCATACTGCAATAAAAAATGGAAAGCGGCAATTCGTGATTTCTACGTAACCAGCAATGTACTGCCCCTCTCCCCTCTAGAGTGCATGTAAAAACGCTAAAAAATGGACAACACTCATGCCATCTGCCTGAACGGGAACATTAGGAGTATATGCAATGGGCTGCCAATCACTCAGAAACATGTGCCTGAATATAAAAATAGAGTTTTACAATAAAATGAATGCTGCAGAGACTCACCGCATTACTACAGCAAGGTTCCCCCTACTCTGGCACATTCGAATGGGCCGAGTCAAAGGTTGCTTTCAGTTCGATCTCTCTCTGTTGTTTCAAGCACCTTACTGTTAGATGCCAACAGTTGCTTTGAATTCGATTTTACTTTTTAGCTTCGCAATGCAATACTGTTCAATGCCATATTATCCTCACATCATCCAAGTTAATGTCCTTAGGAGACAGTGGGGCATATTGTTATTCAGTGGCACCACGCAGCCAAAATAAACACTTAGGGGCCCATTAGGATGACGGGTGGACTTTGTCCGCCCGTCATCCTGTCGTGTCTAGGGACCGCCCGCCATAAGGGCGGGGGTCCCGATGGTGGCTGTCACGTTGTACTTTGTAATGCTGGAGGTCCCATAGGTACCCCACATGTGCACCCCCACCCTCCCGGAGTCCCTGTGGGCCCGCAACGGGCCCCTGCAGGGTGTTTCAGCATGATGCCACCACAGAAAGGCATCTAACTAAGCCCATGCTAATATGGCTGGCGGTGTCTCATAGATACCGCCACCATGTTAAACCTTTTCTGCCCCGGCCACAAGGCGACCAGGGCAGACAAGCGGCTGACGGTCTTTTCGTCCGCCGCGGTCCCCCCACCATCCTAATATGGCGGGGTGAATTTAGGTGTGGATGGTGGGCCGATTGCCCCCGCCAGGCTGGCGGTGGCTACCGCCAGCCTGGCGGGGGCAATCCGCCCACCATCCTAATGGGCCCCATAGTGTGGTTTTCCAACATCAATGAAAGCCCGCATGTGCGCGCCCATGTCCCCACAAAACTACAGCTCCCAAAAGGCTACTTGTCGGATCGATGAATACTGAAGTCCATGGGCAGAGCCCCTTAACTCAGTCAATGTTCTTAGTCCATCTCCTCAGAACCAAAATCGTAATAAAGAAAGAATAAATTAATGAATAAAGCCAATGGAAAGGAGGGTTTCGAAATCATGCTAGGTGCTCAGCTTTAAATATAAATTCCATCAAGCACAAACCCAGGATCGAAGGAGACCAAAGAACAAAAACTGGATATGCCACACAGCCCTCACCGCTTCCGCGTTGGCATTTGCGGTGCCCAGTCACCAGAGAGCGTCCTACTTCTGGGCAAGGCATTTCTAGCTTAGAAAATGCACTCCCCATGCTGGAAATCGCGAAAACCGCCCGCTACGGGATCCTAGTCTCCCCACTGCTGTCATCCATACTCCTCTTCCTGGCATCCACTCTGGGGGCTCCACCTTTAGTATTACCATACTCCTCGAAACAAACGCGGTCAAAAGGAGAAGCCACAGTCGACTGGTGTTACGTGGACAGCGCTTGAACCTCCAGCACTGAATTCAATGAACAAACAGTCCTGCTCCCATAGAGAAGGCACGCACAGGGAAGCTGCTGGAATAAGGCATCCTTATTTTCCTGGGTCTCACTTGACCTCGAGCTCAAGAGACGCGTTTCGGCTTCGCAGAAGCCTTTGTCAATCAAATTGCCGCCCAAACAGTATGAGTATAAATAGCCCTCCCCCTACAGGCACAAGGTAGACATAAACAAAATACTGTTGCAAGAATAGACTGCACTGAAATGGGTTAAATGTAAAATGTAACCATATTCTTGTGTTAAACACATGGGCGAAGTCACTGGTAGAGTTGGAATAGGTCCGATATTTACCCCATTTGCATAGTGCAAAAAAATGGAAATCTGAAATTCGTGATTTTTACATAACCAACAATGTACTGCCCCTCTCCCCTCTAGAGTGCATGTAAACGATCATAAATAGACAACATTTATGACACCTGCCTGAACGGGAACATTAGGAGTATATGCAATGGGCTGCCAATCACTCAGAAACATGTGCTTGAATATAAAAATAGATTTTTACAATAAAATTAATGCTGCAGAGAATCACCGCATTACTATAGCATGGTTCCCCCCTACTCTGGCACATTCGAACGGGCTGGGTCAAAGGTTGCTTTCAGTTTGATCTCTCTCTGTTGTTTCAAGCACCTTACTATTAGATGCGAACAGTTGCTTTGAATTCGATTTTGCTTTTTAGCTTTGTAAGCAATACTGTTCAATGCCATATTATCCTCACATCGTCCAAGTTAATGGAGACAGTGGGCCATATTGTTATTCAGTGACACTGTTGTGAACGTATCTAGGACCCTAATTAAATATTCCCGATGTATGCCTAATGTGGTTATAACAAATCATATCCTTATAAAGGCATAAGAATCATATCCATATTTAGTCATAGCCAATGCAGTCCAAATACGGCAAGGCTACTTCCCTAGACTCCTAGAAAGTACAACGCGTTCTTTAAAAAACCAAACCTCCAGCAGCCTGGGAATTCCCCCTGCTTTTGTTGTGATTTGTCCTAGAACTCCTGAGAGTCCTGAAAGAACTGCCAGTTCTTAGTGACAGTTCTTAGTGACGTCTTATGTCCAACCTTACGTCAAACACGGCACCTTCCAGGTATAAATTTACCAGCATTTGCCTTAAGCAACACACAGTGGTTTGGAGCAGAGCAGCTATCTACTTACCCAAAGCCCAGCTGATGTGAGTGCCGAAGGAAGCCGTCCCTCCCATTTGACGCACTGAGAAAGACGCTGTATTTTCTCCTGCCGAGAAAATCCAGCTCCAGTGTTTCTAGTCACCCTTGCGGGTTACTGGGAGATCGAGTCCTGAGAAGGAGATACAAGACCTCCTTCATTCTAAAACCAAGGTAGGAAGCTGATTAGATCCTTAGAGAATTCTTGATTCAGATTCTTGGCAAAACTAACTTAACTTAAACTGCAGCTCACTTACTCCTTCCCACATACTAGGCTTAGGTTAGGTACACCGGGGAAGGTGAATTTTAGAAGCACCAGTTGAGTACGTTGAGTCAAAATTTATCATTGTATGTATTGTATATATTTTATCCATTTTAAGTATCATATTGCTCAGAAACCATATCAATGCTTTTACAGTATTATTTCATAATACTCCTTTTACTGTACACACTTTACTTCATGATAAGTATTGCAATTGTGTCAATTCACTTCTCTTGCATGAGAAAGAAGACTGCTCAATAAATAACACCTTTTATTGAAAATGCCTGTCTCTCTATTTCTCTGCACTCTGGTGAAACTAAGTATGCACGATTGACCGAGTAAAATAGCTATCTATTGTTTACACACGACTCTGGAGATATACTCCTTATTCTGGAGGGAGCAAACTTGTCATGTTTATGCGGATGTCAGAAACTAATCCCTTCTTCTCTAATCAGGGAAGCTAACTACTCCCTGTTCATTCTAGAAAGTTTCTAGTGACCTCTCAGCTAGCTGGCATACCTAATTAAGTCTAACATATTCAGTAGAGACCTAGTCGACCTCAGTCCTATGACTAAACTGACGTTTTTGTTATTCCAATGCGCAGAGCCTATTGGGAATATAGGAACTACACTATAACACCACGCAGCCAAAATAAACACATAGGTCCCCATTAGGATAGCGGGTGGAAAACCACTCTGACCGCCATGGAGGCGGGAAAGAACCGCCCGCCGGTACCGCAGATGAACCGGCGGTCAAATTAGGATTATCCGCCAAAAAAGACGACCGCGGCAGTAGCAGGCTAACAAAAAGCGCTCGAAGTGGACGGAGACGTCCCAAAAACGGCTGCGGCGGTCGGAAACGCAGCGGAAAATACACAACCCGATGCAAGCAAAGCGGAGACACCGCACAGGAAATTAGTATATCCCCGATAGACCCGCGTTACGATCCGCTGTTTCTGACTGCCGGGGTCGCAAACAGGAGTGAATGGGAGAGACAGCGGAAGAGCTGCAGCATAGCTACAGCAGCGGATCAAACATGAAAAACATGGCGGACGATGTTAAAACACCACAAAGATGCCAAAACAGCAGCCATGCCCCACAAATACACGAATCACATAACAACTAAAAAACAGATCCCCAAATACATAGGACAAATCCATGGACTACACCCACAACACACCTGACATCAAAATACCATTTGGACACACCCACACAGCTGAGCATAAAACCAGCCCCTTCACTGACCAAAATCCTTTGCAACACTCCAGAAGAGAAGGCCATACACCACATCTAACAGGAGAGGCAAAATAACACAGCACACACACCACCACCACCACCACCACCACAACCACCATCACAACCACCATCACACTAGCACCAACAATACCCCATTTCACAACACACCTCACACCTCAACACCACACCCATCACACACACCCCTGTACCCACAAACACTTCATATACCACGCACCAAGGCAGCACAGAAAATGCCAAAATTCACAGAGAGTGAGTTGACAGTCATGCTCAATGAGATAGTGAGAGTGGAACCACAACTGTTTGGTAGCCTGGTCCAACATACACCATTAGCCACAAGGACACAAATGTGGGAAAGGATAGTTTAAAGGGTTAATGCAGTAGGGACCAACCCACTATCAAAGAAGGAGATAATGAAGCGGTGGCATGATCTCAAGAGGGTTGTCAAAGAGAAGAGAAGCAAGAACCGGGAGCTGGCTGAGAGGACTGGCGGTGGCACTCCCATTCCACCAAAAGTATTCACACCATGGGAAGAGAAAGTGCTTGCCATACTGCATCCTGAGAGTCTCACAGGAGTAGCTGGGGGAATGGAGGCTGGTAAGTTCAAACTAATGTCAACCAACTCACTGATAAGTACTTCCTTGCACAACCCAAACACCATTGCATTGTCCACCCTCACCTAATAGGTATCTAGCCATCTTGTTTGGGGGGCCTGCTTGGGGGAGAGAGGCCTGCACTACTACTTCCACCATGCCCCCTGTCCCACAGCCTACCAAGATGGAGCCCTCCCCCACACCACCCAGGAGCATGTGTCAGCCATTGCATTGTCCACCCTCACCTAACATGTAGGTATCCATCTTGCCTGGGAGGTCTGTGTGGGGGAGGGAGGCCTGCACTACTACTCCCACCATGCCCCCTGTCCCACACACCAACAGCATGGAGGCCTCCCCCACCCAGAAGCATGTGCCAGCCATTGCATTGTCCACTCTCACCTAACAGGTATGTATCCATCTTGCATGACAATTCCATTTGGGGGAGGGAGGCCTGTACTACTGCTCCCACCATGCCCCTGTCCCACAACCTATCAAGATGGAGCCCTCGCCCACCCAGGAGCATGTGGCAGCCATTGCAGCACAACAAACAAATTAACAGGTAGGTATCCATCTTGCCTGGGAGGTCTGTGTGGGGGAGGGAGGTCTGTACCAGAACTCACACCATGTCCCCTGTCCGACAGCCTACCAAGATGGAGCCCTCCCCCAACACCCCCCAGGAGAATGTGGCATCAAATGCATTGTCCACACTCACCTAACAGGTATGTATCCATCTTGCATTAGAGTTCTGATTAGAGGGAAGGGAGGCCTGTAGTACTACTCCCACCATGCCCCCTATCCCAAAGCCTATCAAGATGGAGCCCTCCCCCACCCAGGAGCATGTGGCAGCCATTGCAGCACACCAAACAAACTACTAGGTAGGTATCCATCTTGCCTGGGAGGTCTGTGAGGGGGAGGGAGGCCTGTACCACAACTCACACCATGCCCCCTTGTCCCACAGCCTACCAAGATGGAGCCCTCCCCCACCCAGGAGCATGTAGCAGCCATTGCAGCACACCAAACAAACTAACAGGTAGGTATCCATCTTGCCTGGGAGGCCTGTGTGGGGGGGAGGCCTGTACCACAACTCCCACCATGCCCACTGTCCCTCAGCCTACCAAGATGGAGCCCTCCCCCCACACCAACCAGGAGCATGTGGCAGCCATTGCATTGTCCACCCTCACCTAACAGGTAGGTATCCATCTTGCCTGGAGGTGTGTGAGGGAAGGAGGCCTGTACCACAACTCCCACCATGCCCCCTGTCCCACAGCCTACCTAGATGGAGCCCTCCCCCCACACCACCCAGGAGCATGTGGCTGCCATTGACTTGTCTACCCTCACCTAACATTTGATGATAGTACTGTAGCAGGTACATCACTGGATGCATATGTAGGGCTGGGTCCATGGCGTTCAAGACAGCTGCTCTGCTATCGTGCTCGGCTGTCGAGTTTCCGCCGTGTCAGATTAGGGAGCGTCTCCGCTGTGGAGCGTCTGCTTGTTTTGGCCATCCTAATTTGTTGAGCGGGGTGGACGGTTTTCTGCACGGCGGTGAGTCTCCATTGGCTCCCACCGCCATAGTGCCGGGCGCACTTTGATGGCGGTGCGTGTGGCTCCGCGGCAGACGGGAAATAACCGATGTTTTACTACTATACTAATATGGCGGACGTGAGTTCCGCTGCTCGCGGGCAGAAAAAGGCATTTTTCCACCCTGCCAGCACCGCAGGGGTGCCACCGCACTACATCCTAATGGACCCCATAGTGTGCTTTTCCAACATCAATGAAAGCCCGCAGGTGCGCGCCCATGTCCTCAGAAAACTACCGCTCTCATAAGGCAAATTGTCTGATCGATGAATACTGGAAGTTTATGGGAAGTGCCCCTTAACTGAGTCAATGTTCTTAGTCCATCTCCTCAGAGCCTAAATCGTAATAAAGAAAGAATAAATGAATGAATAAAGCCAACTGAAAGAAGGGTTTCGGAATCATGCTAGGTGCTCAGCATAAAATATAAATTCCATCAAGCACAATCCCAGGATCGAAGGAGACCAATATCCAAAAACTGGATATGCCACACAGCTCTCACAGCTTCCGCGTTGTCATCCGCGGTGCCCAGTCGCCAGAGAGCACCTTGAACAACTTGAACTGCTGAAATGAATGACACCACATTCGGCAAAGAGGTAGCCCTCAGTTCAGAATTGTGCCTTTTGCTTAAATGGTGTCAATCTGTTCAGTAGTTCTTGAGAAAATTACAGTTAAAGTCATTTATGTACCTATAGGTGCAGTGGATCCACGTATTCTGCGCGCATTGTCATCGTACCATAAGCGCACCATTCTGATCACGCGCTGAATGCTATTTGGCTGTCAAGGGGTTGTCAACATTGGAAAGCAGGAACTGTTGGCAGCCGTTTTGTGCCTCGGTAGACGCGAGGCTGAGGAAGTCAGTGGAATATGTGTGCAAAACGTAGAAAGGGGATACGGTAGAAATAATTTTACCCTCTTGACCTGCTTAGGGGGTCCCAGAAGGAACCCCAGGGCCCACAATTTTTTTTTTTTAAACCAGGCAGGTGCTAGTATGGGTATGGGTTCAAAAGTGCATTTGGAAACAGCTGTATGGGCGGTTGACTGTGTGCATGAGTGTATTGGTGAGTGAATGGATATCTCAGTGCTACATGTCAAAGTAAGTACAAATGTAAAACACAGTACATGTGAGAGTTGACATATATAAATAACTGTGCATAAGAACCAGTGAATGTGTGAGTGGCTGTATGGATCATTGTGAACTTGTAGCAGGGATTGTATAAGAGAGTAAATATGTGTTAGTATATGTTTGAATAAGTAAGGTTTGTATAACTGAATAGTTGAGGAAATGGAGGTGTGATTGATTCTTTGCATGACTGACTAGTGTGTGAGTAACTCCATGGATGAGTTACAGTCTGTGAGAGTCTGTTTACACTGAGTGTATCTAAGGTTATATTAGAGTCTGAAGAGGTTCATCGTATTATCACATGAATGATGTCATCAGTGATGTGATCAGTAATGTCATTTGAGATGTCATCAGTGATGTCATCAGTGATGTCATCAGTGATGTCATTTGAGATGTCATTTGAGATGTCATCAGTGGTGTCATCAGTGATGTCATTTGAGATGTCATCAGTGATGTCACTGACCATGTCATGAATGATGTAATATGTGACATGATCAGCAGTGGATTGCGGGTGCGCGATATATAGTTAGTGCAACTAACTATATATGCGAATTTCAATGGTTTTGTGTGAGTAAAATAAGGTTTTGTAAATGCTAATTCCTAACTATATATGGTCTATAACCTATGGTTTTTTGAGTGAATATATATATATATATATTTTTTTTGCCACAAAGTGATCCTGCAGACAGTCGATGCGCTCAACAGCGTGTGCTCGGCTCAGGGGTCGGATCCTGACCCAATTAGAGTTTATGTCACAAAGGGAGCGGCACACCAAATTTCTTTTTGAAGCCTTTTTAAGCAGAGCTTCACCCCACCAACGCGTTTCAGCCTCACAGGGCTTTGTTCACGGTCAGCTCTGATTAAAAGGCTTCAAAAAGAAATTTGGTGTGCCGCTCCCTTTGTGATATATATATATATATATATATATATATATATATATATATATATATATATATATATATATATATATTCACTGAATGAACCATAGGTTTTAGGCAGGTTATAGTTAGGAATTATTATTTAAAAACCTTAGAAATTCATTGAAAAAACTATAGGTTTCATGGGTGTTATAGTTAGCTGGATATTTCACTCATACAAAACCATTGAAATTTCTCTGTTATAGTTAGTTGTACTAACTGTAACTCTTGCGCCCGCAATCCACTGGTGATGATGTCGCATATTACATTATTCAGGGCATGGTGATGATGTCACATATTACATCATGCAGGACATGATCAGTGACATCACTGATGACATCATGGATGTCATCTCAAATGACATCACTGATGACATCTTCCACGTAACAACCAGATACACCTCATCATACACCTCAGGGCCGGCTCCTGCAGTGTCCCGGGGTGCCTACCCTGGGACACTGCTGTTTGCTATCAGAGGGTGGGAGTCTCGCGGCTCCCGCCCTCCCATAGAAAACTTGGTTTGCATTTTGAAAGACAGAGCAGTGAAATCTGTTCTCACTTTCAAAATCCATACCAGATTGCTTTTCCACATGCAAGTTAGCATCTCCCCATGTGGAAAAGCAATTCCGGCACCCGAAGGAAGTGGGGAGCCGGCGCGACTGTGGGGGCATTGTGGCTCCCCCCACGGTCCCCATACATTTTATATAAGCCCCAGGGGATGGGGTCCCACGGGATAATAGAATTTACGTATAGGGGCTAATTTTTTATGGTAAAATTAGAAGCCGCGCACCGAGCGGCGCTCAGTGCGGCCCTCTGGTGTGCACGCCCTGGATGCACAACTCATAATCTGTAGGGTGCACAACTCCAGTGCCTTTGGTGCACAACTTCTACGCATTTGGGAGCCGGCACTGCTTTTACACATGGGGAGGTACTAACATGCAGCTCCCCATGTTGAAAAGCAATCTGAATTAGATTTTAAAATCAACAACAGATTTCCTTGCTATGGGAGGGCGGGATGGATACCCCGGGACACTGCAGGAGCAAGATGGCGGACTCCCGTTACGCTACCGGTGAGCTACCCGGTTCGCGTACCGGGTAGCGCTTCCACCGCAAAAAATAAAAATAAATGTATTTTATTTTTTTGCCCCACGGGGCCCTTTAATAGCCCCCACATCAATCCTAGGGGGTCAGGAGGCGTCTACCTTGCCCCTTTCATTCATTTCCCCCTTCGTTTATTTCCACCTCTTGTCTCTTGATCCTACTGAGAGACAAGATGGCGGCCGCTCCGGACTGTTTAGAATGTTGAGAGTCACCGGAGAGCCAATCTGCTTCACCTCGCGAAGGTCCGTTACGCGTCTGGTACACGAACCGGGGCGCTAACCGGGACGCTGTCACAGATAAATATATTTTTTTTAAAGTTCATTTCTCAAAATCCACTGGAGCACATATCTTGAGACCTAGCAAAGGCACATCGGGCAAACAGTCTCTACAATTTTGCCAAGTTTCATAGAAATCCATTAAGCCGTTCAAGCTAAAAGTGAGTCTAACCCCCCTATGGAAAACTCAATGTTAAAAACACGTTTTGGGACCCCCTTTTTTCTCAGCCCCGCTTGATGAAACCCCCCCCAAACTTTCAGGGGACGCTCAGAAACAAGATGTGCCAGTTTCCTGAAAATTTCAGCCAATTCCGTCCATCAACGCCAAAGTTATTCAACATAGAATTTTCAGAAATCCCTATTCAAAAAAATCCTAACTATTTATACCTACTGGCGACCGCCAGTAGGTAATATATATATATATATATTTTCACCATACCAATCTTTACCATCAAAGAAGGCGCTGACTCCGTGTATCTTAAGTCAAACGTTTTATTTCACAAATCAGCTGCTGCTCAGACGCGTTTCGGTGGCTTGCTCCCGCCTTGCTCACTAACATCTGACCACTGAGTTATGCGCTATATATACATTTACATCACATGGAACTGTAATTGAGACATACTGATTATGGTCCTGGCTGTATGAAGTACTGTGCTCTTTGAGATTAAAATTTCAAATCATCAGTCTTGGATTTCAAGCTACTTTATTGGAATTTAACATTGACGACGAGGGAACCTAGTACCTGCTACTATTGGGAGCACAGGAGCGGTACAAATTCTTTGGGATTTACTAATTTTGAACGAATTACAAGTTTCTTTGGATTCATTTTGTTCTAAGAGCTATTTTTGATTTGCTGTACATTGGAAGTGTACCAACGCTTTTTTTTGGAGTCTCAGATGTTTTTCTGGCTTTAAATCTAGATTTTCAACTATTTTAGCCTTTCGCTTATGAAGATTGCCTTTACCTGATACTCCAAGTTTGTAAGTCGCGCTGTTTGAGGCGCACGCGTTGCCATAGACACCATCCAGCTAGTGGTTCTGTTTCTGTGGTGTTCGTCTCTACGGAAGCTTATTCCAGTTTGCTTCGTGAAATTGTCGTCACGCAACGGATGATGTCATCGCGTTCGACGTTAGCGTTGTCACGTTTCGCCTGCCATTTTTGATCTCCATAGTAACATCACAACGAGACAACGCCGATGCGCACAGCAGCGCATCGATTCAATTTATAACTTTCCTTCAGTGAGTTTCATTCAATATTTTCAGCATTTCGCCGATGCGCACAGCAGCGCATTGTTCATTTTAAAGGGGACGATTTCAGAATTTCGCCGATGTGCAAGGCAGCGCATTGTTTATTTTAAGCGCATATGAAATGAAGTAGTTTTAAAGCTGAATTCTGAGTGCACATTGACTCTACATTAATCTACAATGGTTTATAGTCTTATTGCATTATATTACAACTTCATACTTCTTATTTAGGATTGGTAAACATACTTATCCAAATTTATCTATGTATGGTACATTGCAAGAGTATTACTGTGCTTAAAAGAATTTTCATACTAGTCCTATTTTTTTTGCTTTTCACTGTTGTTATATCAAAATTCAATTTGATCCACCTACTAAGTTTTTGAAAACTAAAGGGGGACCTCCTATTCCATGGTCTCCGTAGAACGAAGAATTTCTAACATATTTAAATGCCATTGATGGGGAAAGGATGGGTAATGAAAGGAAAAAGAAAATTTTTCTACATTGTCTTGGCTCGGAGGGTCAAGCCATTTTCAGAACTTTGCCCGTTGCTAGTGGTGATTTGGGAACGTTTGATGAAGCACTCATGCGGATTGAAACTCCTTTTAAACCTTCAACTAGTATTGCCCTCAACAGGTACAAGTTCTATACAAGAGCCCAGAGAGAGTCAGAGACGTTTGACGATTTTATGACTGCTCTCAGGAGTCTTATGATTTCATGCAATTTTGGTAATCTTGCAGATGAGATGATAAGGGATCAGATTATTTTGAATGTGAGAAGTAAAAAAACTCAAGAGCAATTGTGGATTTTAGGAAATCCTAATCTTAATGATACTATTTCCACGGTGAAAGCTTTTGAGCAATCAGATAAATGGAGGAAAACTATTGAAGATGTCAATGCCAAGGGTGACAGCAGTAAAAGTATTGATGAAGTGTGTAGCACTTTAAAAAAAAAACGCTCCACAATATATGAAAGATACAAAGAATATTGTTTGTTTCAGGTGTGGAAGTACAAATCATGTAGCTTCATTCAAGTTTTGTCCTGCTATTGGAAGAGAGTGTGTCAAGTGTGGTAGGATTGGGCAATTTGCTAAAGCATGCAAGGATGATCGCAGGAGGATCATTGAACCTCAAAGGAGTGTAGGGCCAAGAAGTAAAGAGATTTCTGTGGTGAGGAGTTTGAGTTCTTTGGATGAGTATTCTTGTGTAGCAAGGGGTATGGTTGTTTCTATTCAGGATGTCTGTTCTGTTGAGGAGATTTTCTGACTGCTCTCAGGAGTCTTGTGATTTCATGCAAATTTGGTTCTCTTGCAGATGATATGATAAGGGATCAGATTATTTTGAATGTGAGGAGTAAAAAAACTCAAGAGCAATTGTGGATTTTAGGAAATCCTAATCTTAATGATACTATTTCCACGGTGAAAGCTTTTGAGCAATCAGATAAATGGAGGAAAACTATTGAAGATGTCAATGCCAAGGGTGACGGCAGTAAAAGTATTGATGAAGTGTGTAGCATTTAAAAAATAAACCCGCTCCACAATATATGAAAGATACAAAGAATATTGTTTGTTTCAGGTGTGGAAGTACAAATCATGCAGCTTCATTCAAGTTTTGTCCTGCTATTGGAAGAGAGTGTGTCAAGTGTGGTAGGATTGGGCAATTTGCTAAAGCATGCAAGGATGATCGCAGGAGGATCATTGAACCTCAAAGGAGTGTAGGGCCCAGAAGTAAAGAGATTTCTGTGGTGAGGAGTTTGAGTTCTTTGGATTAGGATTCTTGTGTAGCAAGGGGTATGGTTGTTTCTATTCATGACGTCTGTTCTGTTGAGGAGAATTTATCCTCTCCCAAATGTTGTGTCAGATTCTTAGGAGAAGATTTAGGGGCATATTATCAAGGGAGTTTATCTCCGCTTTTTTGGCTTTAAAAGCCAAGAAAGCGGAGATAAAATTATCTCCCTATTACCTAGCTGTCGCTAACACTAGTTAGCGACAGCTAGTAGGAGATAGCAACCATCTTGGGCCCCACTTTGCATGTCAGTGATATTTATCACTAATGACATGCAAAGTGGGCGTGCCAAGATGTTAGCAACTGAAAACAGTCGCTAACATCGCTATCTCCTATTACCAACTTTTGGAGATATTCGCGCTAAGCGCGAATATCTCCAAAAGCTAACACCTGCCCTGAGCAGTTCTTGGCCATGTTATCCAATGGGAGGTGGATAACATGGCTAAGAGCATTAGCTCCGTAATGCATGAATATCGCTGACTTTTCAGCGATATTCATGCATTGCGGCGATTTTTATCGCATTTGCAATAAAACTTGGTAATACCAAGGTTTATTTGCGGTAAAAATCGCCGTAGCTCAGCGGTAAATTTTTGTCTCTAACCAAGCAATAGTGATAATTATCGCTATTGCTTGGTAATATGCCCCTTAGTTCTTATGGCCGACTCAGGTTCTCCATGGACCATCATAACTTTGGAATACTTTGATGAAAAATTTGGGGATACCTTGTCTGTTAAGGATTTATCTAGTCCAGATATTGTTGCTCAGACTTTTGATAGGTCTTATGTTGATTTTGTTGGGTTTGTAGCTTCAGAACTGGAGTTTAAAGGGCGATCGGCCTACATAAAAGTGTACGTTGCTAGAAAAGGGGTCAACATTTTGGGTTGGAGAGATCAGTGGAAACTGGGAATTATGCTCAACCCACGTAATAAAGAACCCGTTATGTTAATGGAGGATGTGGATGTTTGTGGAGTTGTGAATGCTGATCCTGTGTTAGTTGAGAGAATGTTTCCTGAAGTGTTTTCTGATACTTTAGGAAAGCTTAAAGGTTTTTGCCACGAGATCAAACTTAAAACAGGAGTTTCTCCTGTCAAACAAAGACTTAGGAGTGTACCCATTAATGTGAGAGAAGAATTAGGGAAATTGTTGGATGGAATGTTGAATGAAGGGGTTATTGAAGAAGTGGAATCGTCAGAATGGGTTTCACCAATTGTTTTGGCACGAAAATTGGATAATTCCCTGAGGCTGTGAGTTGATCTTCGTGCTCTGAATGAAAATATTTTGATTGATTGCCATCCTTTGCCAAACATTAACGAGGTTGTGAGTATGTTGGGTGGGGCCACCATTTTTTCCAACTTGGACTTAGGGTCGGCCTATCATCAAATAGAATTGGCCAAGGAGTCTCGCCATCTGACTGCCTTCATAACGCCACAGGGGTTGTTCCAGTTTAAGAGGATGCCATTCGGACTTGCCTCTGTGGCGTCAGTTTTTCAGAGATCAATGTGTCATATTTTCAGAAGAATGGAGTCATGTGTGAAGTGCTTTCAAGATGACATTGTGATTTTTTCACCTGATGTAACAAGTCAGTCAAAACATCTTGAAAGTGCCTGTGGGATTCTCAAGGACTATGGTCTCACATTGAAAAGAAACAAATGTAAATGTTTCCAAGAGTCTGTTGAGTACTTAGGACATACACTTTCTAAAGATGGGGTTGTTCCAAAAAAATCACTGGTTGATGCCATTCTTAAGGCACCAGCGCCGGATTCTAAAGAGAAGCTTCTTTCCTTTTCTGGGCATTGTGAAATATATAGTAAATTTATTAAGTATTTTGCTTCTAAAATGGAGCCCTTGAGAGAGCTAATAAGGAAGAATGTTGAATTTGTGTGTGGAGATAGTCAACAAAAAGCGTTCGAAAGCATTAAGACGGAGATGGTTACAGCGCCATCCCTTAAGGCATTTTGCCTTGGAAAGACCTGTGTTCATACTGTTGATGCAGGTCTTGATGGTTTGGGCTGTTTTCTCTCACAAAGCTCTGGAAAGGAAGAGTGGAATGTGGCATTTGCCTCACGCCCTTTAAATTCGACAGAGAGACGCTATGTGGTTATAGAAAGAGAGTTGTTGGCATATGTGTGGGGTGTAGAATACTTTAGGAATTACATCCGGGGAGCGAGGTTTGTTATTAAGACTGATCACAAACCTTTGGTTTCCATTTTGTCTCCTGGGGGTGCTCTGAATGCCACGGCAAGTATTGCCAGATTAATGTCACGGTTACAAGAATACACGTTTATGGTTGAATACGTACCTGGAAAAGTGATTGTTACTGCTGATTGTTTATCGCGTCTTCCATGTGAGAGTAATGACAATTTAGATAAGGTTGAGGTTGTTGCAAGTTTCCCTGATGTTTTGTCCAAGAAGTTTGGGAATATCTCTGAGGATTTGTGGAGGAAAAGTATGGATGAAAACAAAGTTTTACAGACGGTCATAGAGTACTATTGTGCTGGATGGCCTTCTAAGAATGAAATTCCAGATGAGGTGTTTCCATTTTGGAAGGTTTCAGATGAGATTTTTATTGAAGGTGATTTTATTTACAGACAAGGGAAGTGCATTCCACCTGTTTCTTTGCGTGACACCATTTTGAATTTGAGTCATGAGAGCCATGTTGGAATGTCTTCAAGGAAAAGGCTTATTAGGTCATTTTTCTGGTGGCCAGGTTTAGACAAGTTTGTTGACAGGTTAGTTAGGGAGTGCCCAGAATGTGTTAGTAGTGAAAAATCTCTCAAGTGTAGTCTAGCTCCTCTTGTCCCTGTGAAGTGGCCAGAATTTCCGTGGCAAAAAGTTGGTATTGATAACCTAGAATATTACTCAAGAATGAGGCAAGGTTTAGCAGACATTTGAGAGTAGTCAAGGTCAACAAAAATAGTGTAGTCATCCAAAATGGTCAAGTTTGGAAAATGAGACGTGTCTCCAAGTGTTCTATGATTAGTTAATTTTATTTGTAAGGAAATTGATGTGTTACATTCTTTAATTCTATGTATTTCCCTTTTAAGTGTGTATTTACCTTTTATGTATCTTGTATATGTTTAACTATGGCACATGTCTTACAATTGTATATGACATCACATGGAACAGTAATTGAGACATTCTGATTATGGTCCTGGCTGTATGTAGTACTGTGCTCTTTGCGATTAAAACTTCAAATCATCAATCTTGGATTTCAAGTCTGCGACATACGTGCTAGCAGTTGGCAAGACCGCCTGCTCCGCAATCTGGGATCCTCACAGCTGTCATCTTTGGTCCTCTTCCCGGTGCACTCTCTGGGAGCTCCACTATGTAGCACTACCATGCTCCTCCAAAGGCTGTTGCAGTCATATATAAGTTATATATACGTTTTTGTTAATTTTTAATTTAATTTTGACTGCTTCAAAGTCCATCACTTTCACTAGCATTGTTTTATTTTGTTATTATTGTTTATTTTATATTGTATTTTATTTATTTATTGAATGTTTAAATTAGTTTAATGAGTTATAAAAATGTAAAATAAATTACAAACGTATTTTTTCAGATTTGATACAAACGTATAATTTCCTTTTTAATTATGTTATATAGTGTTTAAGATATGTTTGTGTATGTGTTAATTTTAAATGTTGTCATTATTAATATCCTTAAATATTTATTATTGTTTTTTAGATATTTCTAATGTATACATTTATATAAATGTTTGTTATTCTAATTTTTAAGTTATTGTTAACTTGAAGAAGTGATTGTTTAATATTTGAAGTGTGATTTTGTATTGCTTGAATACTGTTTTTTTATTATATATACAGATTTTTTTGCATTAATAATTTGAACAATGTGGTTTGGTTTATATGATTTTTTTGTACTTTTTAAATACATTACATATGGTATATATAAAATATTTAGATATGACAATATATTCAGTTTCATGATATATTTGAAACAATATTTTTCTAGTTTACATGTAAAGTATGTAAAGTCGATATTTTTCCCCAGCCAGGGTTCACGGCCATTCCTCAGGACCAAAAGGAAAAGTCACCCTGCATTCAAAATATTGGCAATGACGTGATGGTAGCCTGTGAATGTGACTGATGGAGGAGTACACTGTCTCATCTGGAAAACAAGAAGCACAAAAACGTAGAGTTGCTGACTTAGCTATCAAAAATACATAGAGGAATATTGCACTAATCAGCATAGGGAGGTCTCAAATTAGAAATATAAATCAGTATTACCTGATCAATGGTGTTGAGTCACCTCTCTTCATCCTACTTGGTACCCTCTTAGTACACAGCTTTGAAGGGCAGAAATATATTGACCTATAATAGGGGTATATTTGTTGATAACCCCTAGTCATCTTCTGTTTTTAACGCTGTCCCATGGCACCACATAATAAAGACATTTCATCTCCTGGACACAGTTTTAAAATCCTTTTCTATTTCTTTCTGTACTCTGCCCCTCACTTACTATTTTTTCAGTCTCCTCTCTGCAAAACATCTCAGCTCCTCTTCTAGTACAGAAGAGTTGTAGCCAACACATGGGATCTTGTTGCCCTCGTGTGAGGAGGGGACCCTATGATGAAGCATGTCACCCTTGGGAGAGTGAAGGTTCTCATCCTAAGAAAGGACACTCCCCCTACAAATGGGGCACACAACTCCTTGGCCATGGCATTATTTTCACATTACCCTCAGGAGAACCCAACCCTCCGCAGTTTCCACATTTTTCATGCTGAATAATTTTTTGGGAACGGACTTTCAGGGAGTTCAACTTCAGATAGGGAGTTGTAACTCTCCCTTTGGGGCTCCTCCATTTGATCTTCTGTGTGCATTACTAGAACAAATGTATTTTGCAGCATGTTACAGTATTTTACCGCATGTACGTAAGGAGAGATATTGGTCCTTTTTATTCACATCCATGATTTAGATATTGGTTGCTCCTTTATAGATTTCACAGGTGCCAGAAAAATACAGGAAAACCCACAAGATGATGGACGGAATGTTGCACATTGACAAAACATTCACCCCCAGTCACAGATCTGGGTTTAATCCATCGTTATTTTGCTCACCACTCCACCCCAGTTCAGACATGGCCATATGCAAATCAGCCTTGACCCTGTGCCTCATGGGAATAGTCCAGACCGAACTGCCAAGCCATGTCTTTCCTGGACCGGAATCAAGCATCCTAGGACCGGTTTCTGGCTATCAGCCGTCATCAGCCAGGTTAGCTTGATTCCAGTGGTGTAGTGAGCAAGGGACCCACGTCTGGGCACACCCTTCCCACATAGGGCGAACAGCAAAACACACAAAATGATGGACGGAATGTTGCGCATTGGCAAAACATTCACCCCCAGTCACAGATGTGGGTTTAATCCTTCGTTATTTTGACCACCACGCCACCCCAGTTCATACATGGCCATATGCAAATCAGCCTTGACCCTGTGCCTCATGGGAATAGTCCAGACCGAACTGCCAAGCCATGTCTTTCCTGGACCGGAATCAAGCATCCTAGGACCGGTTTCTGGCTATCAGCCGTCATCAGCCAGGTTAGCTTGATTCCAGTGGTGTAGTGAGCAAGGGACCCACGTCTGGGCACACCCTTCCCACATAGGGCGAACAGCAAAACACACAAAATGATGGAAGGAATGTTGCACATTGGCAAAACATTCACCCCAGTCACAGCTCTGGGTTTAATCCATTGGTATTTTGCTCACCACGCCACCCCAGTTCAGACATGGCCATATGCAAATCAACCTTGACCCTGTGCCTCATGGGAACAGTCCAGCCCGAACTGCCAAGCCAAGTCCTCCCTGGACCGGATTCAAGCATCCTAGGACTGGTTTCTGGCTATCAGCCATCATCAGCCAGGTTAGCTCCCTCCAGCTTGACTCCAGTGGTGTAGTATGCACGGGACCCACGTCTGGGCATACCCTTCCCACATAGGACGAACAGCAAAACACACAAGATGATGAACGGAATGTTGCACATTGGCAAAACATTCACCCCCAGTCACAGATCTGGGTTTAATCCATCGTTATTTTGCTCTCCACGCCACCCCCAAAAACAGGGTCATAATCTATTGGCATCCAACTAGCCAAAATTCAATAACATTCCCTTATGTGTTCCCATTACTCTTTGGTGATGTGGTACCAATGAGAACGTTTGTTAGACTCCAAGAGCTGTGTTACAGAAAGTGCCGTGGGTAGAAAACAGGTGTTTGCATTTGGTTTATGTGCCCCTGGGATTCTTTCATATTGCAGAGGGCACGCAGATGCTTATGCTGTCACTACTTTAATAGAGATAGCACTGGCTATCAAAAGGTGTAGCACTGTCTAATCTCTAATCCCTTTTGAAATTGCAGGTGGGTGCAGCCTGTACAGAGACAACAACAGCTGTTCCATGTTTCTCTTGAATGGGCTGCACCGGGGGCATTCACATCTACCTTGAAAGCAGCACATTAAGCTGGCATGCATCACATAAAAGGCTTTATACTCAAACTCCCCTGCATATCTTGCACAGAAACTTGTGGTATCTGTAGTAATCAGAAACTCACAGCCCGCCAGAGACCTCCTACTCCAGCCTGCACGCTTTTGGAAAATAAAAATTACAATCGGGCTTTCGCTGGGACTGCGCCAAGAGTATGGAACTCTCTCCCACCCGCCATCAGAAGAATCCCTCTTTTACCTTCAACCCCCTCAGAGACCCAGATCAATTCACGGCCTCCCTCTGAGGACCAAGAAACCTGGGGCCTTGTCTTGAGTAACTGTAATGTAAACTGTTCCTTGTATCCCTCCATCCCTTATGTACCCAGCGCCCCGCCTCCTCCCAATTGATGGTTGACTTTTCTGATTTCATGCCTTTTGTACAACTCTATGACACTGTAAAGCGCTTTGATACCCTAACGGGTCAAGTTCACACTCTATGAAACACAAAAACACAAACAAAAAACACAAACATTCTTCATAATAGGGCAAGCTTTACTTGATTGCACCCTGCACACGTGCATAAAGGTGCACCCTGACGCAAACAAGGAAACTGCACCCTTTCTGTAATACTGGCCCAGATGAGGACGGACCTTTTGCTTGAATAGAAGTCCCTGTCTCTGTTCTTTGCTGCCACAACCACATTTTTATTGCTGATGCATGGCCGTTATATTTACGAAGTGAGTGCTGTTTGGAGGCCTTTTCCTATCAATATTTATTTCACATTGTTCTCATAACATATTTTTGGAATTAACATTTTTGGTCATAAATTAAAGATGTTTACACACATAGACTGTTTTAAAGATTCATTAAAGTTGCTGAACTTTTGGAAATGGTCCACTGTTATTACCATTTCAAGATGTACGTGCACATCTTCTTTCATAAAAAGTGAATGCAAATGCTGGACTTCTCTCTAAACTACTAAATGCAACCTCCCTTTGCTAAACGATTTGATTTGCTTACACCGCTTGCACTCTCCACTATCAATAGCATAGCACTTTTATGAACATGGTATACAACCATTCTGTACATCATTTTATTTGCATATATATTATCATCACAAAGTACTGGTATACTATTTTAACTAACACCCCTACACTACCAATATGTAATATTTTGTTAATAATTTTATAGTGCACTTTCACCAATGGGTCTCGGCGCTAGGGTTTAACCAGACAATGGATCGGTTTCGCTTTTTAGGCAGCCAGGGGCCATATGTATCAAAACATTTTCCAATAGACACAGAATGGGTAAAACCCTTTGATACATCTGGCCCCAGCAGGTCTTCAATTTTTTCCTAAAAAGTATCAAGCCAGATTCCTTGTAAAGATGTGAAGACAAAGAGTTCCATAGGACAGGAACTTGTACTGTATTATTGGCAGAACAGATAGACTATAAACTGGGGAAAAGGAAACGAATGTATTCTAAAAATGCATGAATGTCAGACGGGTTTAATGGGGTAGTATATGGTAGTGGAGACAGAAATGTTCACATGATGTTGCAATCCTATTCCAACAAATACCTCTGCATTACTACGTTATAAAATGTTAATGATTTTTGTATAGCGGACGTTCACCATTGGTTTCTTGGCTGTAGGGCTGAATCGGACAATCGAACGATTTGTTGGTACGCTTTTTGGATGAACCATGTCTTTACATTTTCCATAAAAATGTATGAAGTTAGAATCCATGTGAAGATGTAAAGACAATGAGTTCCTTAGGACAGGCGCTGGAACCAAAATGTTTCCCCCAAAGGCACACTACAAACACACTAAATAATAAAAATGGAGAAAATAAAATGTATTACAATAATGTATGAATGCCTAAGGGAATGATAGGGTAGTAAATGGTAGACAAGAAACATTTTTGGGGACGATAAAGAACATGATGTAGTTGCAGTCAATTTCAACAAACCATGACAGCTAATAAACGTATATAGAGAAAAGAGTGGTATATTTCTTGTCTAGTTTTATACAACAACAACAACATGGCTAAAAGCCGTTAAAGCGCTTTATAATGTGAAATGTGTAAATAGAAAAAGTAAAAGGGAAACGCTGTTGATAAAACTACTCTGGACTTTAAATTAGTTAATGATCCCAAATTCTTGCAAATTGGCGCAAGAGAAAAGTGTTCCAATTTCCAGGTATTATCACAAAATGAATGACGTTTGAGAACAGAATATTTGTCTAATTTCACAATTGTGGCTCCAGATGTTTGTATTAATATTAATGTATATTATAGGATGAAGAAATGTGGGTGAATCGTTGTGATAAATATATCTTACTGATTGGTTCCATTTCACGATATTTGTTTTAAAGAAATGACAACAGGGTGTGGATGAAATTATTTGTAATTACTTTTTTTTTATAAATCTCCACCACCAATAACAAACTGACTTGTATGGGGCTCTTGGTTTCGTCATCATGACTTTTGAGCAGTCTGATGATGTTCATTTGGTCCTCAAGGGCAAATCAGCAAAAAATGCCATCTTTGTTTGGGCATGCACTTTGGTATTCCAGAGGGACAATAAAACCCTTTGATAAAAACTGGAATTGCAGACTGAGATCCTCCATCAGCCTATAGAAAAATGGCTGACAAACCATTTCTCATTCTTCTGTCACGCCTTGATAAATATGTTTTGTTCATGTTATATTTCGTAAACTTACTATTATTGTTATCATCTCATCTCCTACTATCTTGGCCAACATAGCCTCTAATAGCCTCATTATTATAACCTTATAGTCCACTGCCGAAGGGTATACCAGTTGATAAAGGCCTCGGACTGAGTTACAGGCGAGGGCCTTTCTCAACCAATATATATCCGGAGGTAGAAGGGCTATAAGGTTAGTAGAACATCCAACACACTAAAGGTAGATTGTTCTAAATTAAAAAGGGAGAAGTATGAAGACAAACATTGGAATGTTGCAGCTCCAGACGTATTCCAGCTATTATAAGCCTGGACCTACTCCATTGTCTTTAACAGAGACAACACTTGCACCAGCTTTGCTCTGAGTTTTTGATCCCAATATAGGGGCTTTTTGCTAGGTCCACAGAATCCTAGGTGATGAATGAGATCCCATTAAGTACTGGCACCACTCTGAGTGGTATTTACTGGATGCACAAATACCACACCATTCCTACCTTCAGGTCTCAGAACAGGGTATATTGCAGTAATTACACTTTTTGTCATGCTAAAAGATGCGCCAATGCTAACTTTGCAGTTTGTCCACAAGTGCCTAATTTATGTCATTTTGACGTAGGGCAGCGCAGCAAGGCCGCTTGGCTGAGCTGCCCTACTCCAAAGTGAAAGAGCAGAAATGCACTGTATTGAAGCAATATGGTTCACTTCCCCCTGTCCCTTCTGCCTGTGCCGGTGCCATTTTGGGACTCTAGAGCCAATGTAGACACTATTGTCCCATGGTGCAAGGGTGTCTCCATTGCAGACAGGATTTATTTCTGCAGGAAGGGGCAACATCCAGCACAAAAACAATCCTATGAGGCATTTTCCTCTTTCTATGTGTGATGCAGATTGCAGTTCACATGGAAAGAAGGAAAAACAAGGAGAAATTAACATATTTCTCTTTGTTCGCCCTCACTTCAGGAGGTGTACAGATTTGCGCTTCCCCAGGGTCACATCACTTTTTAACTCTGGGGCAGCTTCAAATTCCATGGGTGTTGTGTGGGAAAAACACCTGCAACATCCATGGAACGCCTCCTTGTTACCGAGTAAGGCGATGCAGTGATTTACTCTGCTTTGCCTTACTTATGATTTATGAGGCCACTCTCAGCCACGCAGGGCTGAGAGTGGCCTCATGGAACACTGTACATGGTGCAAAAGTGACACAGGCCTCTCATAAATAAGCCGCATAATTTATATCAGTTTTTACCTAAAATTCTGAACGGGATTTGAGAGCCACTATTAATGTGCTCCTAAAAACGTTTGTTGCTCCCATTTTTTGACCCCTAATTTTGTTGTTTGACCCCTTGGGCTCTTCATTGTGTTGTAGCGTTCACTCACTTGATCATAAGCCCAAGGGCAAACTCCTACTGTTGCAAAGTTATCCTTGTGCCAAGGTCACACCCCATTTTTTGCTGACTGGTACTGGTGGTAACTGACTGCCCCTCGGCTTTAACAAGACACAGGGTCAATGCAATGCTGAAAAGACACTTAGAATACAGTACAATCATGTACAGACACTAGGCTATGCTATGGGTTAGGATACCCCTATGACTGACATGGCCTTCCCTATAAGGCCCTAGTACATAATAGGGCAGGGGGATTGAATCTTCCTTTAAGTACCTAGTATATAATAGGGAATGGCAGTTTAAAGGCCAGCAGCCTTTCTGCAGTTGCATGTGCGCACTGCTGAAGTCTGAGGGCAGATTAAAAGTAGCCCTGTGTTGCAGGACTTCTTTTAAAATGCCTACTTTTCCCAAACTCAACTTTGGTGTTTGGGGCACATAAAGATTATTACACTACAATGTTTGGGCATATTAGGTACCGCCATGGTCTTCTCTAGGTGTCCTGGCAGGGGGGTTGTCATTTACCTATAAGGAGTATCCTTATAAAATGATTTTTATATACCCTGGGGTTAGTGAAATTGCACATCTCACGCCCCACATTGTATTGAAGCGATCCCTAAAATTGGCTTTTGTGCTAGGAGCACTGTGAAGTGTGAATCGGCAATATTTTATGATATTCATAAACCCTAAATTCTCCCCTAGGTGTTCCAGGAGTGCGGGGTCCTTTAGATATAGACATGGTCCTTATAAACGATGTTTTATAAGCCCTGGTGTTGAGGAAATTGCCCAGTTCAGTTTTCCCATTACAAATCACCAGCCACATATGTTAACAAAACAAGATGTTATTAACTATTAATTCCCACTAGGAAAATCATAGAAAGGACTTCCTAGAATGGTATTGATAAATCTAACAATAAGGTATTGTTGAATGTCTTCTAAAGTGTACAGACAAGAAGGTATAAGACTTTCTTGTCTGTAAGCCAAAATTCAGCCTTCCAGTGATCAGACCTGATTAGTTGAAGTTGATGGATTACACCAGGCTGCTTTGATGTAGTGATCAGTAGTTCCTAGGTTTATCCAGCCATAAGGAAGGGCAGGGTTATGCACATAGGAATGCCTGAGCAGGAGGAAGGGTCCTAAAACATCTTCTTCAAAGAGAGGAGGGGACAGACATTGTAAGTCAGGTCCAGTGATAGCCCTACCCTCTGAACCCAGTCAGATGGCAAGGTTAAGGAAGGAATGAGCAGATATTAGGGGGAGGGGCAGTATGGAAATGAACCATCTTGAAGCAAGGCAGAGCCAACTTTTTCTCCTATGTGAAAATTCTGACATATTGAATTGTGGAGAAATAGTGCCTTCTGGAAGACCGTTGTGCCACATTTTGGAGGAAGTGGAAATGCTCTGGGGTGTTGCAATGCACCTCATTGGACTGGATTGCCCTCCTGCTTCACCCCAGGGAACACTAAATATATATCTGAAAGGGGTGTTGTCTCTCAGCTCTGCTGCTAGAAACTGAGAAAAGGAAAAAAATTACCAAGCTGGAAACTTGATTTTCTCCATCAGGCCCTGCACTCTGAAAAGCCAGCGCTTGCTGTATTATCTGGAACTAAAGCAATTTGGATGTGCCTTGCTTCAAGAGGAATAAAGAGAGGATGTCAAGCTGGAAACTTGATTTGCACCATCAGGCCCTGCATTCTGAAAAGACTGTGCCTGCTGCATTGTCAGCAGGCACAACAGCCCTTTGGATGTACTTTGTTTAAAGAAGAATAAAGAGTGGGCTCCCTGCAAGTTACAAGTTAACAGCTTGCCGCATCAACTCCACCAAGAGTCACCTGCGTGGAGTGTATCCAGTGGACTTTTAAGGGTGTTGTCCAGATGTATTGTGGGATTTCTGGTCCAAACCTTTCAAGGACCATCTTGGACATTCCAGACCCTTTGATTGTGTTTTGGACACTTTGGACCCACAAGAGGAACTTCAGGAAGAAGGTCCTCACAGAATCTGGCCTGTGGGAGAAGGCTGCACGGCGACTGGTGAGAAATCCTCCAGAAAATTTTCTAAGTGTGAAGGTAAAATCTTGACCGGGGCCTCCCGCTTAGTATATCCGACTAGGGCTCCATCGCGGTCAGCCTCAAACTTTGAATTTGTGTTGGCAGAGGCAACCAAATGTCCAGAAGTGGGGCACTATTGGGTTCTAAGCACAAGAAAGTGTTTAATCATTAAAAATACAAATCTCGGGGGCCTCATTTATGAGAAATGACGCATCACTGCGTGAAAGCAGCGATGCATCACTTCTCAGTGCACACTCCTTGCGACATTCCTGATGCGTCATATTTAATGTATGACGCATCATGTCGCAAGGAGTTACAGATACACCAGTATTTCTGACGTATCTCTAAGCGCAAAAGTGACGCATTGCTGGATTGTGTCACAAACGTGACGCAACTCCAGCAATGCGTCCTTTCACATGGGGCAAGCCCCATGTGAAAGGGCCTGCGTCAGTCTTACACCTGCTGTGAGGCAGGCGCAATATTTTGAGGCAACGCCATCCTAATAGTGACGCAGGGAAATCTCATAGATTTCACTGCGTCACTTCTACGACCCTTCTTTGCGTCAATACGCCCCCCTCGCATACATTATACCTGGCGCAGGTATAATGTGGCGCCGGGGTTTACAAAGTGACGCATCTACCTAGATGCGTCACTTTGTAAATATGACGCAACAAGGCGCATTTTTTACGCCACTGGTGCGTCACAAAAAGTGACGCACCAGCGGCGTAAAAGTGACGCACAGCCTCATAAATGAGGCCCCTAGTTCCTTACAGTGGATTTTTCCATTTTGGTGTCATTTTAAAGATACAAATATATCCTATGTTTATAAATATTGTGGGGAGTTTTGTTTTATGTTTTGTCTTGATTATTTCTTGTATTGTTTTATTTATGTGCCTGACATACCTGTCTTTAAAGTTATCCTGCCTGCTTACAGCCAAGCTACCAAGGGTTGAGCATGGGAATACTTTTATGAGACATATTCCGAGCCTAGATTGGGTTAGTGGCCTTATTGCCAGAGGCAGATGCATATTTTTCACTACTAATATTCCACTTTTCAACACATACCAAGTCAGCAAAATGTGCACAGCTCATAGCGATTACTGCTGTGCCTTCCTCTGAATGAGTTCATTAATGTAGTCATCACATTGCATTATTGTGCTGATCTGCACTGCTGCTCAGTATTTCTGCAAAAACGTGTGAAATACCCCCATACAAGAAATAATAAAAAATAAAAACGAAAGTATCAAATGTTTTTTTTTTTTGAAAATGTTTCCTTCTAAAACAACATACACAATGTGGACTCAATTGACTGAAATATTAATAGGTGTAGTATTTTAGTGAGAGAAAAATAGGCAGCTAATATGGTTAATGGAAGCCCTGTGAACAGCAATATGTTTTAGTAATAAGGTCAAATAAGCACAGCAGTGCATTCTCTGCCGCTCTGTTGACAAATGATGGATGCTGTACCAGCAAACAGGGTCGTTCACGTTATTTGAAGGTGATAATACATATGCCATATAAATCATGTTATAAATGGTAGAAAAGCTTTCGTCTTATGATCCTCGCTGAAAAAAAAATGTCAAAGAATTTCAGTCTGAATTAAAAAATAATAGCTGGATTTAAATAAACATAAATCACAGAAAAAAGAAATATCTCAATTTCTCACAGGTCACGCCTCATTTATTCAGACAATGCTTTTCTAATGCCAATGATAGGTATAATTAATAGGTTTTTTCTTTCTTGTAACCTTGTTCATATATTTTAAAATTTCTATTAGCGTTGGATGCTGCGGTGTGATCAATTCGATGACAATGCATTAGTAGCTGCAGATAACGTGCGAAAAAAAAATATTTTGCCGAGATTTTATGGAGCTTCTGACTTTCAATAGAACTCCTATTTCCTAAAGTTTCTGTATTTGTTTGCGCATTCGCTGGAAAGTGATTAGCTTGACTTTTTAAAGGCCAGTAAATATCTGTGGGTATCTAGTCTGCCAAACAGGGGCATTGTTTTGTTTTTGTTCTTTTTTCTGCACTTCTTGCAAAAGATTATGAAGGCGCATAACTGATGCATAAATCATGAACGTGCTAAGTCTCCTGAGGGCTGATCTGCCTTCAGTCTGCCCCTGTAGCAAATCTTCACAACAGGGGAAGGCCTCTGCGTAAGAGGCAGCTTAAAAAAGTGAAGCTGGCACAACCTGCAACTCCAGGAAGCTGGAAAATATAAATGAAAGTGGAACTGAAGTATGTGTTTGACTGACTGCCAGCGGTCTGACAGAATATCATCTGCGTGAAATACAGCTGCCCTTGCTTCTGCTATAATATATCACAAGACCAACCACTACCAGACACCAGGGATACAACAGAAAAGAGAAATAACTTCATAGTGTGCTGGACAGGAAAATCCGGCAGGAATTGCCAAAGACATAGTGTAACCTTTTGTTATTTTTGACAGGTTGCCTTTGTTACCTGTTCTTGCCTGAAAGCGCGCTCACATATTATCTTAAGCACCTCTCAGAACTGGCATCCTTATACAACCTTGTAAGGTGCTCCACGCGCTAGACAGGAAGCACAGTGTGCATAAAAATGGAAAACCTGCTGCAGCTCAGCCATATATTCTTTAAAGGAACACTCTCGCGCTGCACTGTAGCTCAGTAGCTCTAATTGAAAGCTGGGGACAAAATTCTAGCAAATAAAGTCAAAGCCTGTAGCCATGGTTTGTTTATGGTTTCAAGAGTCAATTTAAACTCTACCCAAAAAACAAATCTTGCAATGCAGCCTGAGGAAATACAAAAGCAGACGACGTTTGACTGCGAATTGATAGGCAACATTTAGAGGCAGTAAACACAGTTTACAAACAATAACTTTTTTATTCATTTTGGAAAGACTGAAGTGCTTTTGTATATATGTCAGTTTTGTAACATTCACATTTCGAGACAAACTTTTCTGCAATTTACTCCAGTTAAATCAAATGATTCCAAAAGGAGAATACCTCACTGAAAGACATTGTTGGGCATATTTACCAAGCAGTTGTGTTGCCCTTGTGTCACGCAATACCGCGCAAGGATGACACAACTTCTATGTTAGATTTATCATGCCATGCAAGGCCTCCTTGAATGACTTGATACATCTAGAGTAACACAACGCAGTGCAAATCACTGTGTTGAATTACTCTGCCCCAGGGAACGATGGGGGGGGGGGGATGGGGGGGGTAGCATGGGTATTCCCAAGCTCCCACCCATTGTGCATTATCCGATTTACCATTACTGTTAGACCTGGAAATTCATCAAAATGCTTTGCTTCCCAAAGTAAGCAAAGCAATGAGAACATTTTTTATTTCTTCTTGTTATTTCAATCAATCAATCAATCAATCATTGTACTTGTAGAGTGCGCTACTTACCCGTGAGGGTCTCAAGGCGCTGAGGAGTGGGGGGTGCTGCTGCTGCTCGAAGAGCCAGGTCTTGAGGAGTCTTCTCAAGGCGAGTAGATCTTGGGTCTGTCCTATGTGGGTGGGAGGGTGTTCCAGGTCTTGGCGGTGAGGTAGGAGAAAGATCTGCCAGCAGGTCGTTCATTGGATGCGGGGGACAGTGGCAAGCGCGAGGCTGGCAGAGCGGAGCTGGCAGGTGTGGGTGTAGAAGCTGAGTCTGCTGTTCAGGTAGGCTGGTCCGGTGTTGTGGAGTGCTTTGTGTGCGTGGGTGAGGAGCTTGAAGGTTATCCTCTTGTCGACGGGGAGCCAGTGTAGGTCTCTCAGGTGGGGGGTGATGTGGCTGCGGTGGGGGACGTTGACGATCAGTTGGGCGGAGGCGTTTTGGATGCGCTGTAGTCATTGTAGGTGTTTGGCTGGGATTCCTGCGTAGAGTGCGTTGCTGTAGTCCAGTCTGCTGCTTACGAGGGCTTGTGTCACCGTTCTTCTTGTTTCGGTCGGGATCCACTTGTAGATCCTGCCGAGCATGCGGAGGGTGTTGTAGCAGGAGGAGGAGACGGTATTGACCTGTTTAGACATGGAGAGGGAGGAGTTGAGGATGAATCCTAGGTTGCGTGCATCGTTGGTGGGTGTTGGTGCTGTTCCCAGTGTGTTCGGCCACCAGGAGTCGTCCCAGGCTGAGGGGGTGGGTCTGAGGATGAGTACCTCCATCTTGTCCGAGTTCAGCTTCAGACGGCTGCTCCTCATCCAGTCGGTGACGGCCTTCATTGCCTCGTGGAGGTTGGTTTTGGTGGTGAGTGGGTCCTTGGTGAGGGAGAGGATGAGCTGGGTGTCGTCGGCGTAGGAGATTATGTTGAGGTCGTGCTGGCGGGCCACTCGTGCGAGGGGGGCCATTTAGACGTTTACTCTTTCTTTGTGCATCCTGCAGCACAAAAAAAAAGTAAAATGCCTCAGAGGATTGTTTTTGTGCAGGAAGGTGTACTTTCCTGTACAAAAACAATCCTGCTTACAATGCAGGCACCCTTGCACCGTGGTGCAAGGTTGCTTGCATTGCCGCTAGACAGCACATTGGGTGCCATCTCAGGGAAAAGACAGGAGTGCACTGTATAATTATAAATATGGCACATTCCTGCCATTTCCCTATCACACAGCACAGCAACATGGCTTGCTGCGCGTTTTTTGATAAATGTGCCCATGTGAAAGTAGCCATCTGTTTCTGGGATATTACCAGGTAGCAACTGCTGAACCTTTAAACTGGTGGGAATGACCAAACAAGTGCGGCTAGTGACCCCCAACTGACCCAGGGGGTGTTCCCAGGGTTTAATGTGTAAAATAACAAGTGAGTGTTCCCAAAACTCAGATAAGAAACTCATGGTTAGTGCTATAAATGTTAGCACACTGAATACCAAGGCTCTGTATTCTTGAATCCACCTCAGGATTCTTTAATCCAGTGACATAAACTCCCACCTCCTTTATTGCACTCTTGTGTGTCCCTGTTATGTGAGTGGGTTTCCGTCTTCGTTCTTCTTTTCCCTTTATGCATTTTCTCTCTCTTGGTCTAGAGAAATGTCCAGTAAGGAAAATAAGTGACCCGTCCCACAAAATGAGTATGGGTGGTCCCCACAGGAAACCACAAGCTCAGATTGAGAACTGGCATGTTCCCCATAGTTTGCCACGAAGTGAATTACAAAATGGAAGGAAACATTACAGTGCAGTTTTCATTAGAAAATGGACACAAATAGTAGGTTTTACCTGCATTTTTGAACGTCAACTGAGTAAATATTCACATGCTTCATGAATGCTGAAGGAGACACTTGCAAGCATGTATGGGATGTTCAACCCCAAAACAAATAAAAAATAAAAATAAAAATAGAAATGACATTTAAAGATCAATTTGGCTAATGGAAGAAATAAAACAACAAATACTTTAAGGGGCATACAGCAATGCTGGGAATGAAGCATTGCCTATCTATCAATTCTCAAAATGTACAACGCGTCTTCATTCAACTACACTAACTACACTAAATACACTAGCATCCAATACACAGTGTGCTCAATTCAAACTCCCTACACACACATTCAAGGCATTTCACAACTCAAGCCCTACCTACCTGAACAGTTGCATCTCCTTCCACCAACCATCCAGTCACCACTGCTCGCAGGACTCCTAGTTGTCCAACATCCCACGCATGCACAGAAGCAGATCAGGAGAATGAGCATTTTCTACATTGCTCCTAAAGCGTGGAACAGCCTCCCTCTCCACACCAGAGCCTTGTCATTTGCTTCTTGAATTGCGCAAAAAGCTAAAGATCTGGCCTTTCAATTAACCAACCAACCTTAGGTAGGTCTAGGCACACACACCTCCTCAGTGGCAGGATACCCTTGTGGGTGATAGTGTGCATAGCACAGCATAGCATAGCATTACATAACATAACATAGCAATCCATAACATAACATAACGTAGCATAACATAGCGTAACATCATGTAATGTAACGTAACATAATGTAACGTAACATAACATAACGTAACATAACATAATGTAACGTAACATAACGTTACCTAACGTAACATAATGTAACATAAAGTAACATTGTTCAAAGTACATTTCTCTACCGATGTTTTAATATTAATTCCAACTGGAAGTAGATATTCAGTCTAATGATGTGACAAGGAACAGCACAGGACAATGAATACTTACTTTGAAGTTAAGATTCCAGGATTTACATATCAGAGTCCTTCCTCAGGATAAACGGGTTGTACAAAATAAAGAGGAGAGGTACCACATTTCTTAATCTACAAATAGTAGTGACATGTCTCTGATTACACAATCTTACAGGGATATACACACAACATCACATGTTATTGTGATATTAATTTAATGAAGGTATCTACTCAAAGATGATGAAATGCGACATTGTGGGTGATGATCAGCGGCTATAGGGTCAAGTATACACTCATAGGCAGCAATGAAATCATTCCACAATACCAATCACATATTTTCTCGAGTCACCACAAGTTGTCACTCAAATCTCAGTTTGAAATATGTATTTAATATTTTATTATCCTACCAAAATACAAAATAATTGTTTTCTGAAATACATCAATTATCACTAAATACCACATCTCGTGTTATTAAATAGAGGAACACATTTTATCGCAAACGTCCGCTTTTCACCGAATTAAAGCACAATAATTTAGCTCCACGTACAGTGTTTCATCTTTTACAAACAAGCCCATTTAATGCCGATATTCTGATACTCTCTACAAATAATCGTGTCCATAAATATCAGCTTGATTTTGGTATTTCTATTATACTAATCGTTGTCATTTTGTGCCTTGTTAACCAAGCATGTGCTAGTCATTGACACCAAGCGTTGGATGTTGCAAATGTACCAGGCATGTAATTTTATTCTCATTGCCCAATGCCAACCATACCATCATTTGCCTATCTGGCCTCATATGGCAACCATTCCACGATAGCCATCATTTGTCAACCATACTGTGATGTTCAAGTGATATGGGTGCAATCTCATGAAATGCTGTCATTCTCCCCATGTGCGAGCAATAACGTCATGTCAAGTCAAGTCAGGATATTTGTATTGCGCACATATCACGTCCAAAAGAGTCTCATGGCTCATGTGCTCTTTTGCCTTTTAATATATGCCCATTGGCATTGAACAAAAGCATTCTCACATTCAGTCAGTATGTTCTTCCCGTCAGAGGACTAAGATTAGCTACCTCCTCTCAACTTAAGGCTAAAAAGAATAATGCTGAACCATCCCTTCATTTGGTAAATGGCTGCCCTCTCCTCTTACGTAACCCTACCTAAAGATCTCCCAGGCTACATAAAGATGGTTTGTAGCGCCCCAAATAAAGAAGATCATAAATAAATGTCCCTATTAATTAGCCAAGACCTGTTGTATTCTTTTCACTAGCCATGCAGTTGCATCAATCCTGCTCATATGTCAGCCTTACCATGACGGATCTGATTCGTTATCTGCCAGCTGCGCCATAATGTGATTCTGTGAATAGCTAAAGGAAAGCCATGTATTGATTTACACAAATCCACGTATAACAGTCATGCTCCTGTTTTCGCCACATTCTCAAAATGCCAATATGAGAAGCTGCCACTGTTAGTAATATAAGGTGGCCAATTCCCAATATTCCATTGTTAGGACTATGTGCACTTTACCCTTACTAACAAGGGGTAAAGGTTGTGCAATCCTTTTTGCAAACACTGTACAATTGGCAGGCACCTTATTGGCACATTTAAATGACATGTAAGCCTCTAGTATAATGTACTGCATGTCCTCAGGGCTGCTAAATTAAAATATGTGTGGCCTGGAGAACTTATTGTGCCACCCACTATAGTAGCCTGGGTAAGCATGTCTCCCAGCCTGCCAATGCAGCCTGGTTATGCACTTTTAAATTGCCATTTGGCCTAGGCCAGAAACCTTCCCTTTTAATACTTATAGCTCACCCCTAAGGTGGGCCTTAAATGACCATAGGGCAGGGTGCATGGTATTTTGACATAAGTTGTGTATATTGTATGTTTTACATGTCCTGACAGTGAAAAACCTCCAATAATATGTGCTAAATTCAGCTTGAGGCTTCAAGGACTCACTTTAATGGTATTTTAAAATCCACCCTGGTGGTAAAGTCAGACTTTTTATTACTATTTTGGAAATTACACTTTTAGAAAGTTGTCATTTTCCTGTCTAAAATCAAAAGACAATTCTTCTAGTGTCCAGCCGTCACTTGACCCCTGACAGCTTCCCCGTGGTGAGAAGGGTATTGTTACCCAGACAATAGAAAAAGTGCAATAGGTATGGGGAAGGGGTTCCTCCCTTGACATGATGGCCTTTGAGGCTGTGCCCGGCCCTTCATGAGCTTCAACAGATATCTACATATTCACTGGCAGTTGAGGATCACACCTAGGGCTGCCTCCATTTTGTCCCTCAAGTCAACCTGACTCTTAAACTACTGAATGGGAAAGAATTCACCAGAATTGGTTCAGGGGATGGGCACAGGTTTGCCCTCCACCCTCAGGATGACAATAGACATGACCGTGGAGCCCACAGGCGTCTCCTCAGAATACTCCTGTACCTGTAAGGGATCAGAAGAAGGACTGTCCTGTTGTCTGAATAACAAATATTAAGCCTGGGCTTGATTAACTTGAACCCAGGTCCCCAGAAATGACTCCATGGATCAGTTGGTGTAGCTCCATATTGATTTCGAACCAGAACCCCCAGAAGCAGCGTGATTGATCCGCTTTAGGAGAGGAGATTGTATTCCCGCTCGAGGAAACTGCTAGAGCGCTCCACCTTAAAAATCAGCTTTACCTGACAGCGAAAGACGTGTCAAGCGCCCATCATTTTCCAGCAAAACCTCACTAACGTAAACGTTCTTCTTTCCATATTGGAGAAGATTCTCCACTCGATTTTAGAGATGGAACTTGATTGATCCCCTTCAGTAACCATTTTAATCTGTACAACGTCGTAATCTATGAGGTGCCATCATTCAACATTCTGAAGAGATTATACAGGAATTTATCCTATTTTACTTCTTAAAAACGTGGTAGAGAACAGACCCATCAGCTTATCGCATCGCACAGAAATACACCGGGGAATTGTACAGACCCTGAAACAAGACAGCCATCGAACCTTAGTCTTGATAAAGGTGGAACATATTCGCTTCAGAACCACCGAAACGCGTCAACGCCAAACTCCTGTACAATTCAAGTCCTCTCCTCCCCTGTTGATATACAAATTTGTGGCCATAAAACTAGGGAGTAATGAAATTGTAGTATTGAATGTACCACTTGTATTTTACAATTTTTTATGTTTTACAACAAATTTTTGTCTGTCTGTTGCATTGTGCAGGTCACAATAGATTGTATTATTAGTTGAAATTTTAATTGTTTCTTCGTAATTGTATGATGTATAAATGTAAACTGTTTTTATTTCTGTTACTTTAATAAATTGATGTGTACCTTATGTTTAGAATTGTATCAGTTCATGATTTTATCGTTGGTTGCTTTAAAGCTAAGTTTTAGCTTATCCTGTATATGTATCAAGGGAACTAGTCTAATTTTTGTAGCTCCATATTGAGCTATAGGAACACAACAAATTTCCAGAGGCCTCCCTCTCAGCAACTGCCCAGCTGACTAATTCCAAATTGGAACTGCCTTGGATTGTGCTGCTTGCCTCTTTTGGAGTGATTCCTAATCCCCAAGTGGTGCCTCCCAGGTCCTGAATACTTGGCTGGTGTTAGTGTTTGCTCCTCCGACCCAAATGGCAAGAAATAAGAAAATATCATTTGATAGTGCTGTAATAAATATCGAAAAAAAAATAAAGAATGTGTAAAATATCATTTTTTTGAAATATTGAAATTTTATGTTTTTTAATAATGAAAG
The DNA here is from genome assembly GCF_964263255.1 of Lissotriton vulgaris. NCBI lineage: Eukaryota > Metazoa > Chordata > Amphibia > Caudata > Salamandridae > Lissotriton > Lissotriton vulgaris. The sequence goes on from NW_028245020.1 coordinate 769,395, forward strand.
AAATGTTGTTTTTATTGTATTAATAGTCGTGGTAAATTGTATTAAAATAACGATTGTAACATACATTTTAGGAGCATGATGTTGGGTATTAAGGGATAAGGGTGGGGAGTGATTTAAAAATATTAATTTAAAATTTAAAATTATATTTAAAATTAGAAAATTGAAATTTGAATTGTTGTTTTAGGGGCGGGATGTTGGGTTATTAGGGGATAAGGGTTCGGAGCTTTTTAAAAATATTAGTTTAAAATTAAAAAATAAAATTAAAATTATAATTTGAAAATTGATATATTGTTTTAGGAGCGGGATGTTGGGTTATTAGGGGATAAGGGTGGGGAGTGTTTTAAAAATATTCATTGTTAGTTTTTCTAAATAGAATTTTTGAATAATGTTTGTTTTTTGAAGTTAATTAAATATTTTTGTAATTTTATATCAAAAAGTTAGTGAATAATTATTATTTATATTTATATTACAGAATAGTTTTTTTTAACTTTTAAAGTTATACATTTTTTTTGCAGAAATGTAAAATCCTGTAATAATGCTTTATATTTTGTCATTTTTTTAAATTTTAATATTATGTAAAAGTATTTATCTTTAATTAATTTAGATAATACAAATGCTTTCTTATGCATAGCAAGATCAAGGACAATGCCACCAATCTTGATATAGGATACAGCATGGCATGGAGGAACAGGCCCCACAGTCACCACACTCTCGCCAGACAAAAAGGCCATCGTCGACTTGGTTTAACAACACGTTGAGAAAATGTTAGAGTTCCTGTAAACATCTGGAAAGAGTGTAAAGGAAAGCCTTTAGTGAAGATAGTAAAGCACTATATAAAGAGGCACTAAAGAAGTACCATTGCAGAATTTTGGAGGCAAAGAACATTTTCTTCTCAGCTAGAATTGAGGCTTCAGGGAATAAGAGCAAGGACATTTTTAAAATTGTTTCACACTATTTCGCCGAAAGCAGCAATCTCGAATAGGAATGTGTCAGAAAACTGGATAAACAAGTTGACTTCTTTCTTTCATTAGCTAACTCAGAGGTGCCACAGGGTGACTCTCTTTCTGCCTTGCACTCAACTACTCCGGTTGGCATCGCTACCATCTTTCAGTTTCCTCCTATTATCCTGGAGCACTCTCTGTCCATAATGAAAAACTTAAAGTCAGGGTCTCCATCCAATCCCTGCCCTGCAAAAACACTCGCTGCCATGGTGGATATTATTAATCCAGAGGTTAATATGGTTCTGAACTTGTCATTGAGTAGTGGCCAGGTTCCATCTGTTTGGAAGAGGACAAAAATCCTCCCCCTGCTAAAAAAAAACACTGCGGTTCCTACGATAACATCTAACTATAGGCCTATTTTCCTCCTGCCTTTCTTTGCGAAATCTATTGAAAAATACGTTAATTCTATAATCACCGATTTCACTGAAACAAACAGCCTTCTCCATATGAGACAATCCAGTTTCTGTGCTAATTTTAGCATGGAGACAGCCTTACTCGAGATATCAGAATCCTCTAGGAGACCCTAGATACAGGAGAAAGAGCAGTCCTATTCCTACATGATCTGTCCTCTACTTTCGACACCATGCCCAATGACCGTCTCCTGCAGAGGCTAAGGGAATGTGGTCTTGGCAGCACGGTGTTAGAATGGTTCTCCTCCTTTCTGGAGGACAGGAGCCAGGATGTTTGGTCCACCCCTTTCGTGGCCGGCATTCCTCCTATGAAGGTAGGTGTCCCTCCGGGATCCATTCTGAGCCCGCTGTTGATCAATCTGTATCTTGCTCCCCTCTGGCCAAAGATTATGGTGCAACTATCATATCCTATGCTGATGATACTCAGCTGCTGTTCACCTGTAAAAGGGGTGAGGAGCCAGATGGAGAGAGGATTAACAAATGCCTAAGCAAGGTTTTTACGTGGTTCAGACTCAAACGACTGCAATGTAAACCTGAGAAATCTGAGGTTATTCTTTTTGACTCATTTACCCAGGAAGCATGGAGGTGCTGGTGGCCTAGTGATACACCACCCCCTCAGTCATTAGTAGGCGCAGTAAGAAACCTCGGGGTAAAAAGGGATGCCTCTCTTGACATGAAAACTCAAGTTAAATCAGTTGCGGGTACCTGCTATGGCATTATAAAAATGCTCCGGAGATTTCTCCCCCTCCCTTTGCTCACTCATAGAAGGGCGGTGGTCCAGGCCCTTATAGCATCAAGACTGGACTACGCAAATGTCCTCTACTTAGGCCTTACGAATTGCCTCCTGCATAAACTTCAAGTTATACAAAACATGGCTGCCAGAGCTATTCTTATGCTAGGTCTCAGAGAACCGATCTCACTCCATCTAAAGAATTTACACTGTCTGCAGATCCCTAATAGAATTCACTTCAAAGCCCTTGTGTTGGCCTTTAAAGATCTTCATGGCATAGGAGCCCCTTAATATTAGGAAGCAGACATCTTTCTACACTCCTAGCAGAAATGTAAGATCTTCTCAACTTCATCTGATGACGGTGCCTAGGTTTGCCCGCTCATGCAGGGGCGGCCGCTCTTTTCCAGTACAAGCGGCTCAAGTCTGGAATAGGCTGCCCACTATACTTAAACCACTGGACAATTTAGGGCTCTTCAGAAGACAACTTAAAGCATGGCTGTTTCTTGATCAATCTATCTAAAGAGTCTGCCTTGAAAAGTTTTTGTACGCTCAGCTCAGCGCCAGGACACTCTATTGAGTAGCTGTGCGCCTTATAAATAACAGAACATACTGCCTCACAGTTTCTATGAGTCACAGTGTATTGCTAGAATAATTGGGGAAATGCTTCCATTGTAAATCAACAAATGGATAAGTTCATAGATATTATTTGAAAAATTAATCTCTGCATACATAGTGCCTCAGTGAATGCCTTGCGAAACTCTACGTTCCCGAGTCCCTGAGAAGAGAAACATTGACGCAGTAAGACGCTTGATGAAATTTCGTCTTTTCTCTTTTTCTCTCTTCTCGCCCCTATTCTCCTTTTCCCCTGAGGAGATATAGTGTGGCCGTGTATATTTTACTACTGTGATTCTGTTTCACCTCAGAGGGGTTGGGCGCTGTGGGCGCCAGGACTGAACAATCTGGGATACAGGTTAGTGGCCGTCATAACATACTGCCTCACAGTTTCTATGAGTCACAGTGTATTGCCAGAAGAATTGGAGAAATGCTTCCATTGTAAATCACTGAATGGATACGTTTAAAGATAGTACTTTAAAAAAAGTATCTCTGCATACATAGTACCTATGTCGATGCCTTGAGAAACCCTAAATTCCTGAGTGCCTGAGAAGAGAAACATTGACGCAGTAAGACGCTTGATGACATTTCGTAATTTCTCTTTTTGTTATGTTATGTTAACAAAATGTATAAATTGCATGGCTACCCCGGCACCGGGGCGTCCCAGCGCTAGCAGATCGGGCAGCAAAGGTAAAAGTGGAAGCTAGGGAACGGACAGCCCAGAAAGTCCAGTACAGGTGCAGCAGGAGAGGAAAACGCCCAGGCTAGATGGAAGCGAACAGCCAGGTTTTAATCTGTTTTCTGAAAGCCAAGTGATCTTGGGTGCAGCAGGCCGCGATTGGGATAGAATTCCAGAGGAGAGGAGATAGAGACCTGAAAGAGAGTCCACCCGCTCTGGTCCTGCGCAACCTGGGAGTGCAGGCCAGGTGAAAATCAGCAGAGCGCAGAGCCCATGTAGGTACATACAATGAGCAAAGGCCCTGCAGAATCTGGGGGCCTTGGCTAAACAAGATCTTATGAAAGATACAGAGAGTTTTAAAATGTATTCTCCGTTCGATGGGGAGCCAGTGTAAACGACGCAAGAGATGGGAAGTGTGACAGTACTTAGGAAGGGCCAGAGGGCGGACGTACACATTAAAAAGTGTAGGGCTCAGCGCAGAGCCTTGTGGGACATCGCAGTTGAGGGGATGGGTATTGGACTGATGAGGGTGGTCATGGATCTGGAAGGAGCGTTCAGATAAAAAAGATGCAAACCAGGTCCGGCCGTTCCACTAACCCCGATATCCCTGAGTTGATGGAGCAGGAATTCATGGGAGACCGTGTCGAAGGCCGCACTCAGATCAAGCAGCACCAGAGCTGTGGTGCCGCCCTCTTCCAGCACCTCCCTCAGCTGCTCTGTGACTGCCAACACGGTGGATTCTGTGCTATGATTAGACTGGAACCTGTGTTGTGACTTATCCAGAATCTCATTCTCCTCTAGATACTTGAGGCCAGATGTAGGTAATTCCTATTTACTGACTCTTAAATACCGAATTTTACCGATTCGGTATTTAAGAGTCGGTAAATAGGAAGGGGGGAGATGTAGGTAATTCAAATTTAAGAATTACCGAATCGGTAGGATTCGGTATTTACTGATTCGGTACATACCGAATCGGTATTGCCCATTGATTCCTATGGGCCATGAAGCCCATAGGAATCAATGGGCAATACAGATTTGGTATTTACCGAATCGGTAAATACAGAATCCTGCAAGGGTGCAGGGGGTATCACTTTGACACCCTCTAGCACCCCAATTCCGGACTTGTGTGCCATGTGGCACACAGACATGCCCTAAGGGCATGTCTGTGTGTCACATTGCACAGGTGTGCATGCAAAGATGTGCATGCACACCTGAATTCGGTATTTTCCCACACAATATGATTGTGTGGTAAAATACCGATTCCTAAGGGCCTGTGGCACTCTTAGGAGTGCCACCTACATGTGGATTTACCGAATCGGTAAATACAGAATCCTGCAAGGGTGCAGGGGGTGTCACTTTGACACCCTCTAGCACCCCAATTCCGGACTTGTGTGCCATGTGACACACAGACATGCCCTAAGGGCATGTCTGTGTGTCACATTGCACAGGTGTGCATGCAAAGATGTGCATGCACACCTGAATTCGGTATTTTACCACACAATATGATTGTGTGGTAAAATACCGATTCTTAAGGGCCTGTGGCACTCTTAGGAGTGCCACCTACATGTGGATTTACCGAATCGGTAAATATACCGATTCGGTATTTTACAGATTCTGTAAATTTACTGATTCTGTAAATTTACACAATCGGTAAAATATAGGCCGCTACATCTGAAAACCCTAATACCGGTCGGTAACGGCCGAATTTGGCCGTTACCGACCGGTATTAGGGCGCCTACATCTGGCCCTTGGTAAGGATGGTGTTTACATGGGATTCCATGGCCTTTGCCAGGTAAGGGAGCATTGAGATGGGCCAGAAATTCTCAGGAGCAGATGCGTCCAATATGTTTTTTTTTAGGATTGGAATGACCTTAGCGTGTTTCCACGATTTGGGAAGCACAGCTGACTTGAGTTATCAGTACCCTCCCCTCTGTCAGGAGGCAGTCTTGGAACTTCATGAAAATGTCAGGTTTGACAAGGTTGGCAGGAGAGCTGGATTTCACCTTGTTGGGGATGATTTCAATGTCTTTACTGGACAGGGGGTATTGCTTGTAGTCGGGGGAGGAGTCCAAGATAGTGATAGAAGGCCAAGAATCCGGTACCGCCCTACGCACATCAAGGGTAGTATAGATGCAGTCTATTTTAATAATAAAGTATTGAGCTAGAGCTTCCCAATGCTGATTGGAGGAGATGATATTATTGGTGGCTGCTGTGGGTTTTGTCATGTCATTGATGAGAGAAAATATGGTTTTAGAGGGATTCACGCTTGAAGTGATTAGATTGGTATAAAATGCGGCTTCTCTCTTCTCGTCCTTTTTCTCCTTCTCCCCATAGATGATATAGTGCGGCCGTGTATATTCTATTACTGCTATTCTATTTCATCCCAGAGGGGTCAGGGGCCTATCGGCACCAGGACTACTTGTAGGACACCCCCGCGCCGCACGGCCACCAGCTGCTGCGTGTGCCCCCTTGCCCTGACTGCCTCGCTGCCTGCCTCGCTGCCGCTGACCACGCCCCCTCCTTCGAGCGGCGTGGTCCGTGCTCGTCTGCCGGCTTCACTTGACTGTTTTTTCAGTGTTTTGTCTTTTCCTTCCTTTGTGCCTGTTTTTTTGATTCTGTGCCCGTAACTGTGGTTTTCCTTCCTGTTTGCCCGCTGTCTCGCCGCCCTCCGCACTCCCTCCCCGCTTCCCGCCACCGCTGCTAACCCCGCCCCTTTTTTCCCTTCTGTACCCTCCCCGCCTCCCAGCTGCTTCACCCACCCGCGCACTTGGCCTTATATGGCGACCGTGCGACGCAGGTGAGTGTGACCTACTTGTAGGACAACCCCGCGCCGCACGGCCACCAGCTGCTGCGTGTGCCCCCTTGCCCTGACTGCCTCGCTGCCTGCCTCGCTGCCGCTGACCACGCCCCCTCCTTCGAGCGGCGTGATCCGTGCTCGTCTGCCGGCTTCACTTGACTGTTTTTTCAGTGTTTTGTCTTTTCCTTCCTTTGTGCCTGTTTTTTTGATTCTGTGCCCGTAACTGTGGTTTTCCTTCCTGTTTGCCCGCTGTCTCGCCGCCTTCCGCACTCCCTCCCCGCTTCCCGCCACCGCCGCTTACCCCGCCCCTTTTTTCCCTTCTGTACCCTCCCCGCTCCCGCCTCCCAGCTGCTCCGCCCACCCGCGCACTGCGCCTTATAAGGCGACCGTGCGAACGCGCAGCGGTCACGCGCAGCGGGCGCGCCGATTGTGTGCCGAAGGCGCACCAAAGGTAAGCCCGTCTACGCCCGTTCGCGCCTGGACCGCGCCCAGTGCCAGGACCCCTGGCCCACGAGGACCCCGATCTACCCGCCTGACGTACTCAGCCGCCACCCCCACCGCACTCAACACCGGACGAATCACAGGATGCTACCGAGCCACCCCACGACGCTCCCACGGACCCTTCAGCTGCCACGCCTGCAAGTTCACCTGCATCCGGACCTGCCCGGCACCAGCACCCGCCAAGCCGAACACCAGCAGCAGCCACCTCAAGTGCATCCTGCTCAACACCCGCTCCGTCCACAGACACGCCACCGAACTCTGGAACCTCCTAGACACCGCAGACCCGGACGTTGCCTTCCTCACGGAGACCTGGATGAACGCCTCTTCAGTGCCCGACATCGCCATCGCCATCCCAGAGGGCTACAAAATCATCCGGAGGGACCGCACCGCCAACCAGACGGGAGGAGGCATCGCCATCATCCACAAGAGCACCATCCGCATCACGACTAGCACCGAAGACACCCTAACCACCGCCGAACACCTGCATTTCCAGATCCACATCAACCCCAAGACCACCCTCAGAGGCACCCTGATCTACCGACCCCCGGGACCACGAACTCAATTCAGCGAGGACATCGCCGACGTCATCAGCCCGCACGCCCTCCGCTCCGCTGACTACATCCTCCTGGGAGACCTCAACTTCCACCTGGAGAACAACAACGACCGCAACACCAGCACCCTGCTCGACAACCTCGCCAACCTTGGACTCAAGCAACTGGTGTCCACCCCCACCCACCTCGCCGGACACACACTCGACGCCATCTTCTCATCCAGCACAGACATCGCCTTCAGCCACGCCACAGGACTACACTGGGCGGACCACAGCTGCGTCCACTTCACCTTCAAAAGAACGACGATCCACCACCACCAGCAACAGGTTGCTCGAAGAAGCTGGAACAAGATCACAGCCGACCAACTCGCCACCTCCCTGAGCCAGCACCCACCTGCCAGCTCAGCGAACACCAGCCAGGCCGCCGACAACCTCACGAAGTGGATCAGCAACTGCGCAGACGAACTCGCCCCTCTGAGGATCCCGCCCAGCAGACACGGCAGCAAGAAAGCATCATGGTTCACCGACGGACTCAAGAGCTCCAAGAAGAACTGCCGAGCCCTCGAGAAAGTCTGGAGAAGGGAACCTACACCGAACAACATGACCACCCTCAAGCTCGCCACCCGGAAGCACCACCAGCTGATCCGCACCGCCAAGAAAACTGCATTCAAGGACCGGCTGGACAACAACGCACACAACTGCAAGGAACTCTTTAACATCGTGAAAGAGCTCTCCAACCCAAGCACAGGAAACAACGACATCACCCCATCGCAAGACCTCTGCAACTCCCTCGCCTCCTACTTCCACAACAAGATCGCGGACATACACAACAGCTTCAGCAGCCAACCGACGCACGCCACGACCGCAGCAACGCCACCCACCACCACCCTCCGCGCCTGGACCCCGGTCAGCACCGAAGACACGGTCCGCATGATGAACTCCGTCCACTCCGGATCTCCGACCGACCCCTGCCCTCACCACGTCTTCAACAAAGCCGACGCTATCATCGCACCCCACCTACGGGACATCATCAACACCTCCTTCGACTCCGCCACCTTCCCTGAGAGCTGGAAGCACGCCGAACTCAGCGCGCTACTCAAGAAACCCACAGCGGACCCCACCGAACTCAAAAACTACCGCCCCATCTCGCTCCTCCCGTTTCCTGCAAAAGTCATCGAGAAGACCGTCAACAAACAGCTGGCCGCCTTCCTCGAGACGAATGGATCCCTCGACTCCTCACAGTCTGGCTTCCGAGCCAACCACAGCACCGAGACCGCCCTCATCGCTGCCACCGACGACATCCGAGCCCTGATGGACAAAGGAGACACAGCGGCCCTCATCCTCCTAGACCTCTCCGCGGCATTCGACACGGTCTGCCACCGCACCCTAGTGCATCGCCTCAGCAACGTCGGAATCCAGGAGAAGGCACTGGATTGGATCATCTCCTTCCTCAACGGAAGAACGCAGAGAGTCCGCCTACCACCGTACAAGTCAGAGGCCACCGAAGTCATCTGCGGCGTCCCCCAAGGATCCTCTCTGAGCCCCACCCTCTTCAACGTCTACATGAGCCCCCTCGCGGCCATCGCACGCCAACACAACCTCAACATAATCTCCTACGCCGACGACACCCAGCTGATCCTGTCCCTGACCAACGACCCCGCCGCCGCCAGAGCCAACCTGCACGAAGGGATGAAAGAGGTAGCCGAGTGGATGACGACCAGCCGCCTAAAACTGAACTCAGACAAGACGGAGGTCCTCATCCTGGGGTCCTCGCCCTCTGCCTGGGACGGCTCCTGGTGGCCCCCCGCCCTGGGCACCGCACCCAAACCGACAGACCACGCACGCAACCTGGGCTTCATCCTGGACTCCTCGCTCTCCATGACCAGACAAGTCAACGCCGTCTCCTCGTCGTGCTTCAACAGCCTGCGCATGCTACGGAAGATCTTCTGGTGGATCCCCACCGAGACCAGGAAGACCGTCACCCAGGCCCTCGTCACCAGCCGACTGGACTACGGCAACTCCCTCTACGCCGGAACCACCGCCAAGCTCCAGAAGAGACTCCAGCGGATCCAGAATGCCTCAGCCAGACTCATCCTCGACATCCCACGCAACAGCCACATCTCCGGACATCTGAGAGACCTGCACTGGCTCCCCGTCAACAAGAGAATCACCTTCCGTCTCCTCACCCACGCACACAAAGCCTTACACGATCAAGGCCCGAGCTACCTCAACAACCGAATCAACTTCTACGCTCCGAAACGCCACCTCCGATCAGCCAGCCACGCCCTCGCCGCCGTCCCCCGCATCCGACGAGCGACAACAGGAGGAAGGTCCTTCTCCTACCTGGCCGCCAAGACCTGGAACTCCCTCCCGACCGACCTGCGCCTGACCCAAGACCACCTCTCCTTCAGGAAGAAGCTGAAGACCTGGCTATTCGAGCAGTAATGGCACCCCCCCCCCAAGCGCCTTGAGACCCTACGGGTAAGTAGTGCGCTCTATAAATGTCTTTGATTGATTGATTGAATGCAAGGCGACTGGGGCGGAAAAGTGGCGGATGGTCTTTCTGTCTGCCACAGACCCCCCCAGCCATAATATGATGGCGGGGGTCGTTCCGGTACGGATGGCAGGCGCATCGCCCCATCCAGGCCATTGGTGCCCACCGCCGGCCTGGCAGGGGCGATCCGCCTGCCATCCTAATGGGGCCCTTAGCCTCTCGATCTGCCGGCCTCCTAATGTATGCACATTCTGCATGGCCAGGGACTGTGACAGTTGCCTTGACATATACAAATAAAGTTCACCAGTGTCAAGAGTCTGAGCACAACGTCCGCATGCAACATTTCCTTTCTTTACTTCCCTCAAGTTACTAAAACCTGCCTCTTCTAACACCCCCCCACTATTTTTTGACAAGTATCAATGTACAAACTTGCAACATTTTCTTTATGTTGCCCAAATCCATTTCAGAACCCAAATTAAACCTGTACCTCACTTTCATAATTATATACTCCTATAAACATGACAACCTATACTTCTTCTTCCTCGAAAACTCCAAAATATATATGGGGTACTTGTTCAGCAACTACTCACACTCTATGCACATTTTGTAGCAAATGTGAAACAGTATACTTCAGTAATACTATGTCATTTACCCAAAAGAAATTTACAAACTTAAAAATATCATCTCAAATACTTAACCACTACTACACAATATATAACACACCTTATTCGTTTCTAACTCACCTCTGTATGCAGATTTTGAATTTCACAAACACATGCAATATTTACTTTCTCAGACAATAAATGTATATTTATAGACTCTCGTCAAGAATAGAACCAGTAGTGGAAAAATGTCCCTCTCTTGCTGCACAGATACATGTACATAACAAATAAAAATCCTTCCTTCATAATTTCAAATTGCAAAACATATTCCTATTGGTTACTCATATTAACCATCTCTAACTCTCTTCTAAAATGCACCAAACTGGTTTGCTTATTTTGTGGATTGCACACTCCCCCACACTGCCACATCGCCACCAAGCCTGAACACTTACAACGAATCAGAAGCCTATTTCTAATAATACTACTGCAAATTTTAAAGAACACACTTTTTCTAGGCATACTACTCATTTTGAAAAAATAACTTTAATAGCTTACCAGTTGTAATTAATTTTGCATTTCATATTTTAATACCACAGTTATTTCTAATCCTCTACAATCACTGTTTCACCACTTTCCATACTAAAAGTTTCTGCAATATTCAAAGGAGGGCTGCAGATCAAAAGTTCACCATACTTAATCCTAACAGTTTCTGTTTTTTAAAGTTAAGGATAGCGCCATCCAAAGGCAAGTAGCAGGTGTGGTTGAGCTCCGCACGTCTGATCGTATCCTATGTAGTGTACGTTTCAAACATTTGTTATTAACCCATCAGAAACATACTTTTTCACGAAAGTAACATGCACCTTAGTTTTCACTACACAATAATCCTCATCAAATATTCAGTTATCGTTTTCTCAGAAAAATAGCTTCTTCTCCACCTTTCAACATATCTCTCATTCTAACAATGGAATACATGAGCTACAGACATCATTTTAGTCGTTCCAGCCATGCCTTCAAAATGCTAGTAAGGATCATAGGACACAGTTATGTTTTCTGGTGCAAAAGGTATGCTGAACACAGACTTATTGACAAAGACCTAGATTTACAAATGTGTACATTAAATGGTTTGCACAGAGAGGATTAACGTGGCACCAATTGTTGGATTTGGTTTAAAACTCTTTGCATCTCCAACCCCTGACCTCATGATTGCGCACTGTGGTGGCAATAACCTGGGTACATTGACTGGAGTACGTCTGTAAATTCTCATGAAGGATAACTTTTGACAACTGATGTTGCTTTTGCCTCAAACTGTCTTTGTATACTCCAATATATGCCAAAGACATAAGTGGAAATTGTCAAATGAATTCTGTCCTCAGATCGAGAAAGCTAGGAAGAATGTAAATAAAACTGTGTCTGTATACCTCAGAGATCATATAATGGGGTCAATCTACAAAAACATACGTTTTGATATGGATGGCATCCATAGAAGTAATGGAGTACACTTCACAGATCATTAAGCAGTGTTTTTCTCAACAACCTGAAGCTGTGCATCCGCACTTACATGTAGCTCCAACAAACTCACAATGAAAACAAGGGCTCTTTTTATAGCCGCCCTCTAACTCAGTAACACAGGCCCCTGCAGACCCCGCAGTGTGGGGGGCCCAGGCTCTAGGGTGCCCCCTAAGCACAGTGCTCTGGCCAGAGAGCTCCTGATTGAGTCAAGTTTCATTACACCTCCTAAGCTAGACCATTTTAGCCCAAGGAACTGCATCCCCGGGAGCCTCCGTAAAATGTTTGGGAACTGGGCAAAGAGCCCCAATTCCCGCTCTTACTGCCACCTCCCCACCTCCTGCGGCAGCCGACATTCCTTTTCAACAAAGCCAGCTGCTTCATGCAATCTCCCTTTGCTCAAAAGCAAATGTGCTTCGCTTCATAAAAGCGAGAGCAAATTTCTTCTTCACGCTTCCATCAAGCGAAGCAAAAGTTTGCTATGACAGAGCCGGAACTCTGCATAGATCCCACCTTGCCATAGCAAATAACGATGTCTTTGGCGTAGGCACCATGGCTCATTGTTGGAACCGTCCCTCGGAGATAGTGATACCCAGAGCTCCTCAAGGGAAATTGGACGATGTCCCTCCATCCAATTTAAAGCCTGCGAACATTGTACTCCCCGGGGCCTGCAGTCCGCAACAGACCCCAAATTTTAATTCACGAATGCCCAAAGAAGTTTTGCCCCTCGGGACAGTCTGGGGGAAGCTTCACCCCTCCAAACTTACATTTTACGTATACCTCCAAACATGTATTGCTCCTCAGAGCAGAGGGGGAAGGAAGACGCCTACCCCCCATATCGTTATATTTGCTCCAAGGAAGTGGCGGTCCCTGTGACAGAAGTAAACCAGCATCATAACTAAACATAGCTCCCGGGAACTGGTGCACCCTGGGTCTTAATTAAAAAAGGCATTTGACACTGTGCTTTGTTTTTCTTTTTCCTGTTGTGATTTGAAGTATCTATGCGAATTTTGACAAAAACATGTAAAAATGTTTGTTTATGTTCCAACTCCCTGTGACACCCCTGAGCACCCTAGGAAGGTCACAGTGTTCCTACCCTATCCTTTCTGATATTTTTCCCTCTTTCCCCCTATTCGTTTCAACTAAGCATGGGCGAATTTTGCGAATCTCGCGTTCGCGAATTTTGCGGATTTGCGAACTCGCAATCCGCAAAATCCGCGAATTCTCGCAAATTTGCGGATTTTTTTTTGTGTGTTCGCGCGGGTTTCTGCCAGTTAGCGAGGGTTTTTGTACAATTTCGCAAACGCGAACTTACCTGTCGGGTCGCAAGTTTTGCGAACTTGTTGTTTCTACGTGTCCAGCCTGTTTGGGACACTCTTCTTCATCACTGCCACCCTCTGTCACCACTGCCACTCTCTGACTACTCATGCCACCCTCTGGCTCACCCATGCCACCCTCTGTTTCATCACAGCACCCTCTGGTTGCCCAGTGTACATTATTGTGGCAAAGCAAAGAACACCTTCCCTGCCTCAAGTGACCTGAATTAATTTGGGGCTGATTAATGTGTCACAGAATATTTTTTTAGCTGGCACCTGCTTCCTTAGTGCTTCCTGATTAGTGATCTTTTGCACTTGCTAAGTGCTTTCATTGTTGCAAAATTAGTTACAACACCTGCCCTGCCCCAACTGACAATAATGAATTAGGGGCTGATTAATGTGTCACTGGATTTGAACTTCCAGCCTGGCTCCTGCTTGTCTCCCTTAGCTGTAATTCAAGACCTTTGTGGCATATGTGTAACTATTCTGAGGGTCAGAGCAGGGTCACATAATAGTTGCAAGTAGGCAACTGAACTCTGGAGGGGCCCCTCAGGAAGCACTACAGGAAATGGCTACTAATGATGAGCTTGAACTTTTGAACCTGGTAAGTAGTTTCAGTTTTGCTAAGATTGTATTTCTGCAATTTAGCGCTTATTCGCGGGACGCGAAGTTGAACTGGGAAGCCGCGAACTCACGCGAACAGTGCGAGCAAGCCATAAAATCCGCTGCTCGCAGATTTGCGGATTTTGCGGGAAATTCACGAATCTCGCTGATTGCGAATTTTCCGAAAATCTGCAAAATCCGCGAGCGGAACGGATTTTCCGCCCATACTTAGTTTCAACTGAATCACAAAATGGCTGCCAAGGCTTCCTAGTTTGAAGTGTTGGGAGCAAATAGCAGGCAAGCTTGTGCTCAGAATACCTCAGCCAATCAGATCTCACAATCTTCAAATATCGATAACTGTAAATCTTTAAATATCTCAAAAACTACTGAATGGATTTACACCATTTAAAGAAAAGCACTCTTTCTGGACCAAGAGCTATCGCTTTTCTGAATTTGGTGAAATTCCATAAAGCAGTTGGGGCTTTAGCTGTGTCTAAAGTTTCCCATGGAAATTAACATGAGGAAAACGCGTTTCGGAAACCTCCTTTTTTCTCGGTCCTCCCTTCACGAATCACCCCCAAACTTTCAAGACAGGAGCTGACCTGAATGAACAATTAGTTTTAAAAATTCCCTGAAGACTCGTCAAACAGCGCCAAAGTTATTGGCAAAACACAAAATTTCTATGGAAACTAGGTTCTAACTATAACTACCTACTGGCAACTGTTGCTAGGTAACATATATATATATATTACCTGGGTATATATAGTTAGGATTTTTTTCCTATGGGATTTCTGAAAATTCTATGTCGAATAACTTTGGCGTTTGTGGACGGAATTGGCTGAAACTTTCAGGAAAATGGCACATTGTGTTTCTGAGCAGCCTCTGAATTTTTGGGGGGGTTTCGTCAAGGGGGGGCCGAGACAAAGGGGGGGTCCCAAAACACGTTTTTCCCATTCATTTTTCCGTAGGGCGGTTGTAACCACTTTTAGCTCGAACGGCTGAATGGATTTACACGAAACTTGGCAACATTGTAGATATGGTTTGCCCGACGTGCCTTTGCTATGTCTCAATATATGTGCTCCATTGGATTTTGAGAAATTAACGTTTTAAAAAACAGATATATCTTTAACAGCGCTCCGGTTAGCGCTCCGGTTCGCGTACCTGACGCGTAATGGAACTTCGCGAAGCGAAGCTGATTGGCTCTCCGGTGTCTGTCAACATTCTAAACAGTCCGGACCGGCCGCCATCTTGTCTCTCGGTAGGATCGAGAGACAAGAGGTGGAGAAAAACGAAGGAGGAATTTAATGAAAGGGGGCAAGGTAGACCCCTCCTGACCCCCTAGGAATGATGTGGGGGTTATTAAAGGGTCCCGTGGGGCAAATAAAAAAAAATTGATTTTTCGCGGTAGAAGCGCTTCCCGGTACGCGAACCGGGTAGCTCACCAGTAGCGTAACGGGAGTTTGCCATTTTGTGTTTCGGATGAAATAAATCACAAGATGGAGGGAAAACAATGCACGAAATGGGTATAAGGGGGCACGGGAGACGTATCCTGACCCCCTAGGTTTTCTGAGGGTGGCTGAGGAGGCTCATATATGTCCGAAAAAAAAAAAACAAATTGAATTTTTTGCGCGGTTAGCTGCCGGTACGTGAACCGGGTAGCGAACTGGAAAGCGAACATAAGTGAAAATTTGTGAAAAAAGGTACATTCGAAATTTAAAAAGAGTAATTATAGTTAAGGTAGCTCTGAAAAGAGCTTTTGGGTTCTGTGTAAGTTCTAGGTACTTATAAGTAGGTACCAATACACAGTCTTAAATTTTGTATGAAAACTCTGTTTCCCTCATCTGAGAAGTGCACACCATCTCCTCTGTAGATATCTTGCATGTAGTAATGCAAGTTATTGTTGTAGATGGCGCCCATTCCATGGTCTCTCATATAAGCTGAAACAGACTTATTTACATGTTTCCTCGCTTTCTCAATTTGTGGACAAATTTGATTGGACCACCTCAATTTCTGTCTTTGGCATATATTGGAATATACCAAGGCAGTTTGAGGAAAAAGTGCCATCAATTGCTCAAAGGTGTCCTTTAAAAGCATTTCCAAACATACCCCAGTCAAAGTGCCCAAATCATTTCCTCAACAGTGCACTATTATGAGGTCAGGGTTTGGCAAATGTAAAAAGGTTTTCACCAATGGTATCAATTGGTGACATCTCAATCCTCTTTGGCCAATCCATTTGATTTCCACATTTTGTAAATTGAGGTTGTGTAAATTTCTCTTATCAGCATACCTGTGAGCCCAGTGGATGTAGCTATGTCCAAGAATCCAGACAGAAAACATGGTGAGAGGAGGTTCTGCTGCAGTCAGATGAAGTGTGGGAATGAAATGGCAGTTGAAACAGTAGGAGTTTGTAAAGAAAAAAACTGTGGAGTTTCAGTGCTAATGATTCACTAGCAGTGATTGGTGGATTGACATTTCTGAAAACAGAAAGTTAGGGTGCATGGATGTGTTCTTTGAAAGATGTAATTTGAATGGTTGAGAAAAAATGATTTTAAGAAACATTGCAGTGGATTTGCAGGTGTACTGAGAGTTCAGAGTTCATTTGAAACATTGTTGTGTGAACTTGTAAACATGAGAGGTCTTTCAGGAGGTAGTTGCTATGGAAAAAGGGCAGAAAGGGCAGAGGGGGGAAGGGTGTTGATTTGAAAAAAGTGAGGGAAGAGTTTTGATTGGGTGACATGAGAGATATGTGTGATGAAATACAGCATATCTGTGCTTTTGTTGGTTGCAGCCTCTGGAGTGCATACCCTTTGCTCTGCTGAAGAAAAATTGGTGTGTGTCTGAGACTGTTTTGAAATTCAAAAAGCTTTGCCAAGGTGAGAAAAAATTCATTTAATTTAAATAGAGACTAGTATAGTTTATGGAGAAAATAAGAAAGCCAGCTGTGCATTTAAAATGTTGTTTTGTGTCAAGTGTTTTCATTATTTTTTCCAAAAAGATTTTGCTTCTTTGACAAATTATAATTATAGATAATGTGAAGTATTAGTTCTGACAGGGTGTGCTTGTACATAGGAGGTGTGCTGTGTTTTCAAATTGTGACCAGAAAATCGTTTTTTAAGAAAAAGACATGCTTTTTACATTTATGAGAAGGATAACATGGGGTGTGCTTTTTTAAATAAATATTTCACTTCCCAACATGAATATGGGAGAATAATTTGCTTGTTTGTTGGTTTAAAATCTCGTTTTTTTGAAGTCATTTAGGTTTCACAATATGTTCTTCAAGAGTTACATAGTCAACATGGGGGCATATTTACAAGGCTTATGAGACACATTCACGTCATTTTCCCCATTTTAAAAGTCAATCAATCAAGGCATTTATAGAGCGCACTACTTACCCGGAGTTTCTCAAGGCGGGTGGGGGGGGGGGAGGTTCCGCTACTGCTCAAACGGCCAGGTCATGAGTTTCTTCCTGAAGGAGAGGTGGTCTTGGGTCAGGCGGAGGTCGGTTGGGAGGGTGTTCCAGGTCTTGGCGGCCAGGTAGGAGAAGGACCTTCCTCCTGTTGTCGCTCTTCGGATGCGGGGGACGGCGGCGAGGACGTGGTTGGTCGATCGGAGGGGGCGTTTGAGAGCTTAGAAGTTGAGGCGGTCGTTGAGGTAGCTCGGGCCTTGGTCGTGTAGGGCTTTGTGTGCGTGGGTGAGGAGACGGAAGGTGATTCTCTTGTTGACGGGGAGCCAGTGCAGGTCTCTCAGATATCCAGATATGTGGCTGCATCGGGGGATGTCGAGGATGAGTCTGGCTGAGGCGTTCTGGATCCGCTGGAGTCTCTTCTGGAGCTTGGCGGTGGTTCCGGCGTAGAGGGCGTTGCCGTAGTCCAGTCGGCTGGTGACAAGGGCCTGGGTGACCGTCTTCCTGGTCTAGGTGGGGATCCACCGGAAGATCTTCCGTAGCATGCGCAGGATGTTGAAACAGGACGCGGAGACGGCGTTGACTTGTCTGGTCATGGAGAGGGAGGAGTCCAGGATGAAGCCCAGGTTGCGTGCGTGGTCTGTCGGTTTGGGTGCGGTGCCCAGGGCAGGGGGCCACCAGGAGTCGTCCCAGGCGGAGGGCGAGGAGCCCAGGATGAGGACTTCTGTCTTGTCTGAGTTCAGTTTCAGGCGGCTGGTCGTCATCCACTCGGCTACGTCTTTCATCCCTTCGTGGAGGTTGGTTCTGGCGGGGGAGGGGTCGTTGGTCATGGAGAGGATCCGCTGGGTGTCGTCGCGTAGGAGATGATGTTGAGGTTGTGTTGGCGTGCGATGGCCGCAAGGGGGCTCATGTAGACGTTGAAGAGGGTGGGGCTGAGCGAGGAGCCCTGAGGAACGCCGCAGATGACTTCCGTGGCTGCAGATCTGAACGGTGGTAGGCGGACTCTCTGTGTCCTTCCAGCGAAGAAGGAGGTGATCCACTCCAGGGCCTTCTCCTGGATTCCGATGTTGCTGAGGCGCTGCACTAGGGTGCGGTGGCAAACAGTGTCGAACGCCGCGGAGAGGTCTAGGAGGATGAGGGCCGCTGTTTCACCGTTGTCCAGCAGGGCTCGGATGTCATCGGTGGCAGCGATGAAGGCGGTCTCGGTGCTGTGGTTGGCTCGGAAGCCAGACTGTGAGGGGTCGAGGGATCCATTCGTCTCGAGGAAGGTGGCCAGCTGCTTGTTGATGGTCTTCTCGATGACTTTGGCTGGGAACGGGAGGAGCGAGATGGGGCGGTAATTCTTGAGTTTGGTGGGGTCCGCTGTTGGTTTCTTTAGAAGAGCGCTGAGTTTGGCGTGCTTCCAGCTCTCAGGGAAGGTGGCGGTGTCGAAGGAGGTGTTGATGATGTCCCACAGGTGGGGTGCGATGACAGCGTCGGTCTTGTTGAAGACGTGGTGGGGGCAGGGGTCGGTCAGAGATCCGGAGTGGATAGAGTTCATCGTGCAGATGGTGTCTTCCGTGCTGATCTGGGTCCAGGCGCTGAGGGTGGGGGTGGGGGGGCATTGGTGCTGTCGTTGGGAGCATTGTTTGTGGGCTGAAGCTGTTGTGTATGTCAGCGATCTTGTTGTGGAAGTAGGAGGCGAGGGAGTTGCAGAGGTCTTGCGACGGGGTGATGTTGTTGTTTCCGGCGTTGGGGTTGGAGAGCTCTTTCACAATGTTGAAGAGTTCCTTGCAGTTGTGTGCGTTGTTGTCCAGCCGGTCCTTGAATGCTGTTTTCTTGGTGGCGCGGATCAGTTGATGGTGCTTCCGGGTGGCGAGCTTGAGGGTGGTCATGTTGTCCGGTGTTGGCTCCCTTCTCCAGGCTTTCTCGAGGGCTCGGCAGTTCTTCTTGGAGCTCTTGAGTTCGTCGGTGAACCATGGGGCCTTCTTGCTGCCGGGTCTGCTAGGCAGGATCCTCAGTGGGGCGAGGCCGTCTGCGCAGTTGCTGATCCACTTTGTGAGGTTGTCGGCGGCCTTGCTGGGGTTCGCTGAGCTGGCGGGAGGGTGCTGGCTCAGGGAGGCGGCGAACTGGTCTGCTGTGATCTTGTTCCAGTTTCTTCGAGCAACCTGTTGCTGGTGGTGGTGGATCGTGGATCTTCTGAAGCTGAAGTGGACGCAGCTGTGGTCCGTCCAGTGGAGTTCGGTGGCGTGGCTGAAGACGATGTCATTGCTGGATGAGAAGACAGCGTCGAGTGTGTGTCCGGCGAGGTGGCTGGGGGTGATCACCAGCTGCTTGAGTCCGAGGTTGGCGAGGTTGTCAAGCAGGGTGGTGGTGTTGCAGTCGTTGTTGTTCTCCAGGTGGAAGTTGATTTCCCCTAGGAGGATGTAGTCAGCGGAGGGGAGGGCGTGGGGGCTGATGAAGTCGGCGATGTCTTCGCTGAATTGTGTGCGTGGTCCCGGGGATCGGTAGATGAGGGTGCCTCTGAGGGTGGTTTTGGGGTCCGTGTGCATCTGGAAGTGCAGGTGTTCGGCAGTTGTCAGGGTGTCGTCGGTGTTGGTCGTGATGCGGATGGTGTCCCTGTAGATGATGGCGATGCCTCCTCCAGTCTGGTTGCCTCGGTCTCTTCGGGTGATCTTGTAGCCCTCTGGGATGGCGATGGCGATGTCGGGCGCTGAGGAGTCGTTCATCCAGGTTTCCGTGAGGAAGGCGACGTCGGGGGCTGTGGTGTCGAGGAGGTTCCAGAGTTCGATGGTGTGGCTGTGGACGGAGCGGGTGTTGAGTAGGATGCACTTGAGGTGGTTGCTGCTGGTGTTTGGCTTGGCGGGTGCTGGTGCGGGGCAGGTCCGGATACAGGAGAACTTGCAGGTGTGACAGCTGAAGGGTCCGTGGGTTCGTCTCGGGGTGGCTCGGTAGCATCCCGGGATTCGGCCGGTGTTGAGTGCGTTGAGGGTGGCGGCGTCGTACGTCTGGTGGGCGGGCTGGGGTCTGCGGTGGCCAGGGGTCCTGGCACTGGGCGCGGTCAAGGCGCGGACGGGCGCAGACGGGCTTACCTTTGGCGCACCTTCGGCGCTCAATCGGTGCTCCCGGTGCGCGGTCGCTCAGGGGACGTCATAAGAGAGGAGCCGGGAGGGTGGGTCAGCTGGGTGGCGGGAGCGGGGCGACCTATGGGCAGGGGGGGTGGAGTCGGCGGGGGTCAGAGGCGGGAGGGGGCACTCAGGGAGGTCGGCGTAGGAGACCAGGGGGGAGGGCAGCGGAGGGGGTAAGGTAGCACAGGGCGGCAGGACAGGTAAAGGAGCGGGAAAAAACAGAAAAATGAGGTAGGCAGCAGCGGGGGCAGCAGGAGTGGGGAATATGTCCAAGCTGCTGCGGGCGGCGGAGCAGTGCTCAGACGGCGGCGGAGCAGCGCTCAGAAGGCAGTAGGCAGCAGTGGGGCCTCGGAGCGAGGCTCGGGCAGGTGGCAGGCAGGAGCAGCGGAGTGGGGGCGACCTCGCCTTGGAGAAGGCTCAGCGGTCTCTTTAAAGGTGGTGCAAGGTCCTTGTAAATACACCCTCATGAGTGCTTTGCAAATTTAAATCATTTTCCCCTGGTGTATGTGCCTTGTAAATACGCCCCTATGTGTGCTGGACAATTTTAAGGTACTTCTACTATGAATCTGGGAGACTAATTTGCTTACATGATGTGTTTAAAAATCATGCTAAGGTGAGAAAAGATTTATTTAATTTAGAAAGAGATTAGTATGCTTTTTGGAGAAAATAAGGAAGCCAGCTAGGGTGTGCTTGTACATAGGAGCTGTGCTGTGATTTCAAATTATGACCAGAAAATCGTTTTTTTTTTAAAAGAAATACTTTTCACATTTATGAGAAGGACAACAAGGGGTCTGCTTTTTTAAATAAATATTTCATTTCCCAACATGAATATGGGAGAATAATTTGCTTGTTTGTTGGTTTAAAATCTCGTTTTTTTGAAGTCATTTAGGTTTCACAATATGTTCTTCAAGAGTTACATAGTCAACATGGGGGCATATTTACAAGGCTTATGAGACACATTCACGTCATTTTCCCCATTTTAAGTCAATCAATCAAGGCATTTATAGAGCGCACTACTTACCCGGAGTTTCTCAAGGCGGGTGGGGGGGGGGGGAGGTTCCGCTACTGCTCAAACGGCCAGGTCTTGAGTTTCTTCCTGAAGGAGAGGTGGTCTTGGGTCAGGCGGAGGTCGGTTGGGAGGGTGTTCCAGGTCTTGGCGGCCAGGTAGGAGAAGGACCTTCCTCCTGTTGTCGCTCTTCGGATGCGGGGGACGGCGGCGAGGACGTGGTTGGTCGATCGGAGGGGGCGTTTGAGAGCGCAGAAGTTGAGGCAGTCGTTGAGGTAGCTCGGGCCTTGGTCGTGTAGGGCTTTGTGTGCGTGGGTGAGGAGACGGAAGGTGATTCTCTTGTTGACGGGGAGCCAGTGCAGGTCTCTCAGATATCCAGATATGTGGCTGCATCGGGGGGATGTCGAGGATGAGTCTGGCTGAGGGGTTCTGGATCTGCTGGAGTCTCTTCTGGAGCTTGGCGGTGGTTCCGGCGTAGAGGGCGTTGCCGTAGTCCAGTCGGCTGGTGACAAGGGCCTGGGTGACCATCTTCCTGGTCTAGGTGGGGATCCACCGGAAGATCTTCCGTAGCATGCGCAGGATGTTGAAACAGGACGCGGAGACGGCGTTGACTTGTCTGGTCATGGAGAGGGAGGAGTCCAGGATGAAGCCCAGGTTGCGTGCGTGGTCTGTCGGTTTGGGTGCGGTGCCCAGGGCAGGGGGCCACCAGGAGTCGTCCCAGGCGGAGGGCGAGGAGCCCAGGATGAGGACTTCCATCTTGTCTGAGTTCAGTTTCAGGCGGCTGGTCGTCATCCACTCGGCTACGTCTTTCATCCCTTCGTGGAGGTTGGTTCTGGCGGGGGAGGGGTCGTTGGTCATGGAGAGGATCCGCTGGGTGTCGTCGGCGTAGGAGATGATGTTGAGGTTGTGTTGGCGTGCGATGGCCGCAAGGGGGCTCATGTAGACGTTGAAGAGGGTGGGGCTGAGCGAGGAGCCCTGAGGAACGCCGCAGATGACTTCCGTGGCTGCAGATCTGAACGGTGGTAGGCGGACTCTCTGTGTCCTTCCAGCGAGGAAGGAGGTGATCCACTCCAGGGCCTTCTCCTGGATTCCGATGTTGCTGAGGCGCTGCACTAGGGTGCGGTGGCAAACAGTGTCGAACGCCGCGGAGAGGTCTAGGAGGATGAGGGCCGCTGTTTCACCGTTGTCCAGCAGGGCTCGGATGTCATCGGTGGCAGCGATGAGGGCGGTCTCGGTGCTGTGGTTGGCTCGGAAGCCAGACTGTGAGGGGTCGAGGGATCCATTCGTCTCGAGGAAGGCGGCCAGCTGCTTGTTGACGGTCTTCTTGATGACTTTGGCTGGGAACGGGAGGAGCGAGATGGGGCGGTAATTCTTGAGTTTGGTGGGGTCCGCTGTTGGTTTCTTTAGAAGAGCGCTGAGTTCGGCGTGCTTCCAGCTCTCAGGGAAGGTGGCGGTGTCGAAGGAGGTGTTGATGATGTCACACAGGTGGGGTGCGATGACAGCGTCGGTCTTGTTGAAGACGTGGTGGGGGCAGGGGTCGGTCAGAGATCCGGAGTGGATAGAGTTCATCGTGCAGATGGTGTCTTCCGTGCTGATCTGGGTCCAGGCGCTGAGGGTGGGGGTGGGGGGGCATTGGTGCTGTCGTTGGGAGCATTGTTTGTGGGCTGAAGCTGTTGTGTATGTCAGCGATCTTGTTGTGGAAGTAGGAGGCGAGGCAGTTGCAGAGGTCTTGCGACGGGGTGATGTTGTTGTTTCCGGCGTTGGGGTTGGAGAGCTCTTTCACAATGTTGAAGAGTTCCTTGCAGTTGTGTGCGTTGTTGTCCAGCCGGTCCTTGAATGCTGTTTTCTTGGTGGCGCGGATCAGTTGATGGTGCTTCCGGGTGGCGAGCTTGAGGGTGGTCATGTTGTCCGGTGTTGGCTCCCTTCTCCAGGCTTTCTCGAGGGCTCGGCAGTTCTTCTTGGAGCTCTTGAGTTCGTCGGTGAACCATGGGGCCTTCTTGCTGCCGGGTCTGCTAGGCAGGATCCTCAGTGGGGCGAGGTCGTCTGCGCAGTTGCTGATCCACTTTGTGAGGTTGTCGGCGGCCTTGCTGGGGTTCGCTGAGCTGGCGGGAGGGTGCTGGCTCAGGGAGGCGGCGAGCTGGTCTGCTGTGATCTTGTTCCAGTTTCTTCGAGCAACCTGTTGCTGGTGGTGGTGGATCGTGGATCTTCTGAAGCTGAAGTGGACGCAGCTGTGGTCCGTCCAGTGGAGTTCGGTGGCGTGGCTGAAGACGATGTCATTGCTGGATGAGAAGACAGCGTCGAGTGTGTGTCCGGCGAGGTGGGTGGGGGTGATCACCAGCTGCTTGAGTCCGAGGTTGGCGAGGTTGTCAAGCAGGGTGGTGGTGTTGCGGTCGTTGTTGTTCTCCAGGTGGAAGTTGATTTCCCCTAGGAGGATGTAGTCAGCGGAGGGGAGGGCGTGCGGGCTGATGAAGTCGGCGATGTCTTTGCTGAATTGTGTGCGTGGTCCCGGGGATCGGTAGATGAGGGTGCCTCTGAGGGTGGTTTTGGGGTCCGTGTGCATCTGGAAGTGCAGGTGTTCGGCAGTTGTCAGGGTGTCGTCGGTGTTGGTCGTGATGCGGATGGTGTCCCTGTAGATGATGGCGATGCCTCCTCCAGTCTGGTTGCCTCGGTCTCTTCGGGTGATCTTGTAGCCCTCTGGGATGGCGATGGCGATGTCGGGCGCTGAGGAGTCGTTCATCCAGGTTTCCGTGAGGAAGGCGACGTCGGGGGCTGTGGTGTCGAGGAGGTTCCAGAGTTCGATGGTGTGTCTGTGGACGGAGCGGGTGTTGAGTAGGATGCACTTGAGGTGGTTGCTGCTGGTGTTTGGCTTGGCGGGTGCTGGTGCGGGGCAGGTCCGGATACAGGAGAACTTGCAGGTGTGACAGCTGAAGGGTCCGTGGGTTCGTCTCGGGGTGGCTCGGTAGCATCCCGGGATTCGGCCGGTGTTGAGTGCGTTGAGGGTGGCGGCGTCGTACGTCTGGTGGGCGGGCTGGGGTCTGCGGTGGCCAGGGGTCCTGGCACTGGGCGCGGTCAAGGCGCGGACGGGCGCAGACGGGCTTACCTTTGGCGCACCTTCGGCGCTCAATCGGTGCTCCCGGTGCGCGGTCGCTCAGGGGACGTCATAAAAGAGGAGCCGGGAGGGTGGGTCAGCTGGGTGGCGGGAGCGGGGCGACCTATGGGCAGGGGGGGTGGAGTCGGCGGGGGTCAGAGGCGGGAGGGGGCACTCAGGGAGGTCGGCGTAGGAGACCAGGGGGGAGGGCAGCGGAGGGGGTAAGGTAGCACAGGGCGGCAGGACAGGTAAAGGAGCGGGAAAAAACGGAAAAATGAGGTAGGCAGCAGCGGGGGCAGCAGGAGTGGGGAATATGTCCAAGCTGCTGCGGGCGGCAGAGCAGTGCTCAGACGGCGGCGGAGCAGCGCTCAGAAGGCAGTAGGCAGCAGTGGGGCCTCGGAGCGAGGCTCGGGCAGGTGGCAGGCAGGAGCAGCGGAGTGGGGGCGACCTCGCCTTGGAGAAGGCTCAGCGGTCTCTTTAAAGGTGGTGCAAGGTCCTTGTAAATACACCCTCATGAGTGCTTTGCAAATTTAAATCATTTTCCCCTGGTGTATGTGCCTTGTAAATACGCCCCTATGTGTGCTGGACAATTTTAAGGTACTTCTCCTATGAATCTGGGAGACTAATTTGCTTACATGATGTGTTTAAAAATCGTGCTAAGGTGAGAAAAGATTTATTTAATTTAGAAAGAGATTAGTATGCTTTTTGGAGAAAATAAGGAAGCCAGCTAGGGTGTGCTTGTACATAGGAGCTGTGCTGTGATTTCAAATTATGACCAGAAAATCGTTTTTTTTTTTAAAAGAAATACTTTTCACATTTATGAGAAGGACAACAAGGGGTCTGCTTTTTTAAATAAATATTTCATTTCCCAACATGAATATGGGAGAATAATTTGCTTGTTTGTTGGTTTAAAATATCGTTTTTTTGAAGTCATTTAGGTTTCACAATATGTTCTTCAAGAGTTACATAGTCAACATGGGGGCATATTTACAAGGCTTATGAGACACATTCACGTCATTTTCCCCATTTTAAGTCAATCAATCAAGGCATTTATAGAGCGCACTACTTACCCGGAGTTTCTCAAGGCGGGTGGGGGGGGGGGGTTCCGCTACTGCTCAAACGGCCAGGTCTTGAGTTTCTTCCTGAAGGAGAGGTGGTCTTGGGTCAGGCGGAGGTCGGTTGGGAGGGTGTTCCAGGTCTTGGCGGCCAGGTAGGAGAAGGACCTTCCTCCTGATGTCGCTCTTCGGATGCGGGGGACGGCGGCGAGGACGTGGTTGGTCGATCGGAGGGGGCGTTTGAGAGCGTAGAAGTTGAGGCAGTCGTTGAGGTAGCTCGGGCCTTGGTCGTGTAGGGCTTTGTGTGCGTGGGTGAGGAGACGGAAGGTGATTCTCTTGTTGACGGGGAGCCAGTGCAGGTCTCTCAGATATCCAGATATGTGGCTGCATCGGGGGGATGTCGAGGATGAGTCTGGCTGAGGCGTTCTGGATCTGCTGGAGTCTCTTCTGGAGCTTGGCGGTGGTTCCGGCGTAGAGGGCGTTGCCGTAGTCCAGTCGGCTGGTGACAAGGGCCTGGGTGACCGTCTTCCTGGTCTAGGTGGGGATCCACCGGAAGATCTTCCGTAGCATGCACAGGATGTTGAAACAGGACGCGGAGACGGCGTTGACTTGTCTGGTCATGGAGAGGGAGGAGTCCAGGATGAAGCCCAGGTTGCGTGCGTGGTCTGTCGGTTTGGGTGCGGTGCCCAGGGCAGGGGGCCACCAGGAGTCGTCCCAGGCGGAGGGCGAGGAGCCCAGGATGAGGACTTCCATCTTGTCTGAGTTCAGTTTCAGGCGGCTGGTCGTCATCCACTCGGCTACGTCTTGCATCCCTTCGTGGAGGTTGGTTCTGGCGGGGGAGGGGTCGTTGGTCAAGGAGAGGATCCGCTGGGTGTCGTCGGCGTAGGAGATGATGTTGAGGTTGTGTTGGCGTGCGATGGCCGCAAGGGGGCTCATGTAGGCGTTGAAGAGGGTGGGGCTGAGCGAGGAGCCCTGAGGAACGCCGCAGATGACTTCCGTGGCTGCAGATCTGAACGGTGGTAGGCGGACTCTCTGTGTCCTTCCAGCGAGGAAGGAGGTGATCCACTCCAGGGCCTTCTCCTGGATTCCGATGTTGCTGAGGCGCTGCACTAGGGTGCGGTGGCAAACAGTGTCGAACGCCGCGGAGAGGTCTAGGAGGATGAGGGCCGCTGTTTCACCGTTGTCCAGCAGGGCTCGGATGTCATCGGTGGCAGCGATGAGGGCGGTCTCGGTGCTGTGGTTGGCTCGGAAGCCAGACTGTGAGGGGTCGAGGGATTCATTTGTCTCGAGGAAGGCGGCCAGCTGCTTGTTGACGGTCTTCTCGATGACTTTGGCTGGGAACGGGAGGAGCGAGATGGGGCGGTAATTCTTGAGTTTGGTGGGGTCCGCTGTTGGTTTCTTTAGAAGAGCGCTGAGTTCGGCGTGCTTCCAGCTCTCAGGGAAGGTGGCGGTGTCGAAGGAGGTGTTGATGATGTCCCACAGGTGGGGTGCGATGACAGCGTCGGCCTTGTTGAAGACGTGGTGGGGGCAGGGGTCGGTCGGAGATCCGGAGTGAATAGAGTTCATCGTGCAGATGGTGTCTTCCGTGCTGATCTGGGTCCAGGTGCTGAGGGTGGGGGTGGGGGGGCATTGGTGCTGTCGTTGGGAGCATTGTTTGTGGGCTGAAGCTGTTGTGTATGTCAGCGATCTTGTTGTGGAAGTAGGAGGCAAGGGAGTTGCAGAGGTCTTGCGACGGGGTGATGTTGTTGTTTCCGGCGTTGGGGTTGGAGAGCTCTTTCACAATGTTGAAGAGTTCCTTGCAGTTGTGTGCGTTGTTGTCCAGCCGGTCCTTGAATGCTGTTTTCTTGGTGGCGCGGATCAGTTGATGGTGCTTCCGGGTGGCGAGCTTGAGGGTGGTCATGTTGTCCGGTGTTGGCTCCCTTCTCCAGGCTTTCTCGAGGGCTCGGCAGTTCTTCTTGGAGCTCTTGAGTTCGTCGGTGAACCATGGGGCCTTCTTGCTACCGGGTCTGCTAGGCAGGATCCTCAGTGGGGCGAGGTCGTCTGCGCAGTTGCTGATCCACTTCGTGAGGTTGTCGGCGGCCTTGCTGGGGTTCGCTGAGCTGGCGGGAGGGTGCTGGCTCAGGGAGGCGGCGAGCTGGTCTGCTGTGATCTTGTTCCAGTTTCTTCGAGCAACCTGTTGCTGGTGGTGGTGGATCGTGGATCTTCTGAAGCTGAAGTGGACGCAGCTGTGGTCCGTCCAGTGGAGTTCGGTGGCGTGGCTGAAGACGATGTCCTTGCTGGATGAGAAGACAGCGTCGAGTGTGTGTCCGGCGAGGTGGGTGGGGGTGATCACCAGCTGCTTGAGTCCGAGGTTGGCGAGGTTGTCAAGCAGGGTGGTGGTGTTGCGGTCGTTGTTGTTCTCCAGGTGGAAGTTGATTTCCCCTAGGAGGATGTAGTCAGCGGAGGGGAGGGCGTGCGGGCTGATGAAGTTGGCGATGTCTTCGCTGAATTGTGTGCGTGGTCCCGGGGATCGGTAGATGAGGGTGCCTCTGAGGGTGGTTTTGGGGTCCGTGTGCATCTGGAAGTGCAGGTGTTCGGCAGTTGTCAGGGTGTCGTCGGTGTTGGTCGTGATGCGGATGGTGTCCCTGTAGATGAAGGCGATGCCTCCTCCAGTCTGGTTGCCTCGGTCTCTTCGGGTGATCTTGTAGCCCTCTGGGATGGCGATGGCGATGTCGGGCGCTGAGGAGTCGTTCATCCAGGTTTCCGTGAGGAAGGCGACGTCGGGGGCTGTGGTGTCGAGGAGGTTCCAGAGTTCGATGGTGTGTCTGTGGACGGAGCGGGTGTTGAGTAGGATGCACTTGAGGTGGTTGCTGCTGGTGTTCGGCTTGGCGGGTGCTGGTGCGGGGCAGGTCCGGATACAGGAGAACTTGCAGGTGTGACAGCTGAAGGGTCCGTGGGTTCGTCTCGGGGTGGCTCGGTAGCATCCCGGGATTCGGCCGGTGTTGAGTGCGTTGAGGGTGGCGGCATTGTACGTCTGGTGGGCGGGCTGGGGTCTGCGGTGGCCAGGGGTCCTGGCACTGGGCGTGGTCAAGGCGCGGACGGGCGCAGCCGGGCTTACCTTTGGCGCACCTTCGGCGCTCAATCGGTGCTCCCGGTGCGCGGTCGCTCAGGGGACGTCATAAGAGAGGAGCCAGGAGGGTGGGTCAGCTGGGTGGCGGGAGCGGGGCGACGTATAGGCAGGGGGGGTGGAATCGGCGGGGGTCAGAGGCGGGAGGGGGCACTCAGGGCGGTCGGCGTAGGAGACCAGGGGGGAGGGCAGCGGAGGGGGTAAGGTAGCACAGGGCGGCAGGACAGGTAAAGGAGCGGGAAAAAACGGAAAAATGAGGTAGGCAGCAGCGGGGGCAGCAGGAGTGGGGAATATGTCCAAGCTGCTGCGGGCGGCGGAGCAGTGCTCAGACGGCGGCGGAGCAGCGCTCAGAAGGCAGTAGGCAGCAGTGGGGCCTCGGAGCGAGGCTCGGGCAGGTGGCAGGCAGGAGCAGCGGAGTGGGGGCGACCTCGCCTTGGAGAAGGCTCAGCGGTCTCTTTAAAGGTGGTGCAAGGTCCTTGTAAATACACCCTCATGAGTGCTTTGCAAATTTAAATCATTTTCCCCTGGTGTATGTGCCTTGTAAATACGCCCCTATGTGTGCTGGACAATTTTAAGGTACTTCTCCTATGAATCTGGGAGACTAATTTGCTTACATGATGTGTTTAAAAATCGTGCTAAGGTGAGAAAAGATTTATTTAATTTAGAAAGAGATTAGTATGCTTTTTGGAGAAAATAAGGAAGCCAGCTAGGGTGTGCTTGTACATAGGAGCTGTGCTGTGATTTCAAATTATGACCAGAAAATCGTTTTTTTTTAAAAGAAATACTTTTCACATTTATGAGAAGGACAACAAGGGGTCTGCTTTTTTAAATAAATATTTCATTTCCCAACATGAATATGGGAGAATAATTTGCTTGTTTGATGGTTTAAAAACTTGTTTCTTGAAGTCATTTAGGTTTCACAATATGTACTGCTAGAGTTTCATAGTCACTATGATAATTATCATATACATTTAGGACTGTTTAGGGGGCATGGATATGCTGAGGCTTCTGTAATTGTCATTGGAGGAGAATTATGTACATTGCACTGCTGCATACAGTCCTCACCTTCTGCGTACTCTTGGATATGCTAGACTATATCTGCTCAATGAGATACCTAAACTGAGGAAACACAGGTGATGTGATTGTGAAATGAGCAAAAATATTTGCACGTTTTTCAATTACATCACCTGTGTTTCCTAACATTACTAATCAAATTGTGCAGATGAGGTTTAGGCCTGTCCAGGGAGACAGAGGAGGTCTGGCCTTTGTTGAAGTGTGCAGTGGACATGACTCACTTCATCTGTTGGCCTGCACATGTATTATGTCCTCTGTACTCTTCAACAAGCCAAAATTTCATCTGCAACCCTGAGTAGGCCTCACCTCAAACAAACGTTTGTGACTGCAAGACCTGCCTTTTTGCTCCTAGATATTTCTTGGTTTTACCATGGCAGACAGACAATTCAGCATACCTCTGGATAGGCCACACCTTATTGTGGTGCAAGGGCCTTGTAAATACGCCCTCATGTGTGCTTGGTAATTTTAAGTCACTTCCTCCTGGTGCAAGGGCCTTGAAAATACACCCTCATGTGTGCTTGGCAATTTTAACTCACTTCCCCCTGGTGCATGGGTGTGGTAAATACGCCCTCATGTCTGCTTGGCAATTTTAAGTCAATTCCCCCTGGTGCATGGGTGTGGTAAATACGCCGTCATGTCTGCTTGGCAATTTTAAGTCACTTCCTGCTGGTGCAAGGGCCTTGTAAATACGCCCTCATGTGTGCTTGGCAATTTTAACTCACTTCCCTCTGGTGCATGGGTGTGGTAAATACGCCCTCATGTCTGCTTGGCAATTTGAAGTCACTTTCCCCTGGTGCAAGGGCCTTGTAAATACGACCCTATGTGTTCTTGGAATTTTAACTCACTTCCCCCATGGTGCAAGTGCCTTGTAAATACGCCCCCTTTGTCTATGTTGTTAAATTACTGTAGATAGAATTGACAACTAGTGTGTTAATTGTTTGCCTACTGTTATTGGTTTACTGTTTGGTAATAGTGGTTAATATCAATTTTTTAAAAAAAATTCCACAGATTTAACTGAAGATCTTTAGAAAACTTTAAAAATGCCCTCAAGGCAGAGAAAACAAAAAGAAGCAAAGCGACTTACACTCCACCTTGGTAAAGATTTGCAGCAGTCCTCTACTATTAAATCGTATCAAGTCGCCAAAAAAGCTCCGGGTAAGAAAATAAAATCATTTTTAAAAAGAATTTGCAGACAAAAAAATACCAGTATTGAACATGTTTTAGTGCATAAGAAGAGAGACAATTTAAAGGAAAAGGAAAGGCCCGTCAAAAAAGTTTCTGCTAGAGCAGGAGATAAGTCTGTGCATGGCAGTAGAAGGGAAAATCAATTCAGGGACATTTGTAGGTGAATGTTCCGCAACAGGATAATTGTCAATTTGTTAAAAAATTTTAAGAAAGGCCAACAGAAAGTGACATTTTATAAGAAAAAGAAAAATGTAGAGAAAATTATTGATCAGGCTTTCAAAATTAAGCGAAAGTTATTTATTTTGGTAATCAATAGAATTAGGAAACTAAACAAGGTAATTTCTGATTTCAAATCAAATAGTAGATGGAAGAGAGTAGTTAATCGTAGTCATTTTTGTGATGTTTTCTCGGGAGAATGGATGCATAGTTCAAGTTGTGAGGCATTTTTCAATGAGGAGAGTTACTTTCAGGACAATGATTTGGTGCATGCAGTTGACACCAGTGGTCGAGCATATGAGGTAAAAGATGGTTGTCCGGTTAAAAAAGAACAACTTGTGTCTGCAGATGCAGAAGAGGTGTTAGGTGATGAGGTTTTAGGAAGACGTCCTAAGGGACCAGTCTACACCTGGAAATGTAGTAGTATTTGTAGTGTGCGACAGGATTCCATCAATTTGCTTTGTGATTTTGTTCGTACATTTAATAAGAAAAGTTTAAAACAGAAAATGAAGTTGTTGCAAGAATTAGATCCTTGCAGAGTGAGAGAAGTAACAGGTTTGCATGGGCATTCACTAGCTTGTCTTTCCAGAAGAGTATGCCAGAGTATTTTTCATCATTTCAGGATGCTTGCAGTGCATCATAATAAAGTGAGGAAATTAGTGAGAATGTTGTATTATGCTAAGAGTCCAGCAATTATGCTTAAACAATTGAGCAGTGCTCTTTTGCATGGTTCAGAACTACATGTGAAAAATATTTGTGAAGAAATTGAGTTCTGTTACTTTGCTAGTAAAGAGAACAATGTTGAAATTGACCCAGTAGAAGAAGGTCATGTGGAAGAGAGTGTACAGATTTCTAATATAGATAAGTTTCACAAGGAAATTTCCATCTTTCAGGTGAAATCAAGTGAGAGGCCTAATTTCACTTGTGTGTGTTGTCGGCGGACTTATTATAAGAATCAGACTAAGGGGGTCACTATAATGGCGGATTTCCCGCATACTCCGGGCCGGCGGAAGCCACCACTGGCCCGGAGGATGCGGGAAATCCGCCGAGGAGGCTTGAAAGACCCACCGCCAAATAAGGATGGCTGGTGGGTCTCACAATCTGTCCTCCGCTTTTCCGCCGCGGTCGGAAGGTGACCAAGGCGGAAAAGCACTAACATGGCTGGCGGTGTCTATCAGACACCGCCAGCCATATTAGGATGTAGGGAATGTAATGCTTTTCCGTGGAGGCTTTTCCGCCGTGGAAAAGCATACAGACATTCACTTTGGGGGCCCGTTGCGGGCCCCCTGGGTGAAGGTTGCGTGGGGGGTGCACATGGGGGTACCTATGGTACCCCCCCTGCCTTTGCGTGCACGAAGCAGCAGGCACCGCGCGGTGCCTGCATCTTTGTGCATGCAAATGCACTGCTTTCATTTTTTACATTGCGGCGGGTGCTGCTTCAAGCAGCACCCGCCGCAATGTAAAACATACAGGATGTGACCGCCAGGGTGGCGGTCACATCCTAATTGCCATGGAGGGACCGCCGCTGCCCATGCGGACGGTCCCTCCTACTCAGGGGTGCGCCATCCTAATCGGCCCCTAAGTTAGTGGATTTATATGCAAAAAGTCAAATGGAAAACAATAGTGAATGGAAGGATTTTGCTACATACTTGATGGTAGAAAATTATTTTGATTTGGGATCGGACCAACGTATGTGTACTTATTGTTTTAACAAATTAAACCAAAACCGGATGCCTGCTAGAGCGGTTCATAATAATCTGGAATTGGTTAACATTCCTTCTGAATTGAAGGATTTAAATACTTATGAATCTATTTTGATTCAAAGTGTGCATCCCTTTCAGGCTATTGTACAAATGGAGCCAAAGACAGGGAAATTGCCTCCATCAGATTTACAGAGAGGATTAAAGGGAAGAGTTGTTTATTTGCCTTTAATTTGAAGAAAAACATTAATACAATTGGCGTAGAGAAAGTGGAAGAGGAACCTCTGGTTATCCTAGTTAATGGTGTTCCGACAAAGAGTAAGAAAATCTGGCAAGATTTAGTGGATGTTAGGAAAGTCAAAAAGGCAACATTGTATTTGATAAAAAACAATGAGTACTACAAGAATGTATGTGTTGCAGAAGAGGAAGTAAGTGAAGAAGAAGACAGCGAATTGTGTGCTGGACAAATTGAAAAAGTAGAAGTCTCTAAAAATGAAGAAATATATGAACATTATAGTGTTCATCCTTTGCATTCCAAGGAAGTCATTGGGAATGCTATTGAGATGTTTCAAATGAAACAAGCCAAAGGGAGTCCCATTAGTGTTTGGGAGGAAAGTTTGGAAGCTCGGCGTTTTCCACAGTTATTTCCCACAGGTCGAGGAGGACGATATGATGAGCGACCTGATCAAATTCCTGCTTCTGAATACCAGACTTTACGATTGTGTGCAGAAGATCCTAGGTTTCGTCAATGCATTCCCTATTTGTTTCATCTATTGTTTGAAAGTGATCTGTCTGGACTGTCTTATGCAGTGAACCACATCCTGAAAAGTGGTCTACAACTGCGAAATATCTCAGCAAGGGACTTTATGGATAAAGTCAATGTGCAAGACAGTATTTTGGATTCTCACCTGATTAATCTGATGGCATGTCAGCGTGGTACTAATGAGTATTGGTACCGTCGTCATGGTGACTTAAAATGTATGCTGAGGAACTTAGGAACTCCCACATGGTTCCTCACTCTCGGCTGTGCTGAGTATGGCTCGGAAGACTTACTTGAATTTCTACGAGAGGCAAATGGAAACATTGAAAATATTGAATTCAAGACACCCGGAGAACTGTGCTCTTTGGATCCAGTGAATGTATGCAGGTACTTCAATCATAGATTTGAAGCTATGATGTCTTTCATCACGAACAAGAAAAATCCACCTCTTGGAGAGGTGTTGAATTTCTTCTGGAGAAAGGAGTATCAAGCACGAGGTGCTCCTCATATACATATGCTGCTATGGATCAAAGATGCACCCAAATTTGGAACAGATCCAGATGACTTAGTGATGAATTTCATAGAACAGTATTCTACATGTGCTGTTCCAAAGACAAAGGAAGACAAAAGTCTAAGAGAACAAGTTTTACAGTTTCAAAGCCATCGTTGTGGAAAGTACTGTCGTCGAAAATTCATAAACAAGAACAAGTACTATACAAAATGTCGTTTTGGATTTCCACAATTGGTGATATCTAAAGGAAGAGTGAACAATTTGATGTCTTCGCTGCGACATAATGTAACAAGGAAATCACCCAAAAATACATACAATTTGAAGAGAAATGAAGAGTCCAAGAACATCAATGACTACAACCCAGTGATTTTGTCCATGTGGAATGCTAACATGGATATACAGTTTGTGGCTGACAACTGTATGGCTGTGGCTCGGTATGTGACGTCTTACATCACAAAAAAAGAAAAGACAGAACTCAAGGATATGTGGGAGGACATTTCCCATGAAAAGAGCCTCAGTAAGAAGTTGTACAGTTTCAGTCTGAAGATGTTGTCGCATCGAGAAATCGGAGCTTACGAATGTTCTGACCGGTTATCTTCAGCAAGTCTCTATGCCAAATCTAGGAGTATCATTTGGGCAAGTCTTGGTCTTGCTGCAACGCGTAATCGAGTTCTCAAACCTGTACGGGAAATCGAGTATTTGGCGGAGAAGGAGCCAAGCAGTACAGATATTTTGAAGACCAACATGTTGGATACATATTATCCAAATAGAAGCAGTCACCTGGAGAATGTTTGTCTGTATGAGGTGCTCCCGGTGCGCGGTCGCTCAGGGGACGTCATAAGAGAGGAGCCGGGAGGGTGGGTCAGCTGGGTGGCGGGAGCGGGGCGACGTATGGGCAGGGGGGGTGGAATCGGCGGGGGTCAGAGGCGGGAGGGGGCACTCAGGGCGGTCGGCGTAGGAGACCAGGGGGGAGGGCAGCGGAGGGGGTAAGGTAGCACAGGGCGGCAGGACAGGTAAAGGAGCGGGAAAAAACGGAAAAATGAGGTAGGCAGCAGCGGGGGCAGCATGAGTGGGGAATATGTCCAAGCTGCTGCGGGCGGCGGAGCAGTGCTCAGACGGCGGCGGAGCAGCGCTCAGAAGGCAGTAGGCAGCAGTGGGGCCTCGGAGCGAGGCTCGGGCAGGTGGCAGGCAGGAGCAGCGGAGTGGGGGCGACCTCGCCTTGGAGAAGGCTCAGCGGTCTCTTTAAAGGTGGTGCAAGGTCCTTGTAAATACACCCTCATGAGTGCTTTGCAAATTTAAATCATTTTCCCCTGGTGTATGTGCCTTGTAAATACGCCCCTATGTGTGCTGGACAATTTTAAGGTACTTCTCCTATGAATCTGGGAGACTAATTTGCTTACATGATGTGTTTAAAAATCGTGCTAAGGTGAGAAAAGATTTATTTAATTTAGAAAGAGATTAGTATGCTTTTTGGAGAAAATAAGGAAGCCAGCTAGGGTGTGCTTGTACATAGGAGCTGTGCTGTGATTTCAAATTATGACCAGAAAATCGTTTTTTTTTTAAAAGAAATACTTTTCACATTTATGAGAAGGACAACAAGGGGTCTGCTTTTTTAAATAAATATTTCATTTCCCAACATGAATATGGGAGAATAATTTGCTTGTTTGATGGTTTAAAAACTTGTTTCTTGAAGTCATTTAGGTTTCACAATATGTACTGCTAGAGTTTCATAGTCACTATGATAATTATCATATACATTTAGGACTGTTTAGGGGGCATGGATATGCTGAGGCTTCTGTAATTGTCATTGGAGGAGAATTATGTACATTGCACTGCTGCATACAGTCCTCACCTTCTGCGTACTCTTGGATATGCTAGACTATATCTGCTCAATGAGATACCTAAACTGAGGAAACACAGGTGATGTGATTGTGAAATGAGCAAAAATATTTGCACGTTTTTCAATTACATCACCTGTGTTTCCTAACATTACTAATCACATTGTGCAGATGAGGTTTAGGCCTGTCCAGGGAGACAGAGGAGGTCTGGCCTTTGTTGAAGTGTGCAGTGGACATGACTCACTTCATCTGTTGGCCTGCACATGTATTATGTCCTCTGTACTCTTCAACAAGCCAAAATTTCATCTGCAACCCTGAGTAGGCCTCACCTCAAACAAACGTTTGTGACTGCAAGACCTGCCTTTTTGCTCCTAGATATTTCTTGGTTTTACCATGGCAGACAGATAATTCAGCATACCTCTGGATAGGCCACACCTTATGGTGGTGCAAGGGCCTTGTAAATACGCCCTCATGTGTGCTTGGTAATTTTAAGTCACTTCCTCCTGGTGCAAGGGCCTTGAAAATACACCCTCATGTGTGCTTGGCAATTTTAACTCACTTCCCCCTGGTGCATGGGTGTGGTAAATACGCCCTCATGTCTGCTTGGCAATTTTAAGTCAATTCCCCCTGGTGCATGGGTGTGGTAAATACGCCGTCATGTCTGCTTGGCAATTTTAAGTCACTTCCTGCTGGTGCAAGGGCCTTGTAAATACGCCCTCATGTGTGCTTGGCAATTTTAACTCACTTCCCTCTGGTGCATGGGTGTGGTAAATACGCCCTCATGTCTGCTTGGCAATTTTAAGTCACTTTCCCCTGGTGCAAGGGCCTTGTAAATACGACCCTATGTGTTCTTGGAATTTTAACTCACTTCCCCCATGGTGCAAGTGCCTTGTAAATACGCCCCCTTTGTCTATGTTGTTAAATTACTGTAGATAGAATTGACAACTAGTGTGTTAATTGTTTGCCTACTGTTATTGGTTTACTGTTTGGTAATAGTGGTTAATATCAATTTTTAAAAAAAAATTCCACAGATTTAACTGAAGATCTTTAGAAAACTTTAAAAATGCCCTCAAGGCAGAGAAAACAAAAAGAAGCAAAGCGACTTACACTCCACCTTGGTAAAGATTTGCAGCAGTCCTCTACTATTAAATCGTATCAAGTCGCCAAAAAAGCTCCGGGTAAGAAAATAAAATAATTTTTAAAAAGAATTTGCAGACAAAAAAATACCAGTATTGAACATGTTTTAGTGCATAAGAAGAGAGACAATTTAAAGGAAAAGGAAAGGCCCGTCAAAAAAGTTTCTGCTAGAGCAGGAGATAAGTCTGTGCATGGCAGTAGAAGGGAAAATCAATTCAGGGACATTTGTAGGTGAATGTTCCGCAACAGGATAATTGTCAATTTGTTAAAAATTTTTAAGAAAGGCCAACAGAAAGTGACATTTTATAAGAAAAAGAAAAATGTAGAGAAAATTATTGATCAGGCTTTCGAAATTAAGCGAAAGTTATTTATTTTGGTAATCAATAGAATTAGGAAACTAAACAAGGTAATTTCTGATTTCAAATCAAATAGTAGATGGAAGAGAGTAGTTAATCGTAGTCATTTTTGTGATGTTTTCTCGGGAGAATGGATGCATAGTTCAAGTTGTGAGGCATTTTTCAATGAGGAGAGTTACTTTCAGGACAATGATTTGGTGCATGCAGTTGACACCAGTGGTCGAGCATATGAGGTAAAAGATGGTTGTCCGGTTAAAAAAGAACAACTTGTGTCTGCAGATGCAGAAGAGGTGTTAGGTGATGAGGTTTTAGGAAGACGTCCTAAGGGACCAGTCTACACCTGGAAATGTAGTAGTATTTGTAGTGTGCGACAGGATTCCATCAATTTGCTTTGTGATTTTGTTCGTACATTTAATAAGAAAAGTTTAAAACAGAAAATGAAGTTGTTGCAAGAATTAGATCCTTGCAGAGTGAGAGAAGTAACAGGTTTGCATGGGCATTCACTAGCTTGTCTTTCCAGAAGAGTATGCCAGAGTATTTTTCATCATTTCAGGATGCTTGCAGTGCATCATAATAAAGTGAGGAAATTAGTGAGAATGTTGTATTATGCTAAGAGTCCAGCAATTATGCTTAAACAATTGAGCAGTGCTCTTTTGCATGGTTCAGAACTACATGTGAAAAATATTTGTGAAGAAATTGAGTTCTGTTACTTTGCTAGTAAAGAGAACAATGTTGAAATTGACCCAGTAGAAGAAGGTCATGTGGAAGAGAGTGTACAGATTTCTAATATAGATAAGTTTCACAAGGAAATTTCCATCTTTCAGGTGAAATCAAGTGAGAGGCCTAATTTCACTTGTGTGTGTTGTCGGCGGACTTATTATAAGAATCAGACTAAGGGGGTCATTATGAGGGCGGATTTCCCGCATACTCCGGGCCGGCGGAAGCCACCACCGGCCCGGAGGATGCGGGAAATCCACAGAGGAGGCTTGAAAGACCCACGGCCAAATTAGGATGGCTGGTGGGTCTCACAATCTGTCCTCCGCTTTTCCGCCGCGGTCGGAAGGTGACCACGGCGGAAAAGCACTAACATGGCTGGCGGTGTCTATCAGACACCGCCAGCCATATTAGGATGTAGGGAATGTAATGCTTTTCCGTGGTGGCTTTTCCGCCGTGGAAAAGCATACAGACATTCACTTTGGGGGCCCGTTGCGGGCCCCCTGGGTGAAGGTTGCGTGGGGGGTGCACATGGGGGTACCTATGGTACCCCCCTGCCTTTGCGTGCACGAAGCAGCAGGCACCGCGCGGTGCCTGCATCTTTGTGCATGCAAATGCACTGCTTTCATTTTTTACATTGCGGCGGGTGCTGCTTCAAGCAGCACCCGCCGCAATGTAAAACATACAGGATGTGACCGCCAGGGTGGCGGTCACATCCTAATTGCCATGGAGGGACCGCCGCTGCCCATGCGGACGGTCCCTCCTACTCAGGGGTGCGCCATCCTAATCGGCCCCTAAGTTAGTGGATTTATATGCAAAAAGTCAAATGGAAAACAATAGTGAATGGAAGGATTTTGCTACATACTTGATGGTAGAAAATTGTTTTGATTTGGGATCGGACCAACGTATGTGTACTTATTGTTTTAACAAATTAAACCAAAACCGGATGCCTGCTAGAGCGGTTCATAATAATCTGGAATTGGTTAACATTCCTTCTGAATTGAAGGATTTAAATACTTATGAATCTATTTTGATTCAAAGTGTGCATCCCTTTCAGGCTATTGTACAAATGGAGCCAAAGACAGGGAAATTGCCTCCATCAGATTTACAGAGAGGATTAAAGGGAAGAGTTGTTTATTTGCCTTTAATTTGAAGAAAAACAATAATACAATTGGCGTAGAGAAAGTGGAAGAGGAACCTCTGGTAATCCTAGTTAATGGTGTTCCGACAAAGAGTAAGAAAATCTGGCAAGATTTAGTGGATGTTAGGAAAATCAAAAAGGCAACATTGTATTTGATAAAAAACAATGAGTACTACAAGAATGTATGTGTTGCAGAAGAGGAAGTAAGTGAAGAAGAAGACAGCGAATTGTGTGCTGGACAAATTGAAAAAGTAGAAGTCTCTAAAAATGAAGAAATATATGAACATTATAGTGTTCATCCTTTGCATTCCAAGGAAGTCATTGGGAATGCTATTGAGATGTTTCAAATGAAACAAGCCAAAGGGAGTCCCATTAGTGTTTGGGAGGAAAGTTTGGAAGCTCGGCGTTTTCCACAGTTATTTCCCACAGGTCGAGGAGGACGATATGATGAGCGACCTGATCAAATTCCTGCTCCTGAATACCAGACTTTACGATTGTGTGCAGAAGATCCTAGGTTTCGTCAATGCATTCCCTATTTGTTTCATCTATTGTTTGAAAGTGATCTGTCTGGACTGTCTTATGCAGTGAACCACATCCTGAAAAGTGGTCTACAACTGCGAAATATCTCAGCAAGGGACTTTATGGATAAAGTCAATGTGCAAGACAGTATTTTGGATTCTCACCTGATTAATCTGATGGCATGTCAGCGTGGTACTAATGAGTATTGGTACCGTCGTCATGGTGACTTAAAATGTATGCTGAGGAACTTAGGAACTCCCACATGGTTCCTCACTCTCGGCTGTGCTGAGTATGGCTCGGAAGACTTACTTGAATTTCTACGAGAGGCAAATGGAAACATTGAAAATATTGAATTCAAGACACCCGGAGAACTGTGCTCTTTGGATCCAGTGAATGTATGCAGGTACTTCAATCATAGATTTGAAGCTATGATGTCTTTCATCACGAACAAGAAAAATCCACCTCTTGGAGAGGTGTTGAATTTCTTCTGGAGAAAGGAGTATCAAGCACGAGGTGCTCCTCATATACATATGCTGCTATGGATCAAAGATGCACCCAAATTTGGAACAGATCCAGATGACTTAGTGATGAATTTCATAGAACAGTATTCTACATGTGCTGTTCCAAAGACAAAGGAAGACAAAAGTCTAAGAGAACAAGTTTTACAGTTTCAAAGCCATCGTTGTGGAAAGTACTGTCGTCGAAAATTCATAAACAAGAACAAGTACTATACAAAATGTCGTTTTGGATTTCCACAATTGGTGATATCTAAAGGAAGAGTGAACAATTTGATGTCTTCGCTGCGACATAATGTAACAAGGAAATCACCCAAAAATACATACAATTTGAAGAGAAATGAAGAGTCCAAGAACATCAATGACTACAACCCAGTGATTTTGTCCATGTGGAATGCTAACATGGATATACAGTTTGTGGCTGACAACTGTATGGCTGTGGCTCGGTATGTGACGTCTTACATCACAAAAAAAAGAAAAGACAGAACTCAAGGATATGTGTGAGGACATTTCCCATGAAAAGAGCCTCAGTAAGAAGTTGTACAGTTTCAGTCTGAAGATGTTGTCGCATCGAGAAATCGGAGCTTACGAATGTTCTGACCGGTTATCTTCAGCAAGTCTCTATGCCAAATCTAGGAGTATCATTTGGGCAAGTCTTGGTCTTGCTGCAACGCGTAATCGAGTTCTCAAACCTGTACGGGAAATCGAGTATTTGGCGGAGAAGGAGCCAAGCAGTACAGATATTTTGAAGACCAACATGTTGGATACATATTATCCAAATAGAAGCAGTCACCTGGAGAATGTTTGTCTGTATGAGGTTCTACAAAATTACATTTTCAAGAGGAACATCACAGAAGATATTGATAAAGTAGTGTATGCTGTAATTGGAAGTGAGGGATGTCTGGTCAAGCAAAAAAAATGTCTATTGGTAAATCATCGAAAATTGGATTGCGAATCTCCAGAAAGAAAAGAGTTTTTCTATTTAGCTCTTTTGCAACTTTTCAAGCCTTGGCGTGCAGAAGAGGAACTGCTTGGAGATTTCCTCTGTTACGAAGACTCTTTCAATGCAGCCAAGGAGTCCATAGAATGTCCTGTTTTTCCAAAATATTTAGAAATGTTGAATGCAGAAATCGAGCAGGAAGCAACAATAGCAGCCGAGATTGCTAGAGACAGTTCTCAGGACAGTCAGAGTTCTGTTTCATTGAGTCAGGATCCACTAGGAGGACCAGTTATCGAAAATGAAGCTGCCACTGCCATGATTGAAGTGGAAAGAGCCTTGGCACATGCTCAGGAGGATGTGGTTAACTTAGAAGATTTGGAAAGACAACTCAACGTTGAGCAGAGGAAAATATATGACGAAGTTATCAG
The DNA here is from genome assembly GCF_964263255.1 of Lissotriton vulgaris. Lineage (NCBI taxonomy): Eukaryota > Metazoa > Chordata > Amphibia > Caudata > Salamandridae > Lissotriton > Lissotriton vulgaris. Next base: position 810,995 of record NW_028245020.1, read on the forward strand.
CCAAATTGATCATGGATTAAGTCATGAGATGAAAGAGTGCTCATGTACGTCGTTGAAGCCTGTCCGACTGTACGTGAGTGGAGAAGCAGGAACTGGAAAAAGTTTCCTCATTAAAGCAATTTCATGTTATCTGCAGAAAAGAACTGAATCATCACTGTCTTGTGTTGTCACCGCTCCAACTGAACTTGCAGCACATAATATTAAAGGTATTTCTTTGCATCGGCTACTGATGATGCCAGTGGAGCATGATAACAAATTACAATACCACAAGTTATCGGGAGGTGCTTGTTGTGAAGTATCTAGAGTCCTGAAGAAGATGAAACTTCTTATCATTGACGAAGTAAGCATGGTTTCCAATGTCATGCTTGCCTTTGTGCATTTGAGAATGCAGGAAGTTCTTAAAACAGAGTATGATGTGTTATTTGGTGGCAAACACATCATTGTTTTCGGTGATCTTCTGCAGCTGACAACAGTGAAAGGACAACCAGTGTTTAAACTGCTTACGCATGAAGATACCAGGAAGTGCCTAGGGAGCATTGGCAACGTTAACATATGGTTAAACTTCAATTATCCAGAGCTGCGTGAAAATATGCGTCAGGCGAAGGATGAAGATTACAAGAATGTTCTACAAGATGTTAGAATCGGGAAAGTGACTGAGCGTGGGAAAGAAGCTTTACATGCACGATTACTGTCAAATTTGTATCCGGAAGAAGACGTTCTGCCAGAGAATATTTTTCATAAAATTACTGAGAAGAAATCGGGAATATGTTTGATGCCAACTCTTGCAGAATGTTCCATCTTCAACAACAAAATGTTGAATTTAGAAAACCAAGAGATTGTGAAACTGAAAGCTATTGACAGAATAGAGCATATGGGTGCAACAATTGTTTTGTCTGAGAATCTGAAATCTAAATTGGATTCATTAGAGAAGACTATATCTAAAACTGCTGGTTTTGAAAAGACTCTGAATGTGTGCTTAAATTGCCGTATCATTTTGAGAAGGAATTTACATGTTGAAAGAGGTCTGGTAAATGGATAAATGGGTAATGTTGTTGATTTTGAGAAATACAGAAATAGAGATGGAATTGAATTTTTAAAAATTAAATTTGATGGCATTGAGGAAGTACAGCTAATTGGTTGTTGCACAGCTAGGTTTTTGCTTGTAAAAGACTTATATGTTTGCCGTAAGCAATTTCCTGTTTGCTTGGCATATGCGGTGACAATCCATAAATCACAAGGTTTAAGTGTAGACAGTGCTTTGGTGAATATTGGCAGTTCTGTGTTCAAGGAGGGTATGGCTTATGTAGCATTGTCACGAGTCAGAACTTTATCGGGTTTGTACTTGATTGAGTGTGATGTCACAAACATTTGTGCGGATCTAGATTGTGTTATGGAATACAACAGGTTAAGAAGAGAGTATGCGCCACATTTACCTCAATATCCTTTGTTTGAGAAACGTGTGGTAGGCCGGAAACGAAGAAATATCACTAATAGTAGGGAGGTTGTAGCAAAAAACCAAAAGTCGATGAACCCAAAATTGTAAGCAGAAAGAAAATGAATTCTGTTGAAGATGTTGTTGGTTTTCAATTTGAAAATAGTTCTGGTGTGAACTGCTATGCTAATGTAGTGGTTAATGTTGTCTTTTCTCTAGAAACTTTAAAAGAACAGATTGTGATCAATTCGGATCAAAGTTTTTGCTGTTTGTTGAATTCTGTGTTAGAGAAATGTAGCCCTGATAGAACAAGAGTAGAAAGTGTGTCTGAAATTCGAAATCTGTTAGACAAATGTTCAGGTCAAACACAATTCTCTCAAAATATTCAGCAAGATTGTCAGGAGTTTTTAATGTATATGCTTAATGTATTGCAAGATGAAGGTGTAGATGTAGATCATCTGTTTGGCCTTTCTTATCAATGGCAGCATGACTGCGAGAATTGTACGTTATCAAGTACTACTAGTGTAGACTCAGAAAGATTTATATATTTAACTTTGCCAGACACTAAATCAGTATTCTTTAATAAGCTAGTAAAAGCAGCCCATCAAAACATGGAGTGTAGCCAATGTAAGTCCGCAATGCTGTCCACATTATTTATACGAAGATATGGCCAGTATGTCATTTTAATGTTCCAACGATGTAGGCCTGATGGAACAAAATTGACAACTTTAATTAAAAATGTTGTGGCTTCTCAGTTGTCAATAACAGGAAGGACTTTTCTAACTGCAGCAATTATATATCATGAGGGTCCTTTAACAACATCAGGACATTACACAACTTATTTGAAGTCTGGAAACGGCAGGTCATTCTGCAATGATTCTGTTTTAACTTTCAAAAAAAGATTGCGTTTTCACCTTAAAAATTCTTTCCTGGTGTTCTTACAACCAGAATTTTAGGGAAGGAATCTCTGGATTTGTTCTGAGGAATTTCAAGACGTTCTAACGGCTCCTACACTATATAGCCTTGTGGATAAGTGTAGCACAGAGCAAAAATTGTTTGTTTTAATAAGCTAATTCAAGCAGTAGATCAAAAGAAGGAGTAGAGGTAATGTAAGTCTGCAATGCTGTCCACATTATTTATAGAAACTTATGGGTGAAATGTCATTTTACAATTCCAACTATATAAACCGGATGTAAATAAGTTGTCAAGTCTAATTAAAAATGTTTTGGCTACACAGTCGTCGATTTCAGGAAGAACATTTGTAACTGCAGCTATTATATGACATGATGGTCCTTTGACAACATCAGGATATTACACAGCTTATTTGAAATGTAAAAAAGGCTGGTCTTTCGGCAATGATTACTATTTGACTATGAAGCAATGTTGCCTTTTGACTTGTTTTCAGAAGTGAGAATTTAGGGTAGGTAACTGGATTATAATGATTTTAGGTGTTGCTGTAATTTAGTGTGCTGTTTTAAATTGCTTTGTATGTCTCATTTTTCTTAAAACGATGGAGCTTATCTTTCAGAAAGTGGCGGGAAGAAAATAATAACAGCACAACAGAGTATAAGCTGTTCATAGGACATCCTTTGACATCATGGAAAGTAAGTTACTTTTGAGGAGTTCTGATTTCTGATTGGTTATATTATATGGGTTTTTTAAACACAATCATTTTGATTGTGTTTTTTTTCCCCGCTGTTATATGATGAATACCTTCAACTCACTGTTTTTAGTGAAATTTGATATATTCTGAGAACAGCAAAAATAAACCATTTAATATGTATAATTAATTCTGTACTTTGAATTGTGATTTTTAATATGTACTCATCTTGTCTCATGCTCACTCATCTTTTACTATCTTCTATCAATTTTAACATTTTTGTTCTTTCATTCACAGATTGAAAGTATAAAAATAACAAGTGACTAAGTTAATGATAATTATAAGGTAAGTGTTTAGTACTCATTCCGTTACATCTCTTTCACATTTAACTTTTATTAGTTCCACTGCTTCATTTCTTTAATCCTCAGTTTCCTGCCTTTGCTACTTGCCTCATTCCTTTTTCTATTACTTACTTACTCTACTCCTTCCACTCCGTTTCTCAGTCCCTCTGTTCTCATAGTTCCTCACTCTTGTTCACTCACTCCGTCTCTATTACTCTCACTGTCTCTGACTCATTACTCTTTCACTACTTGTTTATTATGCTTTCTCCCTGTAGTTCAAGCAGACTATGTTATTTACATTTCTTTGCTATTTCAATCATTCCTTTTCTGTCACTTCTTCTTTTCTGCTTTCTGTTTTTTCTCTCTGTTATTCCACATGTTTTAACCTTAGTCACTGCCATACATCTTGTTTTATTCCTATTTACTTTCGCTCACTGTTTACTTAACACTTTCCCTCAGGATTGTTCTTTTAGTCCGGTTCTATCCCTACCTCTCATTCCACATCCTCTACTGTATTTCTTCTTAATTTGAACATTCACTCACATTCTCTAAGAAACTCTTGTTTATTATTCTTCTACTCTCCTTTTTTTCTTTCACTTCCTTATCTATTTTCTTTTTCACAATTATACCCTCTTACATCTTTACTTCGGTAAATAGATCTATTAAACAGTGTCTCTGTGTTACGCCCTCTAGCTGTCTTTCTTTTAACATTACTCTCTGTTTACTTCCCTTATACTTACTCTTCTTTTTAAAAAAAAAAAGAAATTCTGGTTCGCTTCCGGTTCGCGTACCTGCGCGCGAACCGGGAAGCAAATCAAAAGAAATAGAGGTTGCCAGAGTGCTAAACATTCTTGCAATTTCTTATAAAGGGGAGGTAGTTCTGAAAAGAACTTTTTTTAAAAATATTTTTGTTGTTTTATATTTTTTTAATTATTTTTCTGAACATTTTTTTACTTTTTTGTATTTTCTGAACGGTTTTATTTTTTTTTTTGTTTTTTTTTGGGGGGGGAACCTAAATGATTCATTATAAAGGGCTCAACAGGAGCAACAAAAAAAAAAGATAATTTATTTTCTGGGGCGTTTTGGACATTTGTGATTGTCAATAGCTGTGTTGATTAAATGTATGCTACTCTCCCTGTAGCAAATCAATTGGCCACAAAAAATGCACACTTGCTTCACTTTCCCAAACTTCAGCTGGATATTTGGGACCGTCTCCCTCGCCTCTGGTCCCGTCACTGCCTCTTCATTGGATGTACTGGCCACAGGAGGGGGGTTATCCTGCAGGTCACGTACTTGCGCAGCACTATAATTTATAGGGTGCCACCTGTCCATGTGCCGATGCATGGTATAATTGCCATAGCTGTATTTCTTATCAGTCCCTCTGGACAGGTCTTTTTTGCAGATCAGACAGGTAACGTAGCGGGCATTTACCTTTTTTTGGCATGTCACTGACCATGTCATGAATGATGTAATATGTAATATGTGACATCATCAGCAGTGGATTGCGGGTGCGCGATATATAGTTAGTGCAACTAACTATATATGTGAATTTCAATGGTTTTGTGCGAGTAAAATAAAGTTTTGTAAATGCTAATCCCTAACTATATATGGTCTATAACCTATGGTTTTTTCAGTGAATTTTTAAGGTTTTGTAAATGCTAATTCCTAACTATACATGGTCTATAACCTATGGTTTCAGTGAATATATATATATATACTGATGGTGTCATCAGTGATGTCATGAGTGATGTCACTGACCATGTCATGAGTGATGTAATATGTGACGTCATCAGCAGTGCATTGCAGGCGCGCAAGTTATAGTGAGTTCAACTAACTATAACGTGGGATTTTCAATGGTTTTATGTCAAGAAAATTTCCAGCTAACTATAACTGGTGTCAAACCCATTGTTTTGTCAGTGAATTTAATAGGTTTTTTAAATGCTAATTCCTAACTATAACTGGTGTGAAACCTATGTTTTTTTCAGTCAATTTCATAGGTTTTTTAAATGTTAATTCCTAACTATATATAGGGCCTCAAACCTATGTTTTTTAATAGCAAATTTCTATTTCTATCAAATATAATATTTTTTATAATGAATCATATATTGTATATTTATGTAATACTATTTTTTACATGTATATTTTTTTCATTTTTTTGCCCTGGAGCGCTCCCGGTGCGCGTACCGGTGTGCGCACTGGAAAGCGCAGTCTTGCGGCGCGCCCGGTGCGCGTATCGGTGAGCTTCCCGTTTGTGCTATTGCCGCGAACGAAAACATCATCGTGACATATCGCGTAGCCGTGTCCGCGTGATACGCATGGCGTAAGCGGACCCGGAAGCACCCGAGCGCATACGAGCGCACTACGTAAGCGCTCGGGTGCGTAGCGTAAGCGCGTCGGGTCATGTGATCTGAAAATAACACTTTTCATTGGTTCAGGACAGTTTTGTTTTCCAAATGATGAAAGCCCTGGTCATGTGACCTGAAAATAACACTTTTCATTGGTTCAAGACAGTTTTGTTTTCCAAATGATGAAAGCCCCCACCTTTTTTCCTCATTCTCACTTTGTAATTTGACTGAGGAAGACCTGTTTGCAGACCTATTTGTACCTATTTGTACTGAGAACTGGCTACAGTAGCAGCAGCAGCAGGAGCATCTCAACCACCACCACCACCACCACCACAAGGACCACCAAAACAACACAGTGGTGGAGAAGAAGAAGAGGAGGAGGAGGAGGAGGAGGATAGGTGGTTCCTGCCTGAACATAATACCCCCTATAAGCCAAAGTAGCACATTGTCTGGGAGTTTTTAAAATCCCAAGGGGCCTCAAGAAAGTTAATGCGCCAAAGGTTACTTGTCTGATCTGTGGCACTGTACTTTCCAGGGGAAACCCTGCCAAAAAGTATTCTTTTGGCAACAACACTATGATTCTCCTCATGCAACGCCAGCACCCAAACAACTATGCTGCGGCAGTGGTCAGAGAACTGACCAGAAACCCTCCCCATTCTTCTCCCAGCACCTCCCAAAGTAAACAACCCACTCCATCGGTTCCAGAGACAAGGGAGATGGTCCCAAACATCCAACCCCAGTTTGGAGATTTTAAAATTGTTTGTACATTTTGCGGGACTACAATTTGCTATGGAGAGCAAGTATTAAACTCATCAACCGTGCTGGAGACAACCACAACTGTAAAAAGAAACCTTAATTTTTTCATTTTTTTTTGCTCCAGTTGAGCCCTTTACAATTCCCTGTTTTTTGTTTGTCCCCATAAAAATTACAAAAAAAATATAAAATTGTTCATAAAACCCAAAAAAGTAAAAAATGTTCCAAAGAAACAATAAAAAAATAAAACAACAAAAAGAATTAAAAAAACAGTTCTTTTTAGAACTACCTCCAATTTATAAAAAAATGCTACATTTTTAAAAAGCTCTGTCATTCTTTTTTCCCCATGGTACGCTCCCCGGTATGCTCTGCGCAAATCGAGAAAAAAAATGTTTTGCCCCGCGGGGCCCTTTTATGGCCCCCACATCAAACCTAGGGGGTCAGGGGGGTCTAACATGCCCCCTTTTGATAATTTCTCCCTTTGTTTTTGCCATGTCTTGTGGCTCGAACCTACCGAGACACAAGATGGCGGCCGCTCCGGACTGTTTGGAATGTTGACAGACACTTGAGTGGAATTACTGAATTGGTTGTTGTAACTGGTATGGGTATCTCCATTTTTTTGAAAATGTTAGTTTCTATTTTTGAATATGTGTTTCAAGGGTTACATTACACTAAAAGGAGGTCTGTCACTCTGTCACAAGGATGGTGTCATCAGTGAGTGCTCTTTGTCCCTTGGTACGGAATCGGAGCGGAGAATATATATATATATATATATATATATATATATATATATATATATATATATATATATATATACACACACACATGTATATATGTATATATATATTTAGAGAACTAAGAGAGATAAACTGAAGTACATATGTGTAGATACATAGATATATACACATTACCTACTGGTGGTCGCCAGTACGTAGTTATAGTTAGGACCTATTTTCCATAGGAAATCCGCAATATTCTATTTGGAATACCTTTGGCACCGGTTGACGAATCTTCACAACATTTTCAAAACTAGTATGGCTCTCCGGTACGCTCCTATCCTGTCTCTGGGTGATTGGTGAAGTGGGGGCTGAGAAAAAAGGGGGGTCCCAAAACATGTTTTTCCCATACAATTTTCCATAGGAACCGTTCATCGCGGCTACAGCCCGAACTGCTGAGCAGAATAACACCAAATTTGGCAAAGAGGTAGTCCTTGGTTCAGACTTGTGCCTTTTGCTTAAATGGTGCAAATCCGTTCAGTAGTTCCTAACAAAATCACAATGAAAAGTACATATATATCTATGGCCATGGTGGATCCATGCATCTAAGCGCACCGACCCCATCACGCACTGAATGCTAATTGGCTGTCAAGTGGTTGTCTACATTTCAAACCAGGAAGTGTTGGCAGCCATTTTGTGCCTCGGTAGAAGGGAGTGTCTAGAAATGAGTGGCATAAGTGTTCAAAATGTATAAAGGGGGCAGGTTAGAAATATCTTGACCCTATAGACCTGCTTAGGGGGTCCCACAAGAACCCCTAAGGCCCCCCAATGTATTTATTTTTGTTGAAAAACTGAGAAATGTATGCAAGGGTTCATGGATCCGCTGTAAAAAAAATAAAAATGAAGTAGGGCTCCTGTGCTTGTTTAAAAATTAGCTACCTGGGTGGGCCAAATCCCAGGGACTAAAATATTAAATTTGATGGGGGTCCATAGGGGCTCTGTAGCCCAGCGACCGCCATCCCTCGGTGCTACAAAATAAACAGGTGGGGGGGCTCAAAGGTACTCCCCTGATAAAATACTTGTGTAGGGGGGCTTCAAGGCCCCTTCCAGCCCGGGGACCGCAACTCTTCGGGCTTTGAAAAAAATGGGTTGAAGGGCTCAAAGGTCCCTCTAAGCCCCGGTGATCACCACCCTCGGGGGTTTTTTATATTGTGGGAAAGGGCCGCGTGGCCCCCATTCTGGAGCAGTCGAGGGCCCTGGGGAACACCACTCCCCAGGGCTTGCTCCTTCTGTGTCTCGCGTTGCACACCCCCGGGACACTGCTGTTTGGTATGGCAGGGCAGAAGTCGAGATTCCCGCTCTGTCAAAGCAAACTTGAGGGTATATTAACAAGGGCTATTTTGTCGTATTTTTAAAAAAAGGCAAAAATGTGGTGAAAATGATATTGCCCTGTTTACTGTTTAGGCGTATATACAAGGTTGGGGACCATGGGTGGAGCCCCAATGTCTCTATGGTCCTAGCCCACTCCCTGCGTCCTTTAGAAGCCACCATTACTTTTCCACACAGGGACCTGCTAAGATGAAGCTCCCTGTAGGTAAAAGCAATCTGCTTTGCATTTTGAAAGAGTGAGCAGGTTTTCCTGTTCTCTCTTTTAAAATCCAAACCAAGGAGCATATTAGCAAGAACCTCGTTAAAATGATCGCCAATTTTAGAGGCAGGAAGCTGCTGCTAAAACGCAGATAATGAGCTTGCTAATATGCGTTATAGAATTCCAATAGAAGCCCAGCTTAGATGTTTTGCATATCTAACCTGGGCTTCTATTGGAATTCTATAACGCATATTAGCAAGCCCATTATCGCCGTTTTAGCGTCAGTTTGCTGCCGCTAATGCAGCGATAATTTTAACACCGTCCTTGTAAATATGCTGCTAAGTTTTGAGATGTCTTCCATTTAAGTAGCCACAAAGTATTTAGTGAAGTGCACAATGTGAAACATGAAGCAGCAGTGTGTGATTGGGATCGATAAAGAATTGCACATTGTTGAGTACAGAGTAGGCAAATTGTACATGAGGTTTTGTAACGCCAGTGGCTATTGTTTGCACGGTCTCTTGAGGTTAATTCAAAGAGTTGTGTACTTCTTTTGCTCCTAATGTACATAGTGTTCTGTCGTCTCTGTTTGCTTTCTTCTCTGTCATATAGAGTACTTTGGGTAAATATGACGGATTCTGAACAGCAAACACCTTTGAACCCTACCCCCAAACTGCTTACTGCCTGTTACCATAGTAACAGTTCATAGAAAACTTAATTGAGCACACCAGTCACAAGTTCAGTAAATGATGTTGCTAATCCAAACAGCAAGTGTGCTTGACTTTTTAAAAATTTCCCTAGGAACTGTTAATCACAGCTACAGCCTCTGGTAAAGGCTGGTAAAGAGTTAGCCCCGATATTACACTTCTAGTTATTAACATCATGCTTTCCTTCGTAAATTTTTGAGCCCCGTCAGTTATATTTTTACAAATTAAGGAAATAATTTTAACGTCTTCCTTGTATATATGCCCCTAAGTATTGTGTTAAAGTCACATGTGAATTTGGCGCAGAAGGGTACAGAGACGTTTTGTAGTCTAGGAGATGGCCACCTTCCCGAGAATTATTTAATAATTGTTCGAGGAGTTCGAGGCAACTTAGGTCTGGGAATTGTCATACTCAGGATCTTTATTTTAATATGCAGGTTCGTGCCTCGGCAGTCTCTGAAGCCTCGTGGTGAAAGGCAGTGCCTTATTTGTTTTGTAATCACACGGACAGTACTTATGGTGTTATAAAGTGATACACTCTTAGAACTCTTGTAGTTGTATAATTACTTAGGATTTAAGTGCCTAAGAGTTACTTACATTATTTTTTTGTAGGTGCACTGTAATGTTAAATATTTTTTAATTTTTTAATTTTTCTTAATTATCCTTTATTAAAACAGAAATAAATAAATAGAAATGTAACTTTAATAGAACAATATTATAAACAAAACGTGAGATAGACTCCAGTGGTAGCAGCGTAGGTAACCTGCAAAACAAAAATGAAATATAAGTATGTGTGCTATGTAAAAAAAGCTAGTTCAAAAGGAAGGATCATAGTGAAAATGGAAGGGAGGGTAGTGGGTGGAAATGAGAACTGGAGGGAGAGATAAAAGTAGAGAGGCAGGAGGAGATAGAACATTGGCTTATTGCACTCAGTCTTTAGTGTTTACTGTTTGTCAGTTGTTTGTCTAGGATAGAGATAGAGTAAGGTTTAAGAAGTCCTTAAATGAAATACATGAAGCCAGAGATCGCTGTTGTTTGATAATATGCTCCTACATTATTACTTACTGGAAAATCGCTTGTATGCACCTGTGCACCCAGATTGCAGCACCCCAGTCCCTACCCCACAATATGCTCAATTGTATGTCTTGCACACTGAGTCCTCACAGCACACCAGCTGCCACTGGTGTGCCCCACGACGTGTTGTTGCAAGCTCCGAGTCCGGGATACATTTGTATGGAAGAGCAGGTCTCAACAATGGAACGGTGCCCTGATATTGCCATGGAAGGTGTTAGAATGGTCATGGCATCATTGCGGGTGAGAGTTCCCGCTCAGCCCCTCTTAGCCAATTAATTAATCTCTGTAAATAGAGAAGTAATTTAATGGTGGAAACGTTTAAAGGTAAATTAATGTTTATTTTATACTTGGTAGAAAATAGGAGTTAATTGCATCCTTTGTTTTTGAAGTACGATTAATCGTTAGTGATTATCGTGGTTCCAAGAGGAGTTGGAATGCACGAGAAAACACAAGGTTAAATTATAATATATCATGTTAATGATAATATACATAGCAATAGAGCGTATGCTAGAAGCTTAATGTTCATGTGTAATGCAGTGGTGGGAGACTCTGTGCATTTACACTTAGTAAAGAAGTAACTAAACTGTCCTAAAAGCTAACATCACATGTTTGTAGAGCAGTGGTTGTTGCTGGCTGATGTCTATAGTACGGTTGAGTGTGTCCTTAAAAATACATTGATGAGATTGAATGAGGTGAGAGATTACATCATTACGGAAGGCAAGATCGCTTTTTCTCACATGCACACTCAGGGTAGTGCACCCCACGTCTCCCGCAGAATCGCCCTCAACAGGAGTTTGTAAGGCAGTGCTGCTCGTAGGCGTAGGCCTATCTTATGGTATATATGGTATTTAAAATGAGACAGAGATGTGACTAAATGAGATCAAAGATCGCAAGTTAACATAACACTTGGCAATATTTCTTATTCGCACGTGTGCAGTGTGCCTGATGCCTCCCACCCCTCTCGTAGGTCCGGGTTGAAGAGGTGTCTGTAGGGAAGTGCGCGCTGCCTCAGATCTACAGTATGGTCCAGCAGGTCTTTAAAATGATTCAGAGATGAGACAGAATGAGGTGAGAGATCATGCCGTTATGCAGGACAATATTGTTTGTCCGCAGCACGTTTAATTGGAGGCCTTGTGCACCTAGGCCGCTCTGCCTACCTTTTGCAAACACTGCAACTAGCAGAGGTTGCAACTTGATTTCTGCTTTGGATCTGTACTGCAGACAGTGTTAAATTTAGCCTTGATGTATGTATCTGCAGTGTGGACAGCAGGGTTCATAACTTGAAAAGAGAAACAGTGTGAGAGAGAGGAAGAGAGAGAAAGAAAGACATTGAAAGTGTGAGAGAGAGAAAGTAATAGATGGAGCAGAAGTACTGTTGATACTTGAGAAAATCTTTGCAGCTCATCATTTTGCCATCAGTGTGTGTCCAACCGCGTGCCATGTTATTGTGAACCCTGAAGTTTAGTGATCTGAAATATAGTATACAATTAGTAATTGCAGAGTACATACAACTGCACACATATATTTCTGCTGTATGCCTTTGCATACCCAGGCTACTGTATTACATCATCCCCCACTGCAAGGAGGTGTCTGTGCGCTCGTTTCCTCCTAGGGTGCTATACCCTATGCACTCACACTGCATAGGGGTGAGTTGTAATTACTGCGGACCCAGACTGCTGCAACCCATCCACTCCCAGTGTCCGGAGGTGAGTGCCTGTTTCTGCTCACCCAGACTGTTGCAACCTATCCACTCCCACTGCCCGGAGGTGATTGTACATTCCTACGCACTAAAGTTGCTGCACAATATCCACTCTCCCCTCCCACAGGTGACTGCTCGTTGCTATGAAAACAAGCTTCTCTGCTCACCTTGTGCCACTGGCGTGTTTCAAAGTGGGTCCACCATGTGTCGAAGCAACCTTCTTCTGAGTTGTTACGATAGCCACGCATCATTGCAGATTTCTCAAACGTTGAGCTCTGGAGGTGTTGGGGGGATGCCAGTTTGTGAAACACAACCTGTTAGATAAAAAGGAAGATAAGATTGTGCGCCATTTGTTCTTCAAAGGAGAGAGAAAGTGCGAGAGTGACTGAAAAGAATATTCCCAGCACACCTTTCTGTCACCGGTGTGTCTTCCACCACGTGCTGGGACATAGTGCACCCTGAAGCTCCACATCTAAAAGATAGAAACAGAAAGATGTTATGATTGGTGATTGCCACTATCTTAATGTGGAATAGAATAACATCGCCCTTTCACACACCTTCCCTCCCCCATTAAAAATACAACGATTGTATGGTTCCAACTTGTTTAATGGGGGTTGATTTATGAACAATTAATAGAGTAGTAATGTTTTCCATCCGGTTATAGAAAACTAGTGGTGCTCAGTCATACACGTGGTTTCAATCCTCACACCCACGTCTGGGCACGATAATTGAAACCATATGTGTTATTGGAGTCTATTACGCACAGCAAGTGCGTAATAGATACCAATAGGCCATGGACGGAGCAATGCGCCCGTCTCTGGCCAATTGCACGCAGTCTTTTAGAATAAGGAGCACGCAAAGGCCAATGGTTTAGCACGGAAGGAAACAGAACCCGCATGAGCATGTGTGAATCGTAGGTTAGGTTCATATCCCTGTTTTTTCAAATAGAAAATGTCTTGCGCTGCTTGAGCAGAGCTGTGCACTCCAACGAAGGCACAAGCTGCACAGCAACAGAAGCGCGAGTGCTAAATGAATTGGGAAAGGAAAGGTTGTCAAAATCTGATAATAAATTTCAGTGTACATAGTATAAAAAAATAAATACTCATCTACTTCGCTGCGCATGTGGTAGCGACGGAAATTTAACTGACTATAAAAACGTTCCTGCTATCGGAAAAACAAAAACAAATGCAAATTCATTGCATCGCTTTTTTGTATCCAGTCTGCTGTTTCGCATCTACTCCCTCCGGTGTGCACCCAGGCCTCACTGCTCACCTTTTAATGGACAGAGCACCTTCTACACCATGCAGTCCCGCTCTGCTACCAAGAAGTCTCACATTTGTTGCTGAGTATTGATATCGCTATGGCAAAGGACATACTCGTGGAACCATCATCATCGCAGTTCCAAACTCGCTCAGTCCTTGCAGTACCACTAACTCAGTGACCAAAGAGGCCATGCACGTCGTTGTGGGCCCCCCTGTTTGGTGGTTCGGGCCTACATGAGGCACCTGAAGCATCTGGTCGGGCCATCACAGCGCTTGTGATGGGAGTAACTCTAAAATGGTGTAGAGCACCAGTAGCGGTCGGTGGTGGGAGTAGCTGCTGGGCGGTGATGTGGGGAGGGCGAGGGGCAGGGTGGGGGGTTGTAATCTATAAGTTACAGAGGATTACAGGTAAGTAAATGCATAAATAAAACAAATTTTGTTGCGCACACTGCACTTCCAATTGTGATGCAGTGCACGCAATGACATTCTTTTTATTTATTTATATGTTTACTTACCTGTAATCCTCCATAATCCATAGATTACTAACCCCACTCTGCCCCTCCCCCTCCCCACATCACCGCCCGGCAGCTACTCCCACCACCCACCACTAGTGTAGAACACGTGCGACCGAACTTTTCTATTGATAGGGTCACATGTGTTGTGACGCCTGTGCTGTAGAGGTGTGGTGTTAAAGCACTGATCTGAAGACATATAGTACAATTGTCTCTGCATTAAATACATCAAGGCTTGATTCAATGTTGTCTGTAGTGTAGATCCAAAGCTGAATTCAAGTTGTGAACCCTGCTGTCCGCAGTGTAGATCAAAGGCAGTAGTTGATACAGACATAAGTCTTTGGTGCTGTGGTGCTGAGTTTGGAGGAGGCACGTGGTCATGGCGGCAGCCACCTGGCAGGGTGAAGACCTTTGCCGTGCCAGAGTCTTTTGTCTTTGCACAAGTGAACCACACCCAAGGCCTAGCCTAATTATTTATACTCTTACGCTGGAGTTGTATACGCTGGACCAGCCCACTCCGCATTTGCTTCAAGGGGGGGACAGCACAGCGACATGACCAAGATATTCCCCAGTGTCTGAGATAATATGGTTGCGTCCACTGTGCAGTACACTACATGTATCAATGCTATTTCTCCACATGGAAAAGTTTTTTGTTTCTATAGTGAGTTGTGTATAGTATAGCACTGGTACACTTGGGATTCTGTAAATTATTATTGATATGCAAATTCTCTCCCTTATACATAGTTAGTTGCCACATCTCTAAACATTCAACTATTGTGCAGTTGAGAGGATATGGTATTCTGGGAAGGTCCGTAGTCCTGTTTTGGGTTGCCTCTGAGGTAGTAGGGGGGAGGGATCCGGGGGGTGGTTGTGGTGGTGGTGGCCCTGGGGGTTGTGATTTTGTTGGGTGTCAGAGATGCATGATTAGTACCTCTTTCACATATTCAACTTCAAATATGGGTGTGAGTTGGGTGTAATTCAGGCAGTAGGTAGTCGACCTCCTTACACCAGTTAATGTTGATGTTAATTTGTTACTGGTAAGTGGAGCTATTGCCTGTATTTTTTGTGGTTTGTGGTAATTTTGTTGGTGGAAGGAATCAATTAAAGAGTGGTGATATTTGCAGTTGTTACTAGGTTGAGATTGGGGTGATAATTAAAAAAGATAGAAAAAAACAGATATGCTAAATGAACATTATAATTAGAAATTAGCATTTAAAAATCTCTAAAAACCACTGAAAAAACATAGGTTTCAGGTATGTTATAGTTAGGAATTATCATTTCAAAAACCTTTGAAATTCACTGAAAAAAAACTTAGGTTTCAGGTATGTTATAGTTAGGGATTAGCATTTAAAAAACCTTGGAAACTCAATGAAAAACCATAGGTTTCAGGGGTGTCATAGTTAGCTAGACAGTTCACTTGTATAAACCCATTGAAATTCCTCAGTTATAGTAAGTTGGACTAACTATAACTCGCGCACCCGCAATCTACTGCTGATGATGTCACATATTAGATCATTCATGACATGGTCAGTGACATCACTGATGACATCACTGATTACATCAGTGAATATAGATAGATATATAAATATTGATATCAGACTTTACAACAGAATGTAAATTCTGATATTTCACAACTCTCCTGTAATAAGAAAATTGGAGATGTTTTTTTTTGCAAATAGATTGTAAGCTGTCATGCATTATACACAGATAACATGTCCAAATATCATGTGTACCACAGTATTTTGTTGCAATAGTGCTACCTTAAATATACAACTGCAATCCTCTGAAATCTAAAGACATCTGTGAGAACTTACATACTAATGGATATGCATATGCCTTACTCAGACCTTGGTATAAACTCACCCCAAAGAGATCTCTATATCTTGTTTATTCTCTTCTAATACTCTCAAATCCATTCACTTGCTTACTCCATGAACCTTTCTTTCTTTCATATCATCCAACCTGTAACTTATTTATGCATTCTGTTCTCCATCGCTTTGTTGCTTCATTTGGGCTACAAATTTTCCCAACAAAATGACATACATATATAGCATTTGAGCACGACTCAGCACTTATGCCAAAGGAACCATGTTCAATTATATCGTGTAGATATGATATGTGAACAAAAGTCTTACAAATCAGCACGGTTTAGCTTTTTTTTGTGGAGCACAGAGACTACACTAGTTTCACAAAAGGGAGCTGGTTACTATTTATGGAACAAGTCAATGTCGCCTTCTTTCATACTTCGTCATCCCCTCAAAAGATATTGTACTGAGAATACAATAAAAGAAGATACATCCGGTCAGGAGCTTTTCATTCCGATAAAATGTTCTGCTTTTGATGCCTAACAAGAATAACTCTCACAAGGACAGGACACTCTGTCCTTTCTTTCTTTCTTAGGATGTACAACTGTGAGCTTTACAAAGACCTTTATAATGTGATTTAAGCATTCACTGTAGACACCCATTTTGGATATATTTAGCTATTGGTGATTTCAATACCACAACATGTCAGAGACACGCCACTCAAACCAAACAATGGATTGAATGTAAACAAAACATGCCTGCAGTGGTATTTAGACAAAATATTGAAACCAAAATATCGTCATACCAAAATATCATGTCTAAAATATAGAGACAGAGAAACCTCATCTGCAAGAATATCGTTGTCAAGAATATTGATTTTAAGGTACGTAATATCGATTTAGCAAATATCAATAATATAAATAATGTTTACAAAAACATATTTGAGTATAATATCATTTTTATATATTGTTATGTATTTTAGTATATATTTTTAATGTATATGTTATAAATATTTGTATAATTATTATGTATTTCAATATAGTTGTTACATGTTTAGTAGTTATTAAATTTAGTTTCACACATTTTTGTGATTTTTATTACTATAGTTGGTTGTGGGGTTTATAGGGGTACAAGGTTGAAAGTAAATTGATCAAAATTAATTATTAATTTATGTTTTATTAATATTAATTATTTAATTGATAATTAATTATGTTAATTGTGTAATACATTTTTTACGTTCAATTTTAGATGCGGGTTGTGGGTTTTGTAGGGGTATAGGTTGGGTAGCAAATTCAATATTTTTCAATAAATAATAATTTTTAATTGATATTCATATTTTATTGATAATTAGTTATGTTGATTGTGTAATACATTTTTTATATTAAATTGTAGGTGTGGGTTGGGAGTTTTGTGAAGGTATAGGGGAAAGTTAATTATTTATACTTATTAATAATTAATTATTAATTAATGTTTAAATAATATTAATTACTAAATTGATTAATATTTATGTTAATTGTGTAAAGCATTGTTTCAAAAGTTATGTTTTAGGTGCAGGCTGTGGCTTTTGTAGGGGTAAAGGGTAGGGAGCAAATTCATTTCAAATAATAATTATTTGTGTTTAAATAAATGTTTATTTGATTGATAATTAACTAAGATAATTGTGTAATTAATTTTCCCAAATATTAAGTTTTAAGTGTATGTTGTAGGGGTATAGGAGTTGCATTGACTGGGGTGGGAAACGTAAATGTATCCCTCTGCAAACCAACGCTTCCCTTACTGTTTCACTGACTAGAGTGGGAATAGTAAATGTTACCCTACCGCAATCCAACACTTTCCCTAGTATAATCTTCAAGATGGGAGGGACAACACCGCTACATGACCAATATTTTCCCCAGTGTCTGAGATAATATGGTTGCATCCACTGTGCAGTACACTACATGTATCAATACTATATCTCCACTTGGAAAAGTTTTTTGATTCTATAATGAGTTGTGTATAGCATATCACCGGTACTCTTGGGATTCTGTAAATTATTATTGAAATGCAAATTCCCTCCCTTATACCTAGTTAGTTGCCACATCTCTGAACATTCAGCTATTGTGCGGTTAAGAGGATATGGTATTTTGGGGAGGACCGTTGTCCTGTTTTGCGCTGCCTCTGAGGTAGTAGGGGAGGGGTCGGGTGGTTGGTTGTGGTAGTGGTGGCAATGGGTGTTGTGATTTTGTTGGGTGTTGGAGGTGCATGATTAGTACCTCTATCGCATATTCATCTTTATATATGGGTGTGAGTTGGATGTAATTCACGCAGTAGATAGTCGACCTCCTTATACCAGTTAATGTTGATGTTAATTTGTTACAGGCAAGTGGAGATATCGCCTATTTTTTTGTGGTTTGTGGCGATTTTGACGGTGGAAGGAATCAATTGAAGAGTGGTGATATTTGCAATTTTTACTAGGTTGAGATTGGGATGATAATTAAAAAGGATAGAAAAAACAGATATGCTAAATGAACATTATAATTAGAAATTAGCATTTAAAAAACCTCTGAAATTCACTGAAAAAAACATAGGTTTCAGGTACGTTATGGTTAGGAATTATCATTTAAAAAACCTTTGAAATTCAATGAAAAAACCATAGGTTTCAGGTATGTTATAGTTCGAAATTAGCATTTAGAAAACCTTAGAAATTCACTGAAAAAACATAGGTTTCAGGGCTGTTATAGTTAGCTAGACATTTCACTCGTATAAACCATTGAAATTCTTCCGTTATAGTTAGTTGTACTAACTGTAACTCGCGCAACCGCAATCCGATGCTGATGATGTCACATATTACATCATTCATGACATGGTCAGTGACATCACTAATGACTTCACAGATGACATCACTGAATATAGATATAGATAGATATATAAATATTGATATCAGACTTTACAACAGAATGTAAATTCTGATTTTCACAACTCTCCTGTAACAAGGAAATGGAGATGGGTTTTTGCAAATAGATTTTAAGCTGTCATGCATTATATACAGATAACATGTCCAAATAATATGTGTACCAAGGTATTTTGTTGCGATAGTGCTACCTTAAATATATAACTGTAATCCTCTGAAAATTAAAGACATCTGTGAGAACTTACATACTAATGGATATGCATATGTCTTACTCAGACCTTGGTATAAACTCACCCCAAAGAGGTCACTATATCTTGTTCACTCTCTCATAATATTCTCAAATCCTTTCACTTGCCCACTCCACCATGACCCTTTCTCTGTCTCAAAACATCCAACCTGTAACTCCTTTATGCATTCAGTTCTCTATCGCTTTGTTGATTCGTTTGGGCTACAGACTTTCCCAACAAAATGACATACATATATAGCATTTGAGCACGACTCAGCACTTATGCCAAAGGAACCATGTTCAATTAATATTGTGTAGATATGATATGTGAACAAAAGTTTTACAAATCAGCATGGTTTAGCTTTTTTTTCTGGAGCACAGAGACAACACTAGTTTTACAAAAGGGAGCTGGTTACTATTCATGGAACAAGTCAATGTTGCCTTCTTTCATACTTCGTCATCCCCTCAAAAGATATTGTACTGAGAATACAATAAAAGAAGATACATCTGGTCAGGAGCTTTTCATTCCGAGGAAATGTTCTGCTTTTGATGCCTAACAAGAATAACTCTCACGAGGACACGACACTCTGTCCTTTCTTTCTTTCTTAAGATGTACAACTGTGAGCTTTACAGAGACCTTTATAATGTGATTTAAGCATTCACTATAGCCACCAATTTTGTATATATTTAGCTATTGCCGATTTCAATACCACAACATGTCAGAGACACTCCACTCAAACCAAACAATAGATTGAATGTAAACAAAACCTGCCTGCAGTGGTATTTAGACAAAATATTTAAACCAAAATATTGTCATACCAAAATATCATGTCTAAAATATAGTGACAGAGAAACCTCATCTGCATGAATATCGTTGTCACAAATATTGATTTTATGGTAAGTAATATCGATTTAGCAAATATCAATAATATAATGTTTACAGAAACATATTTGTGTATAATATCATTTTTACTTATTGTTATGTATTTCAGTATATATTTGTAATGTATATGTTATAAATGTTTGTATATTTATTATGTTTTTAATATAGTTGTTACATTTTTTGTACTTATTAAATTTAGTTTAACACCTTTTTGTGATTTTTTATACTGTAGTGGGTTGTGGGGTTTATAGGGGCACAGGGTTGAATGTAAATTGAATAAATTGATCATAATTAATTATTAATTCATGTTTTATTAATATTAATTATTTAATTGATAATTATGTCAATTGTGCAATACATTTTTTACGTTAAATTTTAGATGCAGGTTGTGGGTTTTGTAGGGGTAAAGTTGGGGAAGTAAATTCAATATGTTTAAATAATAATAATTTTTAATTATTATTCATTGTTTAATTGATAATTAGGTATGTTGATTGTGTAATACCATTTTCATATTAAATTGTAGGTGTGGGTGGGGAGTTTTGTAAGGGTATGGGGAAAGTAAGTTAATTATACTTATTAATAATTAATTATTAATTAATGTTTAAATAATCTTAATTACTAAATATTTATGTTAATTGTGTAAAGCATTGTTTCAAAAGTTTCTTTTAGGTGCAGGCTGTGGCTTTTGAATGGTATAGGGTAGGGAGCAAATTCATTTAAATTAATTATTATTTCTTTTTATATAAATATTTATTTAATTGATAATTAACTATAATAATTGTGTAATTAATTTTCCCAAATCTTAAGTTTTAAGTGTATGTTCTAGGGGTATAGGGGTTGTACTGACTGGGGTGGGAATAGTAAATGTATCCCTCTGCAATCCAACGCTGCCCTTACTGTTTTACTGACTAGAGTGGGAATAGTAAATGTTACCCCTCCGCAATCCAACACTTTCCCTAGTGTTGCATAGCCTGGAGTGGGAATAATACATTTTACCCCTCTGCAATCCAACACATTCCCTACTGTTGCATTCATTGGAGTGGGAATAGTACATTTTACCTCTCAGCAATCCAACCCTTTTACTGCTGTTGCACTGACTGGCGAGGGAATAGTAAATTAGATCCTTTCAGAATCCAACACTTTCCCTCCTTTTGCATTCACTGGAGTGAAAATGGTACATTTTACCTCTCAGCATTCCAACACTTTCACAGTTGCACTGACTGGGGAGGGAATAGTAAAGTACACCCTCCAGAATCTGACACTTTCTCTACTGTTCATAGATTGTAGTGGGAATAATAAATTGCACCCCTCGGCAATCCAACACTGTCTCTACTGTTGCACTAACTGGGGTGTGATTACTAAATTGTACCCCTCCACAATCTAACACTTTCCCTATTTCTGCACTGACTAGAGTGGGAATAGTAAATGTTACCCTTCTGCAATACTAACACGTTCACTACTGTTGCAATCACTGGAGTGGGAATAGCAATTTCTATCCCCTGTGTAATCCAAGACTTTCACTACAGTTGCAATAGTAAATTTCACCCTTTCACTTTCCAACACTTTCCCCACTGTTTCACTGACTGGAGCGTGCATAGTAAATATTACCCACCCTCAATCCAACACTTTTAATATTGTTGCAATCACTGAAGTGGGAATAGTACATTTTACCCGTTTGTAATCTTACACATTCTTTATTGTTGTACTGACTGGAGTGGGAATAGTACATGTTACCCCTCCACAATCCAAAATGTTAACTACTGTTGCATAATTTGGAGTGGGAATAAAAAATGTAACACTTTCGCAATCCAAAACCTTTCCAGCTGTTGCACTGTGTGAAGTTCAAATAGGTACATTTACCCCTCATGAGTCCAGCAATGTTCCTACTCTTGAACTAACTGGAGTGGGGATAGAAAATTCTACCCGTATGCAAGTAAGCATTTTCAATCCATAGTATTGCAATGCATGGAGTGGGAGTAATACATTGTACCCCTCCTGAGTCTAACAATTTTCCTACTGTTTTATAAATTGGAGTGGGAATAGTATATTTAATATTTACAGAAGTTTATAGTTTACTTTACTTTATTTGAAATTAAATGATTATATATGTGTTTATGTAAAATATGATTTTTATAATTATTAATATGTCAAATAATTAGTATATTTTTATTAAATTGATAATGTTTACGTTGACACTTTTTTTGTAATTAACCCCGTCCATGCTGGGCCAATTCTGCTGCTCTGCTGGACTTTTAAAGAGTGAATGGGTTTATGACGGCCCCCAGCTGTCATAAGCACACGAGCACCGTGATGCATGACGGATGGGGGCCGTCATCAGCATGGAAGGGATTCAATTGGTATTTTATTGGGTATGTATAATATATATACATATATATTCACTAAAAAACATAGGTTTCAGGGACGTTATAAGTAAAAATTAGCATTTAAAAAACCTTAGAAATTCACTGAAAAAAACAGGTCTCAGGGACGTTATAGTTTGTTGGACGTTTCACTCGTACAAAACCAGAGAAATTTTCCCGTTATAGTTAGTTCCGCTAACTATAACTCACGTGTCACATATTACATCATTCATGACATAGTCAGTGACATCACTGATGACATCACTGATCACACCTCAAATTACATCACTGGTGCAGAAAGAAGCTTGGAAAATGGGTACATAAAGAGACAACAGGGGTGCAGAAAGTAGCAAGACAGTTGCAGAAAGAAGCATGGAAAGTGCAGAAAGACACAACAGGGGTGCAGAAAGAAGCAAATGAGGCGCAGAAAGAGGCAACAGACGTGCAGAAAGAGGGAAGAGAACTGCAGAAAAAGGCAAGAAATGTGCTGAAAGAGGCAAAAGATTTACATAAAGAGACAACAGGGGTGCAGAAAGAAGCAAGACAGGTTCAAAAGGAAGCATCGATAAAGCAGAATGAAGCAACAGGGGTGCAGAAAGAGTCAAGAGAAGCATCGAAAGGAGCAAGTCAGGTGCAGAAAGACGCAAGAGAGGTGCAGAAACAATCAAGAGAATTGCACAAAAAAGGCAAGAGAAGTGCAGAGAGAGGCAAGATAATTGCTGAAAGAAGCAACAGAGGTGAGGAAAGAAGCATTGAAAGTGCAGAATGAAGCAACAGGGTGCAAAAAGAGGCAAGAGAGGTGTAGAAATGAGCAAGTGAGTTACAGAAAGAGAGAACAGAGGTGCACAACGAGGAAGAGAGGTGCAGAAACAGGCAAAAGAAGTGCACAAAGAGGCAAGAGAATTGCTGAAAGAAGCAACAGAGTGTAAAAAGAGGCAAGAAAAGTGAAGAAAGAGGCAAGAGGTTTGCTGAAAGAAGCAACAGAAGTGTAGAAAGAAGCAAGAAAATTGCATAAAGAGGCAAGTGAGATACAAAAACAGGCAGGAAAGGTACAGAATGAGGGAAGTTGGTGCAGAAAGAGACAACAGAGGTGCAGAAAGAAGCAATTGAGGTGCAGAAAGAGGCAACAGACGTGCAGAAAGAAAGAAGAGAGGTGCAGAAAAAGGCAGAAAAAGTGCAGAAAGAGGCAAAAGCGGTAGGTAAAGAGACAACAGGAGTGCCAAAAGAAGCAAGACAGGTGCAGAAAGAAGCACAGAAAGTGCAGAATGAAGCAACAGGGAGGCAGAAAGAACCAAGTAAGGTGCAGAGAGAGGCAAGAAACTTACAGATCGAGGCAAGTGAAGTTTAGATGGAGGCAAGAGAACTGCATAAAGGTACAGAAAGAGGCAAGGGAGGTGCAGAAAGAAGCAAGATATGTACAAAAAGAAGCAACAGAAGTGCAGAACGAGGAAAGAGGGGTGGAGAGGGAGGCAAGAGGGGTGCAGAAAAATGCAAGACAGGTGCAGAAAGAAGGAAGAGAACTGCAGAGAGAAGAAATAGAGGTACAAAAGGAAGCAAAATGGTGCAGAAAGACATAAGACATAAGAGGGGTACGGAAAAAAGCAAATGAGGTACAGAAAGAGTCAACAGATGTGCAGAAAGAGTGAACAGAGGTGCAGAAAGTACAAGAGATTTGCAGAATGAGGTCAAGAGAAGTGCAGAAAAAGAAAGAAATGTGCAGAAAGAAGCAACGTGCAGAAAGAAGAAATAAAAATGCAGAAAGAGGCAAGAGAGGTGCAGAGGGAAGCAAGAGGTTCTGGCACACCATTAGTAACAATTTAACACCCACATTTAGCTATAAATATCAGGTGAACATTTTAGGTTTGCAAAGGGCCTTCCACCATGCTGTAACTCTTGTAGCTGCATTTTTGGTAACGTTTGACCCGTTTGAGCTAGAAAAGGGCTTTTTTTGCAAATCTGCAGTTCAAGGTGCAGATGATGAATGATGTGGCTTATGCAGAAAATGTATAATTGTGCGAAAGTCGGTGCAGCGAAACAGTTACATAATTCCAGTGACCCTGCTCATACCTCTAACTAGGTCCACGAGTGATCCTCAGTTATTCCGTCTTTTTATTGTCTCACTGAGCTCATAGTTGAGCTTCTACAGAAACGAGGAAGACTAAACCTGAGGTTACCACTGCACAACACAGACTACCATGCCACATAATTACTCTACATAACACATAATCTCCATCTACATAATTCCTATACACTAAATACCTCATACTTTCTATCCACATAATTTCACTGCACAACATGCCACATAATTCCACTACACACAACGTACATCAACTCCACTCCAAAAAAACATGAGTAAAACACTTTTGCAGTTAAAAGACAATAGCTCTAATTCTCGCAAATGCAAAACCTATTACATTGCAAACTCTTTTTCAATTAGTAGTTGTGTTTGCAGAGTGGCAGAGAAAGGGTGCTGGGCCTCTAACCAGTGCTAAGGAATTCCAGTGTGTAGGACTTACAGGAGATACCAGTAGGGCTTCTTGGTCCCCGAATTCCCTCATTAGTAAATTGGACTTCATCCCGCAGCCCAGAGTCTGCGAGGAGGCACGTTTGCAGAAAGGTGGAGAAAGGGAGGGCATGGCCTCCGAAGACGTCTTAGCAATCCCACTGTGCAGGACTTACTGGAGGTAACTAGAGGGATAGATGGCCCCCTGGGACATCCTTGGGGGCCAACTACCCCTCCTATTACCTTCAGTAAGTCCCACACAGCAGCATTGCTAAGTTCGAAGAGCAGGCCATGCCCCCTTCGCACACCACTCCAGAAATGCGCTCCCTGGTGTGCTCTTGGATGGGGATTGAAGTCCTCTTCACTGCTGGGGGTACTTTAGGGGACAAATAGCCTACCGCTTACCTCCAGTAAGCCCCACACAGTGGGATTGCTGAGAGGTGGACAAAGGCCATACCCCCTATATTCACCACTCTGCAAATGTGCCCCCTGATGCGTTCTAAGTTGGGGGATTAAGTTCCTTTGAATACTGAGGGTCCCTCAGGGCTAACCAGGCCACCAGGTACCTCCAGTATGTGCCACACAGCTGGATTGCAGAGTGGATGTCTGAGGCCACGCCCCCTTTTTACACCCCTCCGCAAACTCGCCTCTTGGTGCACTCCTGCACAGGAGATGAAGTCCACTTGTGTCATGAAGTCCACTTGTGTCCTGAGGTCCTGCAGAGGTATTTTCTCTGCAGGATTTGTGCAGCCAAAAATGAGTTGTAGAGAGGTATAAAGGGGGCAATGGGGCGCTGTGGCCCCTAGGGACCCTCAGTATTGAAGGGGACTAAATTCTCAAATTTACAATGTGCCAGGGGGTGCGTTTGCATACTAGTTGCTTCAGGCCCCTCCCCCTCGCTGCACCACTGTGCAAACTAACCCCCTGGTGCATTGTAAGTTGAAGGACAGAAACAAACGTGAGTGTTTATGAACATGACCAAAGTGAACTGTTTGAAATTAATTGCAAGAACTCTGATATTTATACCTAATGATGTATTCCAGTCGTATTGCTACAACATGATTGTTTTGATTTTATATTCAGACCATAATTACCATAATGACTATAATGCATCATTCGAAACTCCGGTTGACTGGCGTTTCCGAAGTGCCATTTTTTATAAAGGACGACAATCACGTAAAATAAGCAAAGAAAGTTAGACATTAAAAAATTAGAAGTAGAAATCAAGGAAACAGAAATACAGCTAAGTGATGGGATATCTTCGGAGGTAAGAGAAAGACTAAGAGAGAAGAATTGTAAGTTAAAAGAAGACCTGACAGACTATCTGGAGAATATTGTTCAAGAGAAATGGGAGAATAGTAAATTGGCTAATTATGAGTACGGGGAGGGCTGCGGAAAGATGTTAGCATGGAAATTGAAAACAGACCAGACAAGAAAACCATTCTAAGTGTATATACTAAAGATCAATCAGCATTATGTGTGGAGGATATCTCTATAAGACAAGAGTTCCTAGACTTTTTGTTTTCAACAATATACAAGGAAGACACAAACCCCACGGAAAAAAACATCAAGAACTATCTAGAGGGTATACCTTTGCCAAAATTAACTGAGGAGGAAGTGGATTATTTGAATAGCGAAATAACAACAGAAGAAGTGAGAACTTCTATAAATAGTTTAAAAAGGGGGAAAGCTGCTGGTCCCGACGCACTTCCTAATGAATTTTACATAGCTCTAAAAGAGCCGTTAATTGCTTACCTGACGGAGATCATGAACAAGATTTACATGGATTGTGAAAAGATCCCTGATTCATGGAATGACGCAACTATAAGTCTAATATTGAAACCAGGGAAAAATCCAAAGTTGTGTGAGTCTTATAGACCAATATCACTACTTAATTGTGACTATAAATTGTTCATGATCGTATTAGCAAAAAGATTATGAAAAGTAATGCCTAAACTAATTGATCGGGATCAGAAGGGCTTTATAAAAGGCAGACAAATTCAAGAAATTATACATGAATTATTCGCTGCGGTAGATGTAGCTATTTTAGCGAAATTACCTCTTACAAATATTACGTACGATGCGGCGAAAGCCTTTGATTGTGTGAATTGGGCCTTTCTAAATACCATTATAAAAAAATAAAATCTAGGAAGTAAGTTTAGTCACATAGTGAAGGAAATCTATAAGAACCCCAGAGCAAAAATAATAGTGAATGGAAATCTGACAGGCAAAATTACTTTTCAGAGGGGCACGAGGCAAGGTTGCCCCTTGTCTCCACTGCTTTTCAATTTATACATTGAACCACTGGTGTGTGCTATCAGAAATCATAGACAAATAACACCATTTAAATACCGGAACTGGTCAAAGAAAGTAGCACTATATGCAGATGACCTTATGGTGTTCACGGATAACTATAATTTCTCAGAGAAAGCAATTAATGAAATAATGAACAACTTCGGCTAGGTCTCAGGATACTTCATAAATAATAGCAAGACAGAAGCAATGAGTTGCAATAGCAACTCAATGTCAGCTTTCTCAAAGGATAAAATAAAATATCTAGGAATCACACTAACCAAAGACCTGGAGAAAATACCACAACTAAATTTAAATATAGTAGTAAAAGAAATGAGAAGACTTTTTAAAATCTGGTCCGGTTTATCATTAAACTTTTTGGGTAAATCAAACGCAGTAAAAATGACAATCATCCCTAAATTTACGTATCTTTTCAATGCCATTCCGTTGGAGTTTAAAAAAGTAGCTCTTAAAAAAATACAAGGAGAAATATCCAGCTTTATTTGGTCAGAGAAAAGCACAAGGATAGCTTGGAACAAACTCAGAAGAAGAAAGGAACAAGGCGGTATAGCAAGCCCAGACGTGTTTGAATATCTTAGAGCTTTTCAGTTTAAAAACTTCAGAACCCTGCTAAGAAAACACTGTGTATACCCACATTTCCTACAACATCTTACAAATGGAGAAGATCATTTTCTCTTCAAATCTGGCCATCCAAAATTCTTTAAGAAAGTAAAACTGAAGATTCTAAATAATGCAGTCAAATTGTGGACACAGATTAGAAACGTAGTGAAGATCCCATATTATAGGAATATGGCCCCAATATGGGACTCACCTGGAACACCGGAGTGCTTAAATGACGCATTATCTAGACCACTCAGACAATTAGGATTTGAAAAATGGGGACAGCTTCTATTTGAAAACTCCTTAATATCTTGGGAGCATCTACACACAATAATGGAAGGAAAGGTCTCGAAGTTTAAATATTATCAATGGAATAGCTGGGCAAATACCATACCAAAAGAGGCAACAGACAAGGGTAACCTTGAAGAAGAAATGCTAAAAGAAGCCACAATAAAAAAAGAGGTATCGAAATGGTATTGGGCGTTAATTGAGACTGGAGATGAAGGCTTAACAATATCAGACAAAATTTGGAGAAAAGATTTCCCTAATGAAGATATTGACTTGGAAATGATTTGGATAAAATTTTCGGAAAAATGTTGGGCGTGTGTGAAATCGGCAGCTTTAAAAATAAATCATCTGCTTTCAATTCATAGAGCGTATTGGACACCAAAAAGATTATCGAAGTTTAAAGGTGCAACAGTAAAAGCATGCTGCAAATGTGGTGAAGAGAAGGCGGATGACATTCATATGTTTCATCGATGCCTGGCTCTTATGGGTTATTGGCAAGAGATTGGTAAGACATTATCGGCGGTAGTGGAAACACCAATAACTGTAAGTATGCCTTTAATTATTTTCGGGATTAGAACAGATGTTCTAAGGCTAAGTAAACTTCAGGAAAGCCTAATTTATGTTCTGATATTGTTAGCAAGAAGAGAGATTTGCATAAATTGGGTGAAACCAGTAGCACCAACACATGAGGATTGGCTGAATTCTGCCATTAAAATGTGTAGATTAGACAGAAAAGGGAAACGCACCAAAAGGTCGCTGTTCTGGGAGATATGGGAAAACGTTACCACCCCTAGTTGATAACATAGTTTCCTTTGTCTCTCTCTTCTTTTCGCTGCAGTTCCTTTTCTTCTCCCCCTAAGTATTTTTTTTCTCTTTTTCTTCTTTTCGTTTCCTTTTCTTTTCCTTTTTTTTCTTTTTTTTTTTTTGTATACCAATGATTAGAGCGGAGACAATAATTTCCAGGCAAGATCGGAACTCTGCCGAGTAGCTATATAGCTAGCTCATCCCAGAAATGTTGGAATTATTGTGCAGGATAGAGGTAAATTGGAGTACATTGACTGGTTTCAAGTAACAGCTGGAAAACAATTGGTCAGTGAAGGCAACCTTTTGGAAAAACCGTCAATTCTCTCAAATACCCTTTTATCTACTCTTTCGCGATATGAGGTTAAAATAAAAAATAAAAAAAGACTAAACCTGAGGTTACCACTGCACAACACAGACTACCATGCCACATAATTATTCTACATAACACATAATCTCCATCTACGTAATTCCAATACACTAAATACCTCATACTTTCTATCCACATAATTTCACTGCACAACATACCACATAATTCCACTACACACAACGTACATCCACTCCACTCCAAAAAACATGAGTAAAACACTTTTGCAGTTAAAAGACAATAGCTCTAATTCTCGCAAATGCAAAACCTATTACATTGCAAACTTTTTTTCAATTAGTAGTTGTGTTTGCAGAGTGGCAGAGAAAGGGTGCTGGGCCTCTAACCATTGCTAAGGGATTCCAGTGTGTAGGAATTACAGGAGATACCAGTAGGGCTTCTTCGTCCCCAAAGTCCCTCATTAGTAAATTGGACTTCATCCCGCATCCCAGAGTCTGCGAGGAGGCACGTTTGCAGAAAGGTGGAGAAAGGGAGGGCATGGCCTCCGAAGACGTCTTAGCAATCCCACTGTGCAGGACTTACTGGAGGTAACTAGAGGGATAGTTGGCCCCCTGGGACATCCTTGGGGGCCAACTACCCCTCCTATTACCTTCAGTAAGTCCCACACAGCAGCATTGCTAAGTTCGAAGAGCAGGCCATGCCCCCTTCGCACACCACTCCAGAAATGCACTCCCTGGTGTGCTCTTAGATGGGGATTGAAGTCCTCTTCACTGCTGGGGGTACTTTAGGGGAAAAATAGCCTACCGCTTACCTCCAGTAAGCCCCACACAGTGGGATTGCTGAGAGGTGGACAAAGGCCATACCCCCTTTCTTCACCACTCTGCAAATGTGCCCCCTGATGCGGTCTAAGTTGGGGGATTAAGTGCCTTTGAATACTGAGGGTCCCTCAGGGCCAACTAGCCCACCAGGTACCTCCAGTAGGTGCCACACAGCTGGATTGCAGAGTGGATGTCTGAGGCCACGCCCCCTTTTTACACCCCTCCGCAAACTCGCCTCTTGGTGCACTCCTGCACAGGAGATGAAGTCCACTTGTGTCATGAAGTCCACTTGTGTCCTGAGGTCCTGCAGAGGTATTTTCTCTGCAGGATTTGTGCAGCCAAAAATGAGTTGCAGAGAGGTATAAAGGGGCAATGGTGGGCTCGGTGGCCCCTAGGGACCCTCAGTATTGAAGGGGACTAAATCCTCCAATTTACAATGTGCCATGGGGCGCGTTTGCATACTAGTTGCTTCAGGCCCCTCCCCCTCGCTGCACCACTGTGCAAACTAACCCCCTGGTGCATTGTAAGTTGAAGGACAGCAAGCAACGTGAGTGTTTATGAACATGACCAAAGTGAACTGTTTGAAATTAATTGCAAGAACTCTGATATTTATACCTAATGATGTATTCCAGTCGTATTGCTACAACATGATTGTTTTGCTTTTATATTCAGACCATAATTACCATAATGACTATAATGCATCATTCGAAACTCCGGTTGACTGGCGTTTCAGAAATGCCATTTTTTATAAAGGACGACAATCACGTAACAAGCTGATTTACCTGTTACACCCGTGAATAAGGTCAGGAGCCCAAAACGCATCGGGTGGCACTCTTGGTGTTATGTCCTGATGAAAATAAATAGATTGAATGTTTGTAGTTGTGTGCCTCCCTCCTTTTCTCTGTGGGTATAAGAGAAGTAAACTTGTTTCTACAGCCTTGAAAAAGTCGTATCAAACAACACATGATGGCTGACTGTTTCTTCAACTTGCACTTTGAGTCATCTACATCAAAACTCCAAAGGACTTTCTAACTTATGTCAAATTGCTCTCAATACTTCTTTACAAATCACTTTTTTACTTACATTGTGCTGAATCTGGGACTAATAAACTCATACTGACTACTAAGTCAGGTAAAAGACATATAAGTGGTTGTGCTCTGTAATTTATATATAATTATATTGTATATGGGAAAGAGAAGTCTTTTCTTTATATAGGAATGAACACTGATAAATGGCACAGTGTTCTACATAGAGGACACCTAGTAAGTATCTATTGTTGAAGTACTGAGGAAGGCTGTTACTGAGGTACTAACTTTTCTCGTAACCACTGCCATTTTCTTCTATATTTTGGGATTGGTAAAACATGATTGTTTAGTTTTTCTATCCAGACCATAATAATCATAATGCATCATTCGCAACTCCGTTTGGCTGGTGTATCAGAATTGCCATTCGTATAAAGGACGACAATCACATGACAAGCTGATTTGCCTTTTACACCCATGAATAACACATTTCCCTTTAATTTGGAAACACATAGTCACTGGATGATGTCATCAGTGATGTCATTAGTGATGTCATTTGAGATGTCATCTCACTGACCATTTCATTAATGATGTAATAGGCCACGTCATCAGCAGAGAACATGAAAACACCACTTTCCATAATATCAACAGCCAGCCAAATCTGCAATGCTACCTAAAGACAGGCGATAGCCCCACTTACCAGTAACACATTAACATCAACTTTTAACTGATGTAAGGACTTCAACTATCTACTGCGTGAATTGCACCCAACTCACACCCACATCTAAAGAACAAAATGTGATAGAGGTACTAATCATGCAGCTCCGACACCCAACAAGGCTACAACACCCAGCGCCACCACCACCAGAACCTCCCCCTGGACCACTTCCCCGCTACTACCACCGAGGCAGCACAAAACAGGACAATGGACCTTCCCAAAATACCATATCCCCTCAACCGCACAATAGCTGAATGTTCAGAGATGTGGCAACCAAGTATGTGTGAAGGAGGCAGGTCGCACATCAACAATAATTCACACAATCCCAAGTGTACCAGTGATGTGCTGCACACACCTCACTTTGCAAAGCACAATTCTCCATGTGGAGATATAGTATTGATACGTTAATGTACTGCACAGTGGACGCAACCATAATTCCTTAGACAGTGGGGAAGATCTCGGTCATGTAGCTGTGTTGTCCACCCCCTTG
This sequence comes from Lissotriton vulgaris, assembly GCF_964263255.1. Lineage (NCBI taxonomy): Eukaryota > Metazoa > Chordata > Amphibia > Caudata > Salamandridae > Lissotriton > Lissotriton vulgaris. Next base: position 843,060 of record NW_028245020.1, read on the forward strand.
AAGCGGAAAAGGAGTGGTCTGGTCCACCATACACAACTCCAGCGTAGGAGTATGAATAAATAGGCCACGCCCTGGATGTGGTTCACTTGTGCGAAGACCAACGAGTCTGCCAGAGTGGGGTCCTCAACCTGGGATGTGGCTGCCGCCATGACCACGGGCCACCTCCACACAAGCCCCCTTCAAACCCAGCACCACAACACCGCAGTCTTATGTCTGTACTGACTACTGCCTTCGATGTACACTGCAGACAGCAGGGTTCACAACTTGAATTCAGCCTTGATTTATTAATTACACAGAGAACTGTACTCTATATATTCTGATTTTGTCAAGAAGAAGTCACAAATAGCATTCCTCAATGTCTATGCTAAATACTGCCGTCGATCTCCACTGTGGACAGAAGGGTTCACATCTGGAATTCTGCCTTGATTTATTAATTGCACAGAGAACTGTACTTATGTCCACAGATTTTGTCAAGAAGAAGTGACAAAAAGCAGCCCTTGATGTCTATGCTAACTTCTGCATTCGAACTACACTGCGTACAACGCAGTGGCGATGGTAGATGACGCAGTCCAGTTTTCAAGACACGTTGCTCCCACTGCGGCCCACCGAGACCACAACTCATCACAGGATGTGCACACGCTGTGTACTTCAGGTGCTACTAACTCACTGTACCATAAATCATCACCAGGTGGCCTTATCAAGTCAAGTATAATATAAGTCAATAATAATAATAATAATAATAATAATAATAATAAGTATAATATAAGTCAAGTACTCCCACTGCGGACCGCCGAGACCATGTATCATCAGAGTGTGCGCACATGCCGAGTACTCCAGGTGCCACGAACTGTGCAGCTCAACTCAATGCCACGTGGCTGTGCACCCATCCTGACTGCTGCCTGCGCCCTACACTGGGGTTACACGGTTAACAATTCAAGATCAGTAGCGATGCAAATTATGTAAGAGACTATAATGGGTTTAAAAGACCAAATGCTCCCAATCTGTGCCGCTCAAGTCAGCGTCACCTGCCTGTGGGCCTTTGCTGACCGCTGCCTCCAGCCTACACTATAGAAGACCGGGGACATGTGCTGCCAACTAACCCTGTTCAACACAAGCCAATCCCACATGTGTAACTGGTTCCTGAATCCTAAATGGGAGCGACCCCACTAACCACACCACCAAACTCCCTTCAATCAGTGAATGATATTTGCATATGGAAAGCCAGCGAAAAGTGCTGCCACTGAACCTGTACTACGCAGACCGGAGGGGCCACCAACGTATGAACTTGGCTGTGGGCCCTACCTCACCACTACCTCTACACTGTAAAAGACTGTCCACAGATAGAGCCACTAACCATCTTCAACACAAGCGTACAAGTCCAACTGTGTCCTGAGTACTAAATAGCAGTGACCACAAGTCCGTAAGTCAACTACAGCACCAGACTCCCTTCGATCACTGAGACATATTGCCATATGGAAGGCTGGCGACACATGCTGCCACTAACTCAATTCAATACAAGCCCATCCCACATGTGTAACTGTGTCCTGAGGCCTGAATGACAGTGACCACAACTTCTTTGCAGCAAGCACAGCACCAGACTCCCTTAGATCACAAGCAAATTTCCATATGCAACGCCGGCAATACGTAGTCCCACAAACCCTCTGTAACACCAGCCGATCCCACATGTTTAACTGAGTCCTAAATGGCAGCGCCCGCAACTTTGTGGCAGCGACCACAGCACCTCACTCCCTTGGATTAGTAAGTAGTATTTACAGATTGAAGTCTGCCGACAAGTGGTCCCACTGAACCTGCACTACGCAGGCCAGTGACCCAACTAACATATGCACAACGCTGTAGGCCCATCCTCATCGCTACCTCTGACCTACACTATGGTCAGCAGTCCTTACAATTCAGATACAGTCCCAATTCCACATGACTCAGTCCAGTAGGCAAGACACATTTCTCCCAGAGCGACCCATCCACATCAAACATCATCACAGGCTCCTACACTCTCAATGCTTCTGCTACCTTTACCCTATTTAACACAAACAAATCACACATATCTAACTGTGTCCTAAGTCCTAAACAGCAGTGACCCCAACTTTGTGTCAGCGACCACAGCACCTCACTCCCTTCGATTAGTGAGGAGTATTTACAGATTGAAGTCTGCCGACCAATGGTGCCACTGAACTTGCACTACGCAGGCCGGTGACATCACCAATGTATGCACGTGGCTTTGGGCCCTTCCTCATCGCTACCTCTGACCTACACTACCACCAGCAGTCCTCACAAATCAGATATAGTCCAGATTCCACATTGCCCAGTCCAGTAGGCAAGACACATTGCTCCCAGTGTGACCCGTCCACATCAAGCATCATCACAGGCTCCTACACTCTTAATGCTTCTGGTACCACTAACCCTATTTTACACAAACAAATCCCACATGACTAACTGTGTCCTGAGCACCAGTGACCCCATCTTCGTGGCAGCGACCACAGCACCAAACTCCCTTTCAGTCTTACTTGTTGTTTTTTTCTTTAAATACATTTTGTATATGCAAATCTATGCATGAGTAAGATTCCTCCTTATCAAACTACACAGGGATATTTCTGGGCCCAAGGTTATTGCCTGTATGTTGGTAATGTTGGAAGAGGGTATGTTACCTGCTAATATGGGGAGGGGGAGCCTCAAAGGGGTATCACTCACAGAAAGAACTCTGATATGTTTACACAAATACCTCGGACAGATGCCAGCTGACTGACTGAATCAATAAATGTTTTTTTCAATACTTATGCAGTGTGAGCTATGAACAGTTCGCACCAAGGCTCACACAGCGAAAGCTGCGGCCTGTCTCGACTCCCAGAAGCAGTACTATGAACAGTCTGCGTCATTGTGTCTATCCCTGCCCTGTTCCGTCGTACGCCACTTTCACATTCCAATATTGACCCTACATAGCTACCTGTCGCAGGCGTGCTAGCTGTTGGTGTGAAGGTCAGTGCTCTAGTTCTCAACATCTCATGGCCACTCCCTGAGGGCAAGTTTGCAAACACACCACACTCATCGGGCACATGCGGCACAAGCCATGTCACCACACAAAAATGTTGGAGCCACAACGTCACATCCTTTATTGCCGGTGCTGACTAGCTGGCGAATGGTCGACGGGTCTTAACCATAAAAACTCCACGAAAACTTACACATAACATTAGTCGCACCCTCAACTATATGGCCCTCAGCTGCCTACCATTCCCTTGGCGTGGACTTCATATGCATAGAGTAACTGCCACCCCAAACTCATGTGGACTTCAGGAGCCTACCACCACATGCCACGAATTTGAGTTCCACAAGCTTAGCGGCACCAAACCCTAAGGTACTCTCCGCCATTGCCGACTCACGACTCAGCGACATGTGTGAGATTGCCAGGCTGCGCAGAAGTTCAAGTGGTCTCCACCATACACGATTCAGCGACATCTGTAAGATCCACGCAGAAGCTGATGTAGTCTCCGCCATTCAAGACTCAACGACATCTGTAAGATGCGTGCACAATGTGATGTGGTGTCCGCCATTCAGGACTCAGGACTCTGCAACACATCTAAGATCAGCAAGGTTTTGACAGGCATGTGCAGTCCGCCCACTGCTGAATACTCCAATAGCACCAAGTAATTATTTGCTAATCTGTGCGCAGAGGCGGCAGCCTCTCTCTCTCTCTCTCTCTTCCCTCTATTCTCTCTCTCTCTCTCTCTCTCACTCTTTATTCCTTTCATTCTATCTCTCTCTCCCTTCTCCCTTTCACACTCCCTTTCCTTCCCTTTCTTTTTCTCTCTGGCTTGTTTTTCCTTCTCTGTTTCTCTCTCTCAGTCCTTTCATATGCACATTACACATGTCCCTATTTTGTGCTTTATTTTCCAAGCTCAGTCGTCAACATCCATAGTCCCCACAGGAATCTTCCACCTTGTTGTTTTTTATTATATTTGTTACATTTTATTTATTGCTTTATTTTTTATATATATAGTAATAAAAAAATCAAATTTGAGAATAGTTTACGGTTTATATAACTTTATAAAAAAAATAGTTTAACAAAAAAATGATAAACCTTTTTGATTTTTTTCTTAACTGCTGTGTGACTCTTTCTTGTTCTTATTGCTGTTATTTGCTGGTATCCTTCATGGTCTTAAATTTTAGAGCACATATCAAGAGATCACTATTAATCTCCCCAGTTTGCACCAACTTTTAAATACTGTAATAGATTTATCTCAACTTTAGTTGCATTAAAGTGATAATATTGAAATCCAGAGTAGCCGTCCCCGTGCAAAAAGACACGAGGTGCAACTTTGCGATTTATTCTAAATACTAAAATCCTGTATTGAATTGCACTGAGGTAGTCCCTGCAATTACAGTGAACACACAAATCAATGAAGAAATCTCATTGTATTTATATTGATTAGGAATAGTACATCAGATGCTGGATCTTGACGGGATACACTACCCAGTCCATATATTGTTCTGCAGACGAACAAATTACATCACAACTTTCACAACTACAATGTAAAATGAATTCCGGCGATTACCCATGTTACCATCAAGAATTTTATACCTGCTTTCTACTAGTGTTAAGCAGGATGACTACCTGCAGCATGAAAGGAAACACAGCGAAGAGACACACCAGATCACCCACAGATGCCATAGAATCAATGAGCACGATACAGGGAATTTATATATAACTGCACTACCTCATACTTTTCACCTCTCCGCCACACCCCACCACCCCACAGCACTTTCTCTGCAACCCACCACAGACAACTTTATAAAAAGTATTTTTAAACATTTTAATCTATGTACTTAGGATGATATTATCAACCAAGCAGTACACACAAATATTTTCATTATGAGCCTAACAATTGTTTTCTACAACTTCGCAAACATAACACTGCATCCAGAGTGGAGGTGTGTATGTGGGGATCTGACGACCAGCACTTTGTTTTTGGGGGCCTCGAAACGCATCTTTATAGGGCTCTATTTTCGGGCCTCACAAACGTAATCCTTATTCTTTTTACTTTATTGCACTGCTGTGAGAGCATGCACATTGCTTACTACTTAGAAGTGCCGATATCATGCCAAGTGACTCGCATTGTAGGAGAAGGGAAATCCTTTAAACAGAATCATTTTTTCTCGGGATTTCCCTTCTCTTTTTGCAACGCAGGAGCAATATCATAGTGGGGTGATTAGCAGACAGACCATCAGGTGCGCAACGCCCATTGCCCCGAACTCTCTGAGACAGCTTCCGGGGCGTACACGCAGAGCCACACCCGAGTACTTCACAGGTCTTCAAAAGATCATTTTTTGTAAAGGAGACTCTGTTCTTTTTCTCCCCTTTTTACAGCCCTTACATCCCCACTCTGCCTAGTGCTGAAAGAATTAGGCTCCCCTGAAATTTCGCTCTGATTGCGCCTCTGCAAACAACCACAAGCAGGCAACTTCAGCACGAACCTGCTCTCACCTTACATGCGGTCTTGTTTTAGTGCTACGAAAACACACACTTTGCCTGCCTCACTTAGTTCTCACAACCCTCTATATTATGAACATAAAAGCTTTCCAATTACTTTTATAATCCTATACTGTGCTTCGAATGGAAATATAGAATTCAAGGTTCTCACCACCCCAAATTAGCACTCTGGTATACTTTCTCAAATGTAATAAGTACAGGTATTCAGTATCATTCAGTCACGGCCAGTATACCTATATACAACAATATGTTTCTAAATTAACGTCTTACACTTAAAAGCTCCCTTACATTTCTTTCGCTCGATGTACCTTTGTTTAAAACACCACCAGAGAAGGGTGGTGAAGTATGCTCCAAAAAGAGCAACTCAAAGCTTTGTTATTCTTTATGAAATAATCTGCCTGTCAGTGCTTTTTGCAAGCCTTTTCGACCCCTTAAGAGGGTGGGTGGATGAGTATAATACAACTTATTTAGAATAGGGGTCGGACGATGCACGGAAATAAAAATGTATAGTTGAATAAAGGGTGAGTGGATGCATGGCCAGATGCATCAATGCATAGATACATAGATGGATGTATCAATGTATGGATGGATGGAAGCATGAATGAATGCAGGGACCAGTACTTACGATAGACTGGTGGGCTGATAGATGCTTAGGATTGGTTCTGGGACATATGTATCTATGAATATGTAGGGGTATGGCTGCATAAATGGCACAGTGCTTACTATAGGCAAGTGCGCTCATAGATGCTTAACCACTTGGATGCTAAGGGTCATTAGGCCAAAATAATGAGATTTCCATTGAAATTAATGGGCAGTGCATGACGAGTTACCCTTGTCATTAGCATCCAAGTGGTTAAGATAAGCGATGGAACAGATGTATGTATGTATATGAGTGGGAATGGTTGAATGGTTGAATGGCGCAGTGCTTAGGAAGGATGGATGCTTCTCTTTTATTGGGCTGGGTCTGAGGCCAGCACATATTTTCAGGCAGCCTCCAAACGACTCTCTATCGGGCTCTATTTTTGGCCCTCTCAAAGATAGTCAATTTTTTTTTATTATTGCACTGCATTGAGCACATGCACATCAAAGTACTCATGCTTATTTTAATCACTACTGAGAACTGGAGACATCACACTAGCACCTCCCCCACCCCCTCCCATGCCCTTGCTTAACCTTATGAAATCAAACAACGAGCCCCAGCACTCCCGTTAATGCCACTATAGCCATACCTAGACTTAATGTCAACAGGTGTTTGCCGGAACGCTCATCAGCAAAAGCTAACTCAGACATACAGCATACTATAAGATGGTTTATAAATAGTCACAATACCACTACACCACCTCAACACCCTCCCTTGCTTAACTTTGCACAATAAAAGAAAGAGCCCCAGCAAACGTACAAGCACCACTATAGCCATACAGAGGCATAATTTCAACAGATGTCTCCCGAAACGCTCATTAAAAAAACGTATTAAAACATGCAAATTTGCGACTAAAACATATCCCATGCCATACAACGCTGTATACGTGCTCTCAGTGGTACTATATTACCTTTAGTAGCTCAACATCTGCACATTACTATATTCTGTGTTTCAATCAGCAACATAACCACCTCCCCCACACCCACTCCTGTCCTTGGTTAACCCTACGAAATCAAACAGAAACCCCCACCATTCCCAGTAGCGCCACTATACCCATATACAACGTTAATTTTAACAAGTGTTTGCCGGAACACTTATTGGCAAAAAGTATTTAAACATCCAAATTGGAGGGTAAAACATAAACCATCCCATAGCACAGTTTATAAATGGGCCCAGTCGAACTACAACACCTTTACTTGCAAGACATCTATATGTTACGAAAGTCATTTAAACACTTTACTCTCCCCATCCCCTTTAAACAGGGGATGGGGAGAGTAAACAAAGTTCTAATTCCCAAACTTTTGATATACCGTCCCTTTACTGTATCAACATTAAAGATATTAAATGGAATAAATACATTGACGAGTGTCTCAAAACTGATAGTAAAGCTCAGCATTGGAAAACCCGGACCACTTCAACACCTACATATATCCAGCACAGGGACACAGCCTAACAAATATTATCACTTAAAATCACATGTAGTTTTCTAATGTCAACAGAAAATATATCGCACATTTTCATTTCTTTTTTATCTCTCACACATTTATAAAACATCTCTTCTAAAGAAGCACTCCCCAACCACTTCTCTTCTATAAGAACAGACAATAATTAATAAGTTTACTACCATATATTTTAGTATATCTACCTTTTCCTCAATCACTAGTAAGAAACTACAAAAACTATTTACTATACCCAAATGCAAACCAGAAACCACGTTCATAATATATTTCAACCTAGGATCACATGATTCAAAATATGTGTACATATAAAAGGAACGTATCACTTTTTCTATCTCCATCTCCTGTCCATGTAATCTCCAAACACTGTAGACGGCCTCACAGTACAACAACCTACCTTGACTTACATTCAAATCTACCTCTCAGTGTCAAAAATGAGACCACAACCTGCCCACATAACATTTCTGGGTTTCGTGTTATCGCTTTTAACTTAATAACACATACATCTCCTAACACCACCCCCACCACACTATTTCCACAAAAAGTAAAAATTGCAAAGGTTTGACATTTTGTTTATCTCCCCGAATACATTACAAAGCCGAATTCATGCCGTACCTCATTTTAAAAAAACCATACAGTCCTATAAAGATGACAAACTACACTTCTTTTTTGTGAAAAATCCCTAAACATATACAAATTAATTATTTAACACCAGCTCAAATTTTAAGCATATTTTATAACCAATATCAAACACCACACTAAACTTACACTATATTACTCTGAAATAAAAAATACTTTCAAAAATAAAAACATCACCTCAAATACTTAATCACTTCTACAGAACACATAACACACCTTGTTCATTTGTAACTCAACTTTGTAGTTGTTATCCAGATTTCAAATGTCACACACGCATACAATTCTTTCTTTGTCACATACTACATGTAAAGCACTGATTTCATCCAGAATGGAACCAGGAATGGCACAATTTCTCTGTCGCTGCACACATAAATCCATGTAAAGAACAAATCAGAATACGTCATTCCTTCAATGACATTCCAAAACTTATTTCCATTGGTTAATTTTGAATTTTCCTTACGAAAAGCTACTTTATTTTCTGTGCCACATACAGGTCACAAGTTCAACCTATTTTATCACTACACTTTCTGGAACATTCTATGATACCTGCAGGTTAAAAGGTCATACATTTTTTTGGTAACCTAACAATATACTTTTGCAACATTTTTTATATAACATTTAACAGCACATGCAGGTTAAATGTGCACAATAGGGGTCAGCAGTTCATCAGCTGTATCCCCAACTCCAGCAGCACTTCAGCTTACGCCCCAGCATCATCAGACCCGTAGGAGTCAGTGCTTTCCACTTTCCAAATACCAAATTCATTTCATACACACAAGTTTACCTTTGCACTCCCTATATAACACCTCCTAAGCAGCATACACAAGTTACAATGTTCGAAACAAAAGTTTCTCCGAGTAGGTATAACTACATGCTGACACTACTTGGACAGATGTGTCACAGCAGCCAGAGCACATGACTTCACACCATATGACACACAGTTTAGGATCGCTCTTCCGTCCCCGAGTCCGGCAGCAATTCACCATAGCAGCATAAGACTCTAGACACTATCTCACATATTTTCCGTACTCCTTGACAGTCAGACCAGTATGGGTCAGTAGTTTGTCCTAGTAGTTATAAACATATGCTGACACTACTTCCCCAGTTGTAGTTCAGCAGCCACAGCACATGACTTATCAGCATAAGACACACAATTTGGGCTACCCCTTCAATCCCAGAGTCCCGCACCAGCTCACCTTAGCAGCATCCGACTCTAGGCAATACCTCACTTAATTTTCGTAGCCTAGCACTTTCAGACTGGTAGGTATGAGTAGTTCACTTCGCACCCCCTGTATAGAACACCCTAAGCAGCCCACAAAGGTTACAGTGCTCCTGCCCTCCTCTTTCCTACTTTTTTCACCCTTTTTTCCCCTTACTCGCTTCAACGTAATCACAAAATGGCGGCCGACACTTCCTTGTTCCAGGAAACTCTAGACAATACCTCACATATTTTCCGTACCCAGGACTTTCACACCAGTACGGGACATTAGTTCATCCCAGTAGGTATAAACACATGCTGACACTACTTCCACAAGTATAGCGCAGCAGCCACAGCACATGACGTCACAGCATAAGACACACAGTTTAGGCTACCCCTTCAATCCCAGAGTCCCGCACCAGCTCACCTTAGCAACATCCGACTCTTGGCAATACCTCACTTAATTTTCATAGCCTAGCACTTTCAGACTGGTAGGTATGAGTAGTTCACTTCGCACCCCCTGTATAGCACACCCTAAGCACCCCACAGAGGTTACAGTGCTCCTGCCCTCCTCTTTCCTACTTTTTTCACCCTTTTTTCCCCTTACTCGCTTCAACGTAATCACCAAATGGCGGCCAACACTTCCTTGTTCCAGAAGACTCTAGACAACACCTCACATATTTTCCGTACCCAGGACTTTCACACCAGTACGGGACATTAGTTCATCCCAGTAGGTATAAACACATGCTGACACTACTTCCACAAGTATAGCGCAGCAGCCACAGCACATGACGTCACAGCATAAGACACACAGTTTAGGTCACGCTTTAATCCCCGAGTCCCGCACCTCCTCACCTTACCAGCATCAGACTCTACCCAATACCTCACTTAATTTTCGTAGCCCACCACTTTCACACCGCTAGGGGTGAATAATTTGCTTCGCACCCCCTCTATAGCACACCCTAAATATCGTTCAGTTGCATCCTAATTAGTAGGTCAGGACCGCTGACCAGGTGTTGGTCTGTTCCATGACCAAGACAGTGTCGGGTGGAGAAAACTGTGCCCAACATTGCAAGAGGGCCCATTGTTGTGATTGATTTTATGTCAGTGATACCTATTGCTTTGGCCCTTAAAATGCATAGGTCTGATTGCCTTACACAGTAGTGGCATAATTTAACTTGCTTACAAGTTCTAGTAGATGTTACCAGGGATGCCCATGGCCTGTAAGTTAAAGTGCCTTTCATGGACTGCAGCATGCATTGTGCCATCAAGAGTATGACAAAGCAAAGTGTGTCTGCCAGCTTCCCATTTTTGGCTGGTAAAGCAGTTTTAAACTACTAACTTGACTTTGCATTTAAAGTAATGCCAAATCTCAAACCTTCCTTTTAAATATAAATACATCACTCCAATGCAGTTCTATCAAGCCCTATGGAAGGATGCTGTATTTGAAAAAGTGGGACATGTGTTTTACATGTGCCAACAGTAAAAAACCCTCATTTTCATTTTTCCTGTAGAAATGCAAGAAGCATCCTTGAAAATTACAGGGTTACACTCTGACAACTCAGCATTGCTAACTTACGAGAGAGATCAGTGAAGATGATACTTAAAGGTATCACAGTAATTGTTGCATTAAACCCAACTTCATGCTCGAGTCGAATTAAATTAACTTTGTGCACCTTGCACCTTCAGGAAATAGCTAGTTTGTTGCCCGCAGTTTTCCAGTGAATGTTTACAGTTGCTGGCCTCCAGACTGTCTTCTGCCTCCTAGGGGGAGGTGTGAAGAACTCTGAGGAAGGAACACAGAAGGCAAGCCAATGGAAGAGGTGTGACCTCTCGGTGGTAAGAAGGCTAAGCAAGGTATGAGCCCAAAATGATAAGCGTTGTTTTTTCAGAATGCGTTGGCCTGTCACCCTGCAAGCCCACAGTGCACCATCTGGAGCCCTAATTTTGCAGGGTAGCAAATGTGTCTGGAACCTCAGAACAGAAAAACCGTGGGGCATATTATCAAGGGGGTTTATCTCCGCTTTTTTGGCTTTAAAAGCCAAGAAAGTGGAGATAAAATTATCTCCCTATTACCTAGCTGTCGCTAATACCAGTTAGCGACAGCTAGTAGGAGATAGTGACCATCTTGGGCCCCACTTTGCATGTCAGTGATATTTATCACTAATGACATGCAAAGTGGGCGTGCCAAGATGTTAGCGACTGGAAACAGTCGCTAACATCGCTATCTCCTATTACCAACTTTTGGAGATATTCGCACTAAGCGCGAATATCTCCAAAAGCTAACACCTGCCCTGAGCAGTTCTTACCCATGTTATTTAATGGGAGGTGGATAATATGGCTAAGAGCATTAGCTTGGTAATGCATGAATATCGCTGACTTTTCAGCGATATTCATGCATTGCTGCTGATTTTTATCGCATTTGCGATAAACCTTGGTAATACCAAGGTTTATCTGCGATAAAAATTGCCGCAGCTCAGTGGTAAATTTTTGTCTCTAACCAAGCAATAGCGATAATTATCGCTATTGCTTGGTAATATGCCCCCCTGATCTCCCAAGGAAATTGTGGTAACACATCTAGAACCCTTTCGTTTGGACTCTCATGCCTGTCCAAAGAAATACATAAAATATTCTCAGCAAGGCATTTCAATATTGATTGAAGCATTGTGATTCTTGTATAAAATATGTGTGCTGCGATAATCAGAACAATGAAACAAAATAGCTTAAATAGAATTATGAGAAATATGAAAAGGATGAATGATTCCACCATTGTGCTATAACAGTGAATATATGCAGTCATATAAGTACTATAAAAAGTGTCCTCCTACCTAGCACTCGCTAATCTAGTCTTGCCTAGGTTGAAAGCCACTTAATAATCATAAACATTTTTAAAGCTTTATTAAGTGTGCTGCGCTAATCGGTAGAATGAAACAATATAGTGTAATTAGCATTAAGAGAAATGTGAAAAGGATGAACGATTCCACCATTGCACTATAACAGTGAATATATGCAGTCATATAAGTACTATATAAAGTGTCCTCCTACCTAGCGCTCCTTAATCTAGTCTTAATTATGGTGGTGTTTCTTATCAGACCTATCCTGCCTATGTGACACCCACTCCTTGGAAATGAGTCAATAAAACTATCCCTAGATAAATTCTAAAACATAAGCCTCAATACGTTTAAAACCCTACTAAAATCTAAAAAAGCATCATGATTCTTTAATAGCAAAGATCATAGTGAAAGCTATTTAATGATCACAGCTCATGGTGACCCGCTTCATAATAGTTTGCTTTTTTTCTCAGATTATATGGTAAAAGCAAGCTAGTGGCATTAAGGTGTTGCCATGGTATGTGACTGGCACAAAATGGCTGAGGATTCTAGCTTATTAACATTATTGATCTAAGCTGTGACTGCCCATGTTATAAAAAGGACATGTCATGCTATATGATGTCTATTGCAGATGGCATAATATTACCCGGAGAGTATATCCTAGTTGACAATGCAGCCATATCTTTAAAAGAGGCACGTTTGACATGGTTTATGAGGACCTGATAAAAAGTCCTGTATTCCCATGCCATCGGAATAAAGGGTAGGTGCTGTTTCACCTGAGATAGTGCTGAGGTTTTTAGCCAATCAAGGCACAACTTCCCAGCACTGTAAGTTGTTACCACCCCCAAATGTTGTGTCTGTGCGTAATGTGGGTCGCGGCAGATGTTCTTAAAACCTTTGGTGTCACCCATGAAACACGCATGACATCTGTTAGCATTTAACGGCCACACTAACCGTCCCCCCTAATTGGTCCCTGAAGAATTGTATGAACCGTTCAGAAGCGTGGTTTCTAATGTTCCCTCCATGTAGTTTGTGAATCGTAGGAGTCAGTGCTTTCCACAACCAATTTGTGTGTAAGAATTATAGAGCCTTTTTGTGAAGACTGCCTGGCCTTGTATTGACGGCACAGGCTGTTGTATACAGGTTACTTTCAGTCACTTCTCTCTGTTCGGTTTGTTTATGTCTAAAAGGAGGATCAATCTCGCTTCTTCTCCTCTTTACGCGTCCAAACGAATATCGGCGTACTTCCGGGTCCGCAAAGGATCTTGGGAGACAACTTCCAAGATCCTTTGCGGACCCAGGAGTACAAATTGGTTGTGCGCCGGGGTTGATTCATGCTATGTCACCACACAAGTTCTGAATAAACAGAGCTTTTGTCCTGATGAGAACTCCAAAAACATCTTGAGTTCGAAACGCGTAGACTGTTAGAGCCATAAAGATCAAAAGAAGTCACGTTGAATTATTTCAAATAACTGTGTAAAAAGAAAGTATTAATATATGGCATTCTGTGAATATTGTAATTCCAGTAAAAAAGGTATGATTGTATGTTGTATGTGGTTGTATGAGAGGTCATGTCTGTATGGTTGATGAATGAAAATATATATAATGTGTTGAAATATTTATATGACAAATGTATATGTTGTGTACAGAAGGTCTTGTGATATATGAAAATTGGTGAAATAAGAACCAAATTCATGAAGTAAAAATGTTTTGTAAAACAATAAAAGATTTAATCCAACATAAACGTGATAATTAAGCATATTGTTTAATTTGTATGTTTTGATTGGATTAATATTCAAAGTATAGAGCAGTATTGGCAATTCTTTTTTGTTTATCATTAGCTAGTGGCTAAGCCTTGCTGTTGGGAGCCGAGACCCAGTGGTGGTTTTTAGAAATAGTATCTGGCATGCCCTAAATACTGCCTTGTTTCCCTGAACCTGCTAATCTTTAGTTCCCCATATTGATTTTAAATCAACCATGTTTCTCCAACAATCAAACCCTTGAGTGGACAGCTGGAAAAGAAAAGATTCAGAAAATGTTAGATTTCATCAGTAAGCATATTTTTCTTTGCTGGTGATGGGATGAGCCTATAATAAGAAGACAATGGGTCAGCTGTACTATGGCCAGAGAAATATGCAAACTTCTGTTCAAATGTTTATGAGCTACCCTGTGGTGGTGCAGGGCAGTGTTCCCATAGTATGTAATGAAATACAGGGAGTACTTTCTTTATGCAAAATGGCGTGAACATAATGTTGAAATAAATATTTGAACCATCATACATTTAATCAGAGTTAGAAACAGTAGAATATTCTAGGTCTTCTAGCATTTAATGGACTGTGTCAATGCCCGATTTATCGGAGACGGTACTGGGGTGATAATGTCAGTCAAAGAAATGCAGAATATATATGGTATTTGCAAAGGTTCAGTAGGACCGGATATATCACACAATATCTTATCCCATCCAAAAACATCAGGTACCGGAACAGCAGAAATGTCTACCAGGGTAAAGTCTTTTTGCACTTTGTGTAAAGAAGAATGAGATATTAAAACCAAGTTCAACAATTGTACAGCAGAGCACTTTGGGAGATAGTGTCCACTCAGAAGCAGGAAAAAGACTATCACAAAACCAATCCAAAAAATTAGAAAAAGTAAATACATTGTAAACTACAGGTATAGTCATGGTGGAACAAAGTACGTCTTTTTCTGGCCAAAAAATCCATGCAGTTTCTTGTATGGGGTGGAAGCGGAGGTGAATCATATGAATCTGAAGGAAAGTCTTTAAAGTCAACAAAGTAGCTAAAGGCAGTTTGATATGTTTTTGGCAGCTCTTTACGCTGTGCAGAACTATGAGTTTAATTGTGGTACATTAATGTAGACTCCATCCATGTTTTGTTTCTGAATATAAATCTGTGTTTCTGTACAAGTTGTTTTATGTAGTAGTTGTTGATTTATTAGGTAGAAGAGATACTTAATTATTTGCTATCTCCCACCGAGGAGTAGAAGCTTCATCACTGATCAAAACATCCAACTGTATAGTAGTGAGAGGAGACCAGACACTACTCAGGATCCCATGTGGCTTACTGTGTGGAATCAGCCATAAAATGTGGTTTGATGAGATAGATTGACACTAATCCCTTGTTTTTGGAACCAGCAAGGGGAAGTAAAAGTAAAATTCTGGTACCTTCAACAGCCAGGACATGAACACGCTCTCTGTAAGATGGCCCAAATTAAAATGTGTCTACTATTTTCTCCCAGATCAATTTACCAATATTGCTGAGACACCCAGAAGTTGTTAGTGCTTCCTTCACTTCTCCAGTGGCAATTCTTTTAACTTAGGCAATGCTCTGTGTGTCCCTGAAGCTAATCAGCTCCTGTAAAACAGCCAAAGGTTTATTGATGTCAAAGTGAGTTTCTGCCACCACTCTGCAGGTACTATTGAGGTTAGATACCCACATATTAACCCCTAACAAGAACTCATAGGAAGTCCAAGCACCCAGGAATTATCTAGGTAGATTGTTGAAGGCTCCTAGGGGATGGACCAAAACTGTGACCTGATCCTAATACACTTGCTGTTAAAGACTACTTTAAGTCATGGTTCTTACTTTCCACTACTGCGAATCCCTTGGGATGATAATGTGAAAAGTACAGCATGATTACACCCAGATTTCCCATGGCGTATCTGTAAGCCCTAGAGGTCAATGCTAGCCCTGATCCCTGGTGCCACCTGTGTATGTCTTAATAAAGACTTGCAGATCTTTGATAATAGTTTGGGCATCAGCCGACCCTTTGGCCAGACCCATAGGAGTCGAGGGCAGGAACCTACTGCAACCAAGATGTACTTGTGAGCGACATCTGATTGCAAGAGACTGCAGTGGCCCAGATAAACACAAACAAATGGCTTGTTCGAGATCAATATAGGTGTCATTGGACACGCTACAGTGGAACCCTTCATCTGCTGGCAGATGTTATATTTAAGGACAAAGGGCCAAATTATCAAGAAAGGGTGATACATTATCGCCGCTTTTATCGGCAGAAAACTGCTGCTAAAGTGGCGATAATGGGCTTGATAATATGTCCTTGTGAATTCCCATAGAAGCCTAGCTTCTGGTGTTAACCTGGGCTGCTATGGGAATTCAGAACAGCATATTATAAAGCCCATTATCGCCACTTTAGCGGCAGTTTTTTGCTGATAAAAGCGGCGATTATGTGTTGCTCTTTCTTGATAATTTGGCCCAAAGTCCCTAGTTTGTTTATGAAGGCCTGTGGACCAATATCATTGCTGCAATAGTAAAATTGTAGCTACCACCCCTTTGTGAGCAGATGCTAGTCCCTCATGAGCTGCTGGGATTCATTCTAACCTGCAATCAGAATGTGTTATCACTCTATTACCCACTCTGGGAATATGAGCAAATTGAATGTTTTGCACATTTAATTGGTAGGAAACTGCTTGAAAGCCTTTGGGCAAGTGGCTGTCATCACAAGCAGTGTTGGCAGCCATCATAATGTCTCTATCTATCCTCTTACTGAAATAAGTAATCTCAGCGACAGCAGCAGTTTGCATTGTTGCTTTTGCGTCTTCGCCAGTCATTGAATTCCCTGCAATATATATTTGTACATACTGATGACTCCAGTAGTGAATCATGAGTCCATGGCAAGCATTCATTAAGCTTAGCAACCTGTTGCCAAAGCACTTTGTGCTTTATGGTGAACCTTTTGGAATCTCCGAATCCATTCTGGCTCCAGAAGGGTACATAATCATTGTAAGACTGAACACAATATTACGAATCACATACAAAGAGTGTGTAAATTCTGGTATCTCAAGTGCCAGAATAAGAGCTCTGACTTCTGCCAGCTGTGCTGTGCAATCATCTAGACTGCATGCAGATCTTTTCAGGCTGGAATTCACGATGCTGAATTCCACCATTAACAGCGGCACATGCTGCTGAGTGTTTGTAGTAAACTGCACTGCTTGCAGATGCCCGCCATGTTTTGCCCCATTTTGAACTGCTAGGCACTGTGGTAATTGATCTGAGAGAGTGCTGAGTCCTGCTAACCAGGCCCAGCACCAGTACTCTTTCCCTTAAACTGTAAATGTGAATTAGTACACCCAATTGGCATGTACTTTTACACCCCTATACGACCCTAGTACATGGTATCAGTAGTACCCAGGACATGGATGTAAAAGGGGTACCAGGGATGCAGCACTTATTGTGCCATCCTGAGTGATCCAGGTAAAACAAAAGTCTGTAGGTCTGACTTGTCAGCCCTGCATGAGCAGTTTGCATGCTCATTCTACCCTCCACACACCATGTGTGACAGTGTCATCTCACTGCATTTATTATATGTCAGTCACCACTAAGCCAGGCCTCCTATAGCCAAGAAGTTAGGGTTCATTATATTATATATTTGTAGAGATATATGTGCAAGCATAAATTGCCCTCTGGGTACCCTGTGGGTAATTCTACCACAAGTAACGGGTGGTCCTTAAAATAACATGGGCTGACATTTGGGCATTACCTGCATGTCTGGCTCCATGGTGGTCTACCCAATATTTTTAACCCCAGACATGATGGTGGTGTCAAGGTTTAACCAGCATGTATCTAGGTGGCACTTTAGTCAGTGCACACCAAGCTAACCCAGTGTTCTCATGCCTTTAAGGGCTTTTTCGAAGGGTTGCCACCAAGACAGAAGTCTGTCGTTATGCTGGGGTGCATGTGCCACTTCCAGAAGCCTGATACAGACCTCTGTGTGAGCAGGAGGTACTTGCCCAACACTCTAGGACAAAGCCTCCCCTGCCTAAGGCCCTGTTTTGCATGGGCAGTCAGGAAATTAGCTATGCAGGAGGCGTGCAACTCCACAAGGCTGACACACACCTCTAGGGTGTTTCAGCTGAGGTGTACAGTTGAGTATGGTATTGTCCATTTTGAATTCAGGCTAGAAATCAGGTTCTGACTTGTGTTAGTGACATACACTCATAGGATTTCGTCACTACAGGGACGTATTAGCCGCAGGACTGGATACCCATTGGTTACTGGTCTTCACACCCATAAATACCCCCTAAATTCAGGATTTAAGGGGCACCCCATACACCAGGACCTTGGATTAGTGTGATATCAAGACGAGACCTCTATTCAAGTAAGGCAGGACTACACAAACATAGGCACTAAGCTCTGCAACTGTGGCAGCCGCCCTGTACTCACAGGATTGTGACTCAACCAAGGAAAAACACTGGTTCAACAAGGAAGATGTACCTCTCAAACCATCTGCAAACTCCATACTTCGCAAGAACTTTCTTGGACTAGAGGAACTAGTCCCCTGCAGTTGGCAGACCCAAACCGCTAAGTCCACGACCTCAAAGTTCTCCAATGCGAGCCATCTGGCATTGCTGCTCAAACTCCTTGGGCTGGTGGCTTCTGGAAAATGTAGTCCCGACCCTGAGAGAGGCTCAGCATTCTACAGAATTCCCCAGGTCTTCTGGTTAATTATTTCTTCCACCGGAGTGCTTGCAGGCACCAAGGCTTGTTGGTGGTCAGTCTGACTACTGCTTTACTCGATGCTTCAAGAGAAGAGATTCAGCTGCATGTCTGTGGCTCAAACTGAAAGATCTTACCTTTGTTTCTGCCCTCTCTTGTACGCCTGCCTGCTTCAGTTCAGCACTCTGGATAGCCAAGAGCACCTCTTCACTGAGTCCCCAGATCCTGGTAGATCAGTTCTGCCTGGAGACTCTTAGTCCAGGGCCAGCTCCTTGCTTTACTTCCAAAGGGTTTCACCAAACTCGCCCTGCAAGTACCTTTTTGCTAAGGTATCCATTTAAATACTGCAAGCCTTATTGACAGCTCCGTTTTGACATATAAAGTGCACCTCTGCAGTCCTCTCCCCTGAGCCAGGTAAAATTGTACTGTCATGAACTGGTTCAGGGACTCATGAGGCCTTACTCCAAGTGGATTCCATTGAACTTACTCTCTGAGTAATCATTGCATATATGTCTTTTTCACATTGACCACAATGTTAATGTTTTCACATTACAGAGTACTTATTTATGTAATACTTTAAAATTGGAAACTCTGGTTATTCTGTATGTATTGATTTCATTTTGGTGTCTAGAAAATATCAGAGGTATTTTTATAAATTGGTGTTGGATTTCTCTTGAGTTGTGTCAATTGCTTATCGTCCATGTTCATGATGTGAAATGCTTCTTAATACATGTAGCTCTAAATAGCCTGTCACTCTTTGCTACTCTCTCAGGACTTAGAGAAGGTGTACTGAAAGAGTACTCAGCGTCCATCTTTCTGTATTGCGCTAGCATTACGTGGTAAGGCACCACTGCCATACCACATTTTGCTGATTTTTCCTTACAGCAGGCTGTGCAGAACGGTCAGCTTAGATGATGTAAAAGTACTACTTGAGAGGCATGACTTAATTAGGCAGAGGGTATTTATTTTCACATCACAAGTATGCTTTTGTTTGTAGTGTAGAGTCAAATATGTAGTCTATAAACAGATCTCCCAGAGCACTCAAATGTATATTACTAACATGTATCCAAAATCTAAAGCATAAAAAGTTCTTAAATTGACACAGTCACAAAAATCCGTAGTCCATATAATAATGATCCAATATCCCAGATCCTTTTCATCAAGGTAGATTTAATTCTCAGTAGTTCTTGTCTTCAAAAATTAGTATCCATAAACAGCAGCCATCCAAATACTGCAGCCAACACGTGTTTCGTCGTGTCTGGTAGCACACATTGACTTCATCAGGGCTGCAACCACAATATAAATATACATATGTGTAAAGTTCTATTCCTTATTACCACATTATATAAATGAAATTTTGGATACATGTTAGTAATTTACATTTGAGTGCTCGGGGAGATCTGTCTATAGTATTAAACCTACTTTTGTGGGTTGAGGTGGGTGTTTTAGGTAACCACACCCTTTGCCCCTAGGAGCACCGGAGATATATTTGCATATTGGGACTTCCGCTACACTTTGCTGAGCGCCCTTTTCCTGGGTTACCTAAGCAGTAGGTCAAATCTTTAGTCTACATCAGTTGCAGTGAGAGAGTTGGCCCACTGTATCCATTCCTGATGTAAAGCCTTAGCTTTCGGAAATCTGACTTTTGTGACTGCCTCTAAGGCTGGCACCGCAGTCACAACAATTATTTGCTTCCCCTGAGCCAATCCTCTCTTTCTCACCACACAAGTCTAAACTGCCATCAGAATCTTTTCTGTCCGTGCAAACCGCATCTCAGCATTGGTGTATAACTGCAATGTATATGTAATTGGTACAGTGCCTACCTCGTTGAATGTAACATAGGAATAAAGCACAAGAGAAAAATCCCACCTCCAAGTTATGCTTTACAGTCAAGACAGTAATATATATATATAGGCCACAGAAAGTGCTTTCAAAACTTTAGAAACATTCCCAGATATATTTTATTTAGATTTTTGAATTACTTTTCTTTTTATCTTTGTTATCTTTGTTATCTTTCTCCTGCATTGCTCCTTTAGTTAGTCTTGAGCCAGGACAGGGAGGGCAGAATCTCTGTTGGCTTAAAAGGGAAACCTCTAGAAGCTTCTTCCCCACCTCAAAGTCCCATCTGTTATAAATACTAGACCTCAGACACCAACTCTTCATATACGTCTGGACCTGTGATTACTCTGCCAGGAAGAAAGGCTGCTGAAGGACTGTCACTATGTCAGGCTGCTGCCCTGCTGTACTCCTGCCTTGCTGTGCTACAGTCTTGCTGAGCTGACCTTCTACCTGCTGCCCTCCTGACTGTGTGAGAAGGTCTAGACCTGCATCTCTTGAACCCAGAACTCCAGAGTGACTACCAAGGGCTAGTAGGCTAGCCTCCGGACTAGAGCCTCAAAGACAAAAGGCTACAACAACCTTTTTCCTGCACCTGGACTCTGCCATCTGTGATTCCACCCTGCCAAGTGGTGCTACCCAGTCCTGGGACCTGGGAAGTGGCTTTAAGGTGCTCTAAAAGCCTCTGTAGATCCAGTAGAACCTACTCATCTCCTCTGCTGTGTGATGCAAACCCGAGCAGAATCAATACATCACTGCTGCTGTGTGGAACAGCACTGCCACAAAGACCATCATGGCATTGAAGCCCATTAACGCATCGAAACCTCCATGGCACAATGCATCCTCACTGCAGGCCCTCACATCTCTCATTGATGGCAGCCTTGACAACAGACTGTGCATCGTTGCCTCACAGCTCCCCAGAATAGACACATCACCCCACAATGCAACCTCGACTCCACAGCTCACAACACAAGCCCTCATTATTTGAGTTCTTTGACAATGATGCAGCAGTACCTGGCACCGCAGCTTCGCTGCCTCTCAGAACCGGCGAATCAACACAACTGTATGATGCATCTTCAAAGCGTATTCTCACAATGCTCTACAAACCAGGATTTAACAGGTATTCTGTTCAGTGGAACTAACTGGGTCCCTGCAGCAGGCCATGCTCCATTGTGGTCAGCCTGAACTTGTGGCTTTGTCCCAGTCCAGCACAACCAGGTAACCACAGTTGAGGCTTCATACCTTTTGCTGCTATTTTTACTAAAGTATTTTAAATTTAATTTCTCTGATTCTACAGATTGGATGTTTGTCATGTTGGTCTTGTTTTATTTATCAAAAATCACTTTATTTGTTTAACTGCATTGTGGTCTCCTTCTGTGGTGTGTCCACTGTGTTACTGTTTGAAGTGTTGCACAAATTCTTTATACATTGCCTCAGAGTTAAACGTGACTGCTCTGTGTCAAGTTATCTGAGAGGTTAATTTAGGGTTTGCTTGAAACTTTATCCTGAGAAGAATTGTGGTTACTATTTGAGAAGGATTGAACCCTCTCAACCAGTAACCCAATTTCTTACACTGACTGTAGATGGGAAATTGTGATTGAGGTCCTGTGCCATCATCAAGGAAGCCACTGGGGCTTTCGAAGACTTGTGTAGTAGTGTGTCAGCACCAAGGGGGCATTGCGCTTTGCTAGTATTGGTGAAGTCACTGTGGCTGACAGGGACTTACGTCGAGATGTGCCACACTGTGTCCAGCTGGACTGGTTGTTGGCAATGAGATGTGTCATGCTGGGATGGACTGGCGAAGTCCCAGAAGCTGCGCATGCTCCTGCATAAGTGCTGTGAGATGCTGTAGTGTACTTTGCTGGTTATCAGCATTGAGATGTGCCATGGTGGATCAGGCCTGCGGAGCTGTCAAGACATTTTGTGGTACAGCATTGAAGACATTTTGCTCAGAGAAGTCTCTTGAGTTCTTGTAGCTTGAGAACAGGAAGTCAACCAATTGATTCTTAGAGATCTTGGAGTACAGAAACACAGGTAGACTGGTTTCAGCAGGGTAGCTTACAGCAGAAGAGTCCTAGTGCAGCAACAGTTGTCCTTGGGCAGCAAAGCATGAGAGCCGCGCAGACTTCAAAGATGGGCTTTCCTTCTTCTTAGCAGAGTCCACAGGTCCAGAAGTAATCTAAAGAGTTGGGGTGTAAGGTCCAATATTTATATCTGGTACCCACTTTGAAGTAGAAGAAGCTTCCAGAGGTTTCCACCCCCAAGAGATGCTTGGAATTTCTTGCCTACCTGCCTACCCGGATTGTCTGGGGTCAAAATAGACTAGTGTCAAACCCCTTTATGAACGTGCTAATGCAGAGCCTTTGTGATGTGCCAGTGTGGTAGGAAATGGACGCTCCCATTTGTTAACTCAGAAGGGCCCATCCTGCCACGGCCTAGCTTCCTTTTCTCTCACTGTCTTGGAGCAATACACACAGACCAACTGCTAATTATAACTATTCTTGTGACCCAGGTTCAATCTGTGGGCACCAAATGATTAGGACCAGTAAATGCCAACTTTCTAAAAGTGGCATTTTCTGAATTGTAACTTATAATTAGAGATTGACAGTAAACTCCACTCTGCTGGTGGAGTTTGCAGAATTGTACCCACTCCACCTTGTGCTTTGAATGTGGAGCTCTGGCAAAACTCCTGCACGTGGTGGAATTTTTTCTCACTCATGCCTCGCCAAAGTTAAGTTGGCAAGCATGAGCAAGAATTGGCATCCCCTAGCACAATCTCAAGGTGCTAGGATGGCACCAGTTGAGCTTTTCTCAATGCAGGCGGTCGCGGGCATTCACGACCGGTTGCAGTGAGAAAGCTGCCGCTAATGATGAGAAAGCTGCTGCTCAAGTAGAAAATCTATTTGAATAACAGCAACAGAGCAGCACCCTCTGGTTCATTGCGTAGTGATTTTGCAGTGCGGAACAAGTATCTGCACTAAAAATCAGCCAGACATGCTGTTTCTACTTGCTCGTGGAACTTCATTGAATCTCATCTAATTTTTGTGTAACTCCTTGGAGATCCACAAGTTCCGCCCACCCCTACTTAAAATCCGACTTTACCATTAAAGAGGGTATTTAATTATAGTTCCATAGACATCAAACTTGACCTGGCCACCTGGTCCGAAAAGAAAGTTAGCACTTATTACTTGTAAAAAGGTAACCTAATCTCACCCTACAGGAGAGGAAGGCCTTGCAGTAGTAAAAAACGAATGTAAAAGTAGCACATGGAAAAGTGAAATGTGCATGTCCAAATTTTTTAACACACTGCATCCTGTTCTATGGGCTAACCAGAGCTTACGCTAGGGGTGACATATGCATTAAAGAGGAAGGTTTGATCCTGGCAAAAGGTTTTGTTTGCTAGGTCCAAAGGGCAGTTTAAAAACTGCACATACAACCTGCAATGGCAAGCCTAAGACATATTTAAAGGGCTACTAAAGTGGGTGGCATAATCACAGTGCAACAGAAGCATTTAATTTGCAGGCCTTAGAAAGAGGTAGTACAAATTGACTAAGGACTTATACGTAAATGAAATGTATCAGTTTCACCATGTTTAAAGGAGAATGCACACACCCTTTAGCACAGGTTAGCAGTGGTAAAAAGCACAGTCCTAAGCTCAACAAAAAACAATAGCAATAAAAATGATGGAGTCATTCAAAATGTTTGAGGGTACACCACACTAAGGCTCAAAGGTCTAGCAGGGATTTCCAGCCACATGTCATCCATTTATCTGTGGATGTGTCATTCACATTTTTCTTCAACAGACTTGAGCATGCATCAAAGGCAATGCTTTAGCCTACTTCAGCCATCAGCTGACTTCACTATGAATGCAGTCCTTTCACAATGAGCACATCCCCACACAAAGAAATCCCCTCAGCTCCATGTTGTACTATAGTATAGCATGCTTTTTAAGACCACATATACTGCAACCTCAGTCCTAGAACCTTGGAAGTCTGCTTCAAGTCTCCCTGCCTTTCTAGCTGCGGTCAGAACTGACGCAGAGTGGACAATTTCCTTGCAGCTCCACTTCAGAACCGCCGCAGCTTGACGCAACCCTGATGCAAGACCTCACATCATAGCCCGCAGTCTCTTCAGAACTGTGACTGTGTGATGCATCTTTGGTTCAGGCCTTTGCATCACAAGCCCCTAATCGATGGCCTCATTGACAATGATTCAAGACTTTGCAGTGAAGCTTTGCAGCCTCTCACAGAACGGCATGTGCAATACGAATGTCTAACATAATATCGACAGACAGAATATCGAAATGCAAAAATATCGGAGCAAAAATATCGACAGCAAAAATATCGGAATCCTATCTTCATTAAGGTAAGTACAAAAATATCGAAAAAATAATATCGTAGTACAAAAATATCGGAATCAAAAATATCGTTTTTTTAAATGTATTAATAATAATGTAAAAATAATTTTAAAATACATATAATTTTACAAATATTAAATAAAAATATTAAAACAAAATTAAAACTAATACATATACATTTAAAATAAATAAAATACTTAATAATTTAATGTAATTTAAATTTTTATCATGTAATTTATTTTATTTAATGTAATATTTTTTTGTTTTTACCCTGTACGCCTGTACCCCAAAAACCCAAAACTGACCCTGAACCCTAAAAATATCCCTGTACCCCAAAAACCCAAAACTGACCCTGAAACCTAAAAATACCCCTTTACCCAAAAACTGAAAACTGACCCTTATCCCTAAAAATACCCCTTTACCAAAAAACTAAAAACTGACCCTAAACCCTAAAAATACCCCTTTACCCAAAAACTGAAAACTGACCCAGAACCCTAAAAATACCCCTTTACCAAAAAAACTGAAAACTGACCCTGAACCCTAAAAATACCCCTTTACCCATGAACTGAAAACTGACCCAGAACCCTAAAAATACCCCTTTACCCAAAAACTGAAAACTGACCCAGAACCCTAAAAATACCCCTTTACCCAAAAACTGAAAACTGACCCTGAACCCTAAAAATACCCCTTTACCCAAAAACTGAAAACTGACCCTGACCCTAAAAATACCCCTTTACCCATGAACTGAAAACTGACCCTGAACCCTAAAAATATCACTTTACCCAAAAACTGAAAACTGACCCAGAACCCAAAAAATACCCCTTTACCCAAAAACTTAAAACTGACCCTGAACCCTAAAAATACTCCTTTACCCAAAATTAATTAATATTATTTAATTACCAATTAATTATTAATTAACAATAACAATAAAGTAAATATATTAGCACATTTGCTGTAATTAATTTAATTTAATAATTAATATTATTTTTCCCAATTAATTAATTAATAATAACAATAAATTATATATAAAAAAATTACTATAATTAATGTGAATAAATAATTAATATTAATTATTTAACAAATAATTAATAATTATAAATATGTACAAATTTATATTAATTATTTAACTAATTAATAGAAATTAATTACCAATTAATTATTAATTAAAATATGTACAAACATATATCAATTAATTAATTATTATTAAATTACTTCCCACCCTATTCCCCTATAAACCCATAACCCGCTACAGAACATATTTATCAATTAATCAATTAATTAAAAATAATTAAAAATTATTTCTCAATTAATTAATTAATAATTCCTACTAATTAAAAATTAATTTAACATAATTAATTTACTTCCCACCCTATTCCCCTATAAACCCACAACCCGCTACAGTAGTAAAAGACAATATTTAATTAAATTACATTAAAAATAAATAATAAAACATAATAAATACAATATAATATACACTAAATTTATTTAAAAATTGATATTAGTAACATCGAAGTTATTAATTTCGATATTATTGACATCGATATTTACAACTTTGATATTACTGATATCATACCAATATCGATATTAAGACTGTCGATATTACTTACCTTCGATATTTTGTCCCATCGATATTTAAACTTCGATATTTTTGTATATCGATATTTAAAAATCGATATTTTGTCTGTGTACCGTGCAATACGCATCATAGACTGAAAACTTAGCATTGAAAGACCCTCATCGATGGCCTACTCAATCACAATGCATGACTATGCATCGCTGCCTTACAGCTCCTTTCAATCACCTCTGCATGATGCATCTTTAACAATTTATCGCTCAACGCTCTGCAAGCCAGGATTTAAGGTACTTTGGACAATGGGCCTAACTTGGGCCGTGTATCCACCCATCGCTCCATCGTGGTCGGCCTGAACTTGTAACTGTATCCCTGTGTGGTGCGACCAGATAACCACAGTTGGCAATTTGTGCTTCTTTTTATTATTTTCACTTAAAAATTAAAAAATGGCATATCTCTGATACTACTGATTAGATTTTTATCATATTGATCTAAAATGCTTTGTCAAATGTACTCCGTTTTTCGAAATTAGAGTGGGGGTTTTCCTGAGTTGTGTTTTTACTTTATTTCGGTTTAAAATGCTGCATAAATACTTTACAAATTGCATCTAAGGTTTTCCTAAATACTTTTGTGCCACATTACTATGGGTTAGGCACAAGTTAATTTGGAGTTAGCTTGTGACTTCACTCTGTCACAAGTTGTGGTTGTTGCTAGAGTAGAGGTTCAGCCCCCTCAACCAGTAACCCAATTCCAAATACTGGTGATAGGGTCTTGTGTTTGTTCAGTGCCATACAGTAATTCTGTGTTACACTAATATCCTAGATAAATAAGGTGAGACCATTTGGAGTTTCTTTTAAGTTCTTCTTTAGTGGCTCTTTTGCTTTTTCCAATTCCACTCTCATTCTATCTGACGGTCGCTGACCATATTTGTAGTAAATTCCTTTCTCCAAGGAGTTCATTGTCTAGCCAGATGTTTCCATGCATGAGGGAATTTGCCAGCCTGTAGACTTTATTAGAAGCAGGTTACATCCCTGGGACCAGAGAAGGAGTGCTATTGAAAGGGAAGCCTTTGATGTTGTCTGAGCACTAAACAAACCAAGGACTCCAAGAGCTAGTTGGCTGGTCTCCTGATCAGGCCTCAGGGACAGAAAAGGCTCCAGCCAACTTGGACCCAGCACTAGAACTCAGTCTGCCCAAAGTTTCAACTGTATGGTGCCACCTCAGTCCTGGACCCTTGGAAGTGAGCCTAAGGTGTTTAGCCAGCCCTGATGTTGTCTTGTGGTCCAAATCGATGCAGTACAACACGTCTGCTTGCAGCTCCACTTTGAAACTGCTGCAGTGCAATACATCCCCAACACCAGACATCACATCACAGCCTGCAGTCTTGGTGGAAGCTCTGCTGCACAACACATCAGTTCTGGATTCAGAAAAACCGCAGGCTCCTCAGGTGCCTCATGCAAATGAGGGATGAGAAAGCCAAGCTGTTTAGGTTGTCCATCGCCCTACAGGGAAGTGTCCGCAAAGGCGCTGTTGCGCAACACATCTTCGACGCAGGCCTTTACATCTCAAGCCCCTCATCAACGGCCTCATCGATGACAACTCAGGACTCTGTATTGTAGCCCACAGCTTCTTTGGAATGGCCGGTGCGCAGTGCATGTTCTACATCACAAGCCCCAATAAATTCCTTCCTCAACAGTGATGCAGGATTTAGCATCACCACCTATCAGCTCCTCAGATCTTCCACTGCACAACCCATCTTCGATGCATAATCTCACAATGCTTCACAACCAGAATTTTGGTCCCTGCATCCAGCCCAGAATCCATTGCAGCCAGCCTAAACTTGTGACTTTGTCCCAGTCCAGCAAGACCAAATAACCACAGTTAACATTTTGTGCTTCTAGGCACTATTTTCAATTAAATCATTGAAACTGCACATCTCTTCTTCGACTGATGAATTTTTGTCATTTGATCTCAAAAGCTTTATTACATTTTGCTCTATCTTTTTAAATTAATGGCAGGATATTTCTTGTTTTGTGTTTTTACTTTATTATTGTTTGAATCACTGCATAAATACTTTACACATTGCCCCTAAGTCAAGCTAAGTTAAGCTTGACTGCTTTTTTGCCAAGCTACCAGAGGGTTAAGCATTGGTTAATTTGGAGGTTTTTTTTTCTTTACGTGTGGCTTCACCCTTACAGAAGTTATGGTTGCTGCTTGAGTAGGGTTTTGCTCCCTCAACCAGTAACCCAATTTCCAACAGCCCATATAACTAATTCTGTTATGCACATAATTTTAATAAAATCAACACAGATCTAAAAAAGCCAATTGTAAGAAAGAAAAAAAAGAGCCTGAATGCCCTTTTAAGTAACTATACTATACATGTAATTTTAGCAACATCAAAAGGTCTTGGCCAGTGTCAGGCCTAAAAAGAATACATAATGAACTGTAGTAAGCAATTTAGGCAGAGTCAGGTTATCAAAACAGCCCTTAGCACTCTGAAACTCCACTTGCTGCTGCTTCACACACAAAAGTGCTTTTCTTTCTGGGTAGTTTTCTTTCTTTTTTTAAGTGGAAGTTGGTTTGTGTAGCAGGCAGGAGTTTGGGCCGGCAGTATGAAGTTTTCTTGTCAGTCTGCAAAGCATGTTTGCGCTGGCTCCAGGAAAAACTGTGCCGATTGCCAGCAGAGCCATGGAGAAGTTGCCCTTCTGGAGATGGAACAAATGGCAAGGAACCACTTACTGCCAAGCATGTCTCTGCTCCATGTAAAGGTGTGCATGGCATCCATGATACAGCAGCAAATTATTTAGAAAGTCCACATTTCACTTTTTGGAAGCCATGTAAATGTCATGGTGGGGTCCTATTGGTCTTGAATAAGTATTGTACAGAGGCAAAGTGGCTGGATATGCTTGATTTTCTGGAAATTGTACATTGATTTCGGCATACTGTGGTGGTTACACATAACATTGTTCTTTACTTTGTGTCTAAGGGCTAGATGTAGGTGGCCAAATACCGGTCGGTAAAGCCGAAATTCAGTAAATTTCAGCGTTACCGACCGGTGTTTAGCCTTGTGCGATGTAGGTATTACCAAATGCCATTAGTAATAACGATTTGGTAAATTTGAGGAAAACCAGTTACTAATTCCTCATTTACCGATCGACCGACACCGAAACATGAAAAATACTGAATCAGTAAATAAGCAATCGGTAACAAATCGCTAATACAATGTACCAAAAATCAGTAATACCGAATTTGTCCAAAATCGGTATTTGAGAATTGGTAATTACCACTGACCCAGAGCAGGTGGTAATCAGGTGCAGTGCATAAAAACAGCCCCACAATGCAACAGTGTGAACACAATGGCAGCTCTCTAGGTCATAGCAAGTCGGGTAAGTTTGCGAGCAGCAGGACTGAGGGTTTGGAGACTGGAAGAACGTGTGTTCAGACTGCGTGTCACACTGTTCCAATTGACTGAGGCAGAAATACATGATAGGTACAGCCTACATCTACCAACCATCTTAGAACTGATACCGGACCTGCACCCATACCTGGAGCATCAGACACCAAGGGCGCATGCCATACCAACACATATGGAGGTGCTCTGTAGCCTGCACATACTCGCATCAGGAAGTTACCAGGGTGTGATAGCTGCGGCAGGTGGTGTGTCACAGAGTTGCCTGTCCCGTTTCTTCAACTCCTTTTTGGATGCCATGATGCAGAGAATGCATCACTACATACGCTTTCCCAGCAGACAGGCGGAACTGCAGAAGACAAAGCTGGATTTCTACCAAAAGGAACAGTTCCCACATGTAATAGGGTACATTGATGGGACCCACATACCAATCTGTCCACCTGCAGCTACAGAATGCATATACCGCAACCGCAAATCCACTCATTCCATCAACGTGCAGGTGATATGTGATGCAGACTGCAGAAGGATACCTGATAGGTAAAGCATTGTGACACACCCTGATGTATACCTTGGATGAATGTATTGGTGACTCAAATTAATGGCACTTTCTTTCCCATTTAGGTGACAGTGCATCTGCCATGCAGTCATTTATCTAAACACCATACCTCAACCCATCCGCCCCAAGTGAGAGGAGATACAATGTGGCACATAAACGCATGCGCAACATTGTGCAGCGCACCTTTGGACTACTAAAAAGCAGTTTCTATTGCCTCCACAAAAGTGGAGGTGCACGTCAGTACCGCCCCATCATCTGCTGCATAATAATAGCAACATGTGCAATGCTGCATAACCTTGCCACAAAGAAAGGAACAGCAGTGGAACTAACTGACTCTGAGGACAAGGGTGAACCCAGTCCACAGCCAGAGTACAGCGCAGCCGGATGGGAGACACAGACAGGCTGAGATGACACGCAGCTATTTCTGAGTGAGTAAGGAGACATAGCCAGCTACTGTATTTGAGTGATGGTGTTTAATGATCAGAGTACACCACCAAGATCAATAGCAGTGTCCATACAAACATGGGTTACATCACCCACTTCAGTACAACCATATCATGGCTGGCTCCACTTCTTGCGTCCACACGCTGCACTGCCACAATGCTTTGCCCCACTGTCAGCACTGCCTGTCTGTCCAGAGCCAGCGCTGTGGCGTTCGCTGTGCCTCCTGGTCTCAGTGGGAGGAGGCGTGATGCTACTACAGCTAGTAGCCTCCTCACTTCCCCCCCATCAGCTGTAGTGGCCGCCTTGTCTGTTTTGAGCATTTCAAGTGCAGTGGTCACTGTGACAAGCCCCCTAGCCACATCCCAACTGCAGTGGGCCATCTCCTCATGCACGGCTATTGAGCGTCTGCACGTGAGAGAGGTTGCAGTGGACAGGCGGTTCACTGCCTTGGTGTAATTATCCAGTTTCTGCATCTCCCTGTGCCTAGACAGACGGTCCTCCTCCAACTTCCGGCAGAGCTGCCTCATAGCCTCCACCACGTCACTCATGCCCTCAGCCATGGTGGTGTTCATAGTACTGATGCCCTTCTCAATATGATGCATATGAGCATTATTGTGTGCCATCTCCCGCTGCACTGGCCTGATTGATCTCCCTTGAAGATGCTGGACCTTCAGCATGTTGCCTTCAAGCCCAGCAAACACCCTGTCATCTTTGCCCTGGTAGTGAGGACTGGCTGCCCTTGCCCTGCGGTGTCTGGAAGATGTGTAGGCGTACTCTGTTGAGGACTGTGATCCTGCCCTGTTGCCACCCTCAGCCACTGTAGACTGTTGGCCCCCTGTGCTGGATGGTGGCCACTACATGCCTCCTGCCTGACGGTGATGGTGGTGTTGATTGTGATGGTGGTGATGGTGATGGTGGTGATGGTGGCATTGAAGGTAGCTGTGGTGATGGTGATGGTGGTAGCGTTGATGATGGTGGTGGTGTCCGTTGCAGGCGACTGGTCCTCCTCCTCTTGTCTCCTCTCTGGCCTGGGTGCCTTTCCTCTGCTCCCCTCTGCTGCACTGCGAGATGTCTCGCCTGTGAAGACAGAATATAGATATGCTCACTTATATGACAGCATTTGCATTGTAATAAACTTAATGCCTGCCAATCACACTGACTGTCCTCTGCTTGCTAATTGTTAATTGCTGTCATATGCCTTTGGGTTTGCTGTACTGACTGTTCTGACATGTGTTACTTCTGACTACATCTCCCATAATGCATTGTAGGTTATGAGTAAAACATGTACTGGAGTGGGAGTCCCTATGCCTCTCTTGGGATTGGGGTAGGGAAGGTGTGCACAGCATGCTGTGCATGCATCTTACCTTGTTTGTTGGCAGCTCTGGCTGAGCAGTCTGCATCGCCAACCCCACTCACACTCTCCGGTTGGAGGGTGAACTCAACCAGGAGCCCCAGGGCAATTGGCGCAGGAGCTGTGCTCCTCACTCCACCAGTTTTGCTGGCCTGCTTCTGGCTCTCTGCCATCCTCGCATTAACAGTCTTCCTCAGATCAAACCATTTTTTTTTAAGATCCTCAATGGAGCGCTGGGTGACTCCGATGGCATTGATCGTGTTCTGAATTGCAAGCTAGATCTACCTTTTTGTGACTCTGGCACATGCAGGGACTGCTTGCCAAACAACTTGTCATGGTTCTTGGTGACATCTTCAATGAGGACCTCCAGCTCCCTCTCGCTAATTTTTTGTTTTCTTTTCCTTTCAGCGCCCTCCTTCTCCTTCTCCTGGTTTGCCATTTTGCTTGGTTTTGGTTACAAAATAAAGCTGTGTTGCTCCTGGCTTCTCTGCTCTGCTCCCTGCCTCACAGTCAGCTCCAGGTTCAGTTCAGCTGCTTGGGTGTGGCCACGTCCTGTTTGGGAGGTAATGGGATGCACAGGATTTGCTATTTTTTAGCGAGTTATACCGATTCTGTAATTTTTACTGAATCTTTACGTATATCAGAAATACTGAGTCCTTAATACCGAATCGGTAAAGTTTGGTGTTAAGGAATCGGTATTTCACAATTACCTAAGTGTGTTGGCTCTTGTTTGACAAGAGAAGGCATTAGGTCATCAGAGGACTTGCATTGCTCAAATGAGCAGAAGTATGAGGTCACTCATTGAAATAAGCAGGCTTGTATTGATATGACAGTGACAGCCTTCCTAAAATGGGTAACCAAAACTCTGGAAAAACTAATTTTGTCACCAGTGCCTTAACACAAAAGAAGCACCCCTACCCCTATAAAATCTAATGAGGAGGACCTGAGTCTACCATAGCTCACAGATAGTGTTTGGCCTTGAAATAGTTGTAGCCCCTCTAAACTGGTGGAGGCCCCGCTCACTGCATGGACTGCAGTACATGCATTAAAGACCTAGATGAATTAAATAGAAGTTTCTCAACAATTCCACAGCTGCACGCAACCTATTCAATTAAACACACCCTCTCATAAACAGGACGGGCGCATATTTATGAGGGCTGTGTGTCATGCTTGTATCACACAACATGGTACATGCATGATGCAAAGCTCTAAGCAGGGCCAGACTGGGAACAAAAAACAGCCAAAGCCATTCTGCAGGACCGGCTCAGGGGGTGGAGGGGTGGGAGGTGCTAGCGCGAAGGAGCACTTCTTTCGCTTTAGCACTGCTACCGGTTTTGTTGCAGGGCCGATATTGCAGCACTGCTGCAATACCGGCCCCCAGTAACAAAACTGGCCCCCACCAGTAGAAAACCAGCCCCCACCCTACTGCCCGACTGGGAAAACGCCTGGTGCCGCTACGATCATTCCGGCCCTGCCTCTAAGCCAAATTTATAAAGCCATGTAAAGCCACTTTCTGTGGCTTTTATTGGCTTCAAAAATATGGAATAATGCAACGGAGCACAAATAGCTGTGCTGCCTTACTCTGCACAAGGGAGGTGTTCCAAGGGTGTTGCATTGGCTGTTCCAATGCAAATACCATGGTTTTTGATGCATTCCCAGATTTACCAAAGTGGGTAAACCAGAGAATGCACCAAAAGATACACCATCTCAGGTGAGGTGTACCGGGGAAAAATATGTTTATTTCTCCTCATATTTATCTCTTTCTATGTTTGCTGCACATATACAAATAGGAAACAGCCTCTCATGATTGTTTTTGTGGAAGAAGGTACCCCTTCCTACACAAAAACAATCCTACTTACAATTCATGGAACCCCAGCACCACTGTGCACTAGGCTGCCAAAACGGTGCCAGAGCAGGGAAAAGGACATGTCCTACCTTTCACACACACTGCACCCTGCCCAGGAGGCCCCTTGGACCTACCATATGGATGTCTGATGTGCATAAAAAGGGAAAGGTAAGACCAGGCAAGTGGGTGCACTTGTCAGGACAACATGGCAGTTAGGAAACTATGCGCAGGTACTGCAGTGGCAGGCCTGAGCTCTCTCTTTAGGGCTACTTGTGTGGGTGGCACAATTTGTGCTGTAATCCCATGAGTAGCATTTGCTTTCCCAGCCTTGGCACACATAGTGCACTTTACTAGGGACTTTACTAGTAAGGCAAACATACCAATTATGGACAACCAATTACCATAACAATTTATACAGGGAGCATATTCACTTTAGCACTGATCAGCAGTAGTAAAATGCCCAGAGTACTACAACCAACAAAAACAGGTCAGAAACAATACAGGAGGTAGGTAAAAAGTTCAGGGATGACCCTGCAAAAAAAAAACAAGTCCAACAGTGCCAAAAAATGCAATCTTTTCCAAAAAAGGTAGAACAGCTTTCTAAATAAGTTTGTCATCGTTTAAATGAAGTACAGTGGGACATTAAACAAATATGTTCACTTCATTAATGTAAATTGTATGCTAGTGCCGAAATAAACGTTGTTGAAAATTGCATATTCCCTTTATAGTGCCCACTTAAACAACAATAATTCCTGTAATCAATACATTTTGTGATCTTTTGGTCTGTGACTGTAGCCATTTGGACTTTCAAGTGTATTTTCAGCGTACCTTTGCAGAAAATGCAAAAATTATCCGGCGGTGAAGGGGAATTATGCAAATGGTTGAATAAAACGTATGGTCACATTTAAATTATCATAAGCTCATCAAAAACATATGGACAAAATGTATTGAAATAAAATTATTTTTTGTAATGGATTGATAGCACGGTATTTAATAAGGAACAGATGCTGCTAGCTACATGGTTGTATAGTTAATGTCACTACAGAACTTTAAATACATTTCTAGACATATTGAAATGAGTGAACTATCGCTGGTTACCTTTGTGAATCCAATTAATATTTGTTCCAGCTTGAAAGAAATCAGAATATATTTGAAGAATATTGAAAGGATGTCCAAAAAGCCAGGGCCTTATATTGGGATTGAGCTGTTGCATTCTTGGGTGATATTTACAGCTTAGGGCACATGGCCATTTTACAGTGGTTTCTTTTATTAGGCTAACAATATAGCCCTTTCTGAGTTAGATGAAATCTTAGAATCTCTCATACGTGACTTCACTTCAAAAGATTTTGTTATTTTGATCCTGTTAAAGAGAGGGAGAAAACACAAAAACAGTAATCATATTTGCCTTATTAAAGATGAACATACATTCTAAATCTTTTATTATAAAGGCTTGGTGGGGGGAATGATCAATAGTGCAGGAGAGATGTTTATAATACTTAGAAAATATTACAATAATGTATAATGAAAGAAAACTCATCCATAGATTGCAGCCTCGCAAAATCAAACAATTGATTGTCTCACTGAATGAGGAAAAGACATTCAACAGTATCAAGTGAACTTTCATAAAGAGAATAGCAAAGAATTCACAATTAGGTGGTAGCAATATCAAATGCCATAATATTGAAAAATCAATCAACTTCTTCCTCAATGATTCTCGTAGTTGAGCCTCGTCGTGGTTTTTCACTGTCACCACTGTAATCATTCTGGGAATTAATATTGATAAATCAATCAACTTCTTCCTCAATGATTCTCGTAGTTGAGCCTCGTCGTGGTTTTTCACTGTCACCACTGTAATCATTCTGGGAATTAATATTGATAAATCAATCAACTTCTTCCTCAATGATTCTCGTAGTTGAGCCTCGTCGTGGTTTTTCACTGTCACCACTGTAATCATTCTGGGAATTGAGTCGTGGTTTTTCACTGTCACCACTGTAATCATTCTGGGAATTGAGTCACTTGCTGCTTGAGTAAGGGCCTATTTGTACATCATTGAATGTAATGATGGTTTATGAAGTGAAGTTGGTGCTAGTCACTGGAAATATCCATATACATTTTACAAAGCAAGACAATTTGTTTAAGTGAACTAAAATTCAAGTTTAGTGAAGTGGGATACCAGGCTACAAGATAAAGAGATCACAGTCTTGTTTTGAGAGGTGACTGAGCACTCTCACTGCGCAACAAAGCAAAGCTCGTGGCAATAATCATTTTTTAGTGTATTTAACTTATGTATTTGTTTATTCTTTCATTTAATTTTCTACGCCAGATATTAATACAATTCCCCACAGCAGAAACGACACCAGGATATTTAATCTCTTCTATTAGATTCATTACCATTGGCTGAGATAAACAACTACATTTTAAAAACAGAGGATGTAAATACATGCAGGTAGATCTTCAAAGTAAGCCACAATCCAGATATGTATACTACAGACCAAGTAAATTAGCAACAAAAAAATGCATTTACATTATTGAGCTTAATAGAATACAATCATCCTCCCAGCTGCCACTCACCTTTGATACCACTCTTAGCCTACATTTGCATCTGTCATAGGAAATAAGATCATGCAATTAACAGTACCTGCAGAGTCCAAAGAAATCATTGTTACAGCAGCTGATTTTTTTTTAGATTCAATATGCTTAATTTAAGCCTAAACCTTCCATGAAAATTGTCTTACATATGATTATTTTCCCACTGTTTTTGTTACTCCGCAGGCAGTCCTACCTATTTATAACAATATTTTATTTTATTTTTCACAGGATCACAAACCTTACAATAGCTATGAAGGATATTAATGGAACGTTTTTCAGAAGTTTTTCCTGATTAAATGGCTTCATGTTGACTAGAAAATAATACACAAAAAGTGCCATGAACTTAGCTCCTGGTCTTTTCTAACCGTTTCTATCAATGAGGAGCTACAGAACGACAAAACCCTCTTCATAAACCATTCAATGAATCAGGGTTTTTTAGAGCACTTCTAATAATCTGTTAGGGTCCCAAGGAGCAGAGGAGGGGGCTGCTAAGGGATCTGCAGTTCAGTCAAAGAACCAGTTTGGTCGAAGAGCAAGGTTTTGACGTCCTTCCTGAATTGAGGCAGTGATCTTCGTAATATTACTGTCCGGTTCCAAAAACTCTAATCTGCCTGTCTAATGTACCCTGTGAGGAGGAGGAGAGGGTCTGGAAGGAGCAAGGCCCAGTGGGACTCCTGCCAAGTGTAATATGTACGTTAGGGACTGTTGTGAAGATATGAGCAGTCTGCACCTCTCGTATTCAAGTTGGTGACTTCTGCATACCAAGTGTGGGCCACCATGAAGATTAGGGAAGACACCCTTGCTGTGCTATACCCTGGTCACCCCCATAACCTAGGTGGGGGCTACCTCAAAGAATAGGGCTGTATCCCTGGAACATCAAGCCAAGAGGATGTCTGCAAAAGGAAGGGTCAGCCCTGTAGTCCACCACTTGTGGAATCACTTCCGAAAAGTCAAGGAAACTACAGAGGAGACAATCAACACAGATACCTGGAGAGTGTGATGAGCCCTACACATCATCTGGAAGAGACAATGAGATGTAGTGCCCTTCTGACATCAAGAGACAGGAGGACATAAATACAAGCTCCAGTCCCCCCTTAACTCACTGGCTGCGCTTGGGGAGGTAAGACTTGGTTTCAAGGCTGCCAGGCCTCTCTGGGACTTGAACATAGGGAAGAGGGGACTCGGGGCACTGCCTTAGGCAACACTAGAGTGCTGACCTTAATATTCTGTGGCTTTTATTTACTGTGCTGTGTATAGACTTAGTACTATTATTAAATAATATTTTGTATCACAAAAGCGGGTTTTGACTAGACAATCAGCACATTGTTGTTGCTCTTCGTACTTTGAGTCTTCTGCCTGTGTATGATTTGCATCTACTTCTCCCCAAAAAGGCCTGCATTGCTCGACCCACCCTACCATTTAAGCATGGGCGAATTTTGCGAATCTCGCATTCGCGAATTTTGCGGATTTGCGAACTCGCAATCCGCAATATCCGCTAATTCTCGCGAATTTGCGGATTTTTTTTTTTTTGTGTTTGCGCGGGTTTCTGCCAGTTCGCGAGGGTTTTGTACAATGTCGCAAATTGCAAACTTACCTGTCGGGTCGCAAGTTTCGCGAACTTGTTGTTTCTACGTGTCCAGCCTGTTTGGGACACTCTTCTTCATCACTGCCACTCTCTGTCACCACTGCCACTCTCTGACTACTCATGCCACCCTCTGGCCCACCCATGCCACCCTCTGTTTCATCACAGCACCCTCTGGTTGTCCAGTCAGTGTACATTATTGTGGCAACGCAAGCACACCTTCCCTGCCTCAAGTGACCTGAATTAATTTGGGGCTGATTAATGTGTCACAGAATATTTTTTTAGCTGGCACCTGCTTCCTTAGTGCTTCCTGATTAGTGATCTTTTGCACTTGCTAAGTGCTTTCATTGTTGCAAATTAGTTACAACACCTGCCCTGCCCCAACTGACAATAATGAATTAGGGGCTGATTAATGGATTTGAACTTCCAGCCTGGCTCCTGCTTGTCTCCCTTAGCTGTAATTCAGGACCTTTGTGGCATATGTGTAACTATTCTGAGGTTCAGAGCAGGGTCACATAACAGTTGCAACTGGCAACTGAACTCTGGAGGGGCCCCTCAGGAAGCACTACAGGAAATGGCTACTAATGATGAGCCTGAACTTTTGAACCTGGTAAGTAGTTTCAGTTTTGCTAAGATCGTATTTCTGCAATTTTGCACTTATTCGCGGGGCGCGAAGTTGTACTGGGAAGCCGCGAACTCACGTGAACAGTGCGAACAGTGCGAGCAAAATCCGCTGCTCGCGGATTTGCGGATTTTGCGGGAGATTCGCGAATCTCGCGGATTGCGAATTTACCGAAAATCCGCAAAATCCGCGAGCGAAACGGATTTTCCGCCCATGCTTACTACCATTGACAGTCAAGTGCTGAAGGGGAAGTACTTGACCCAGCTTTTCAGGACCCATGGAAAGTTGGGCCCTGGTACACCACAACCCTCACAGCTGGGCCCGGTAACCCCTGCTTGACCGATGGCCCTCTGAAAGAGGTTCTAATGTGAGCCAGCCACTGTATGGTTGATGTGTACATGTACCACCTCTACTGGCCCAGCAGCACCTGATGTGACATATTTACGTAAATCGGTATTTCATTTTTGTTTCTATACGTCAAAGCTCCTCTCTCCTGCATGGCAGGAACTGCTTTGTCTAGAAAATATGACAACAGCCTGCCATGCTAGAGTGGTAGGGCAGACTGGTCCCTATTTTCAAAGATGCAGGTGGGGGAATCAGGGTAAGTTTTCTTTTGAGAAGAAATACATCTAAATCCATGTTGCAATGAAGCATTTTTGCATTTTAATTTAGGACCACCATGGTGCATGTCATGTCCCATAAATAAAAACTTTTAGTGTACCTATAATTGAAGGGTAATTCCTAAATACAGCATATATATCAAGGGGATTCACAACTTAAAGGTTGTTCCTGGTGGTTGGAGACATAAAAACAGCCATCCTCAAGAGATAAGGAGATGCGAGTAGTAGGTGGATAGAGATAGACCACTGACCTGGTCAGTGTGACTTCTCTCTCCCTGTGCTGCTCCACCACCAAGTGCTGCCCCCTGAGCCCCTAGGGCTCCGTTGCAGGGTGTTCAAGGCACCTACTCCACCGGCAGGCTCCTGCCAGCACCTCATCTCTGGTGGTCCAGTGGGAGAGCACTCTGCTCTCCCAATGTTCTGCCTCTCTTGGCTTTTTCTCTGTGCCCTCTTTTCTCTCTCTTCTCTCTTTTCATTCTGTCTCTTCTCTCTCACACACTTCCCGCATTTTCTCCCAGCCCCTGCTGCCCCTGTGGCCACACCCCCTCCAGCGTGTCCTTCCTGCCTCTCAGTTGACTGCCATCCCCCCGAACCCTACTTTATGGTGGCCTCTGTGTGGTAAGAACAGCTAGACAACTGACCTGGTCCATGTAACTGATGTCCCCTGCGCAGCTCCACCACTAATTGCTACCACTAAGCTTGGTTACAGGATGTTCAAGGCCCTCCTCCACTTGCAGGCTCCAGCCTGTGCCTCACCCCTGGTGGTCCAGTGGAATAGCACTCTGCTCTTCTGCTGTTCCAGCTCTCTTGGCTTTCTTCCCTGTGCCCTCTTTTTTCTTTTCTCTGTTTGCTCTCAGTTCTCATTTCTTTTTCTCTCATCTCTCTCTTTTCTTGCTTACTCTTCCCACATTTTCTCCCTGCCACTGCTGCCCCTGTGGCTCCCCCCCCTCCAGGGTGTCCTTTCCTCTCCCACCTCCCAGCATACCACTCTACCCCCAACTCCTACTTAAGGGTGACCCTTGCATGGCAAGAAGAGCTAAACCACTAACCTGGTCAGTGTGCCTGCTCTCCCCCGCACAGCTCCATCTCTAAGTGATGCCCCCAGAGATCGGTTACAGAGTGTTCGAGGACCTCCTCTACCCATAGGCTCCTGCTGCGCCTCATCCGTGGTGGTCCAGTGGAAGAGCACTCTGCTCTTCTGCTGTTCCACCTCTCTTGGCCTTTTTCTCTGTGCCCTCTTTCTCTTTCTTCTCTCTTTGCTCTCTCTGCTCTCTTTTCTCTCTTGTGCTCCTCATGTTTTCTTCCTGCGGCTGCAGCCTCCGCAGACCCTACCCCTCCAATACGTCCTTTCCACTCCTGCCTCCCTGCTGACCGCACTCCCCACAAACCCTACTTACTGGTTACCATGCCGCTGGTGCAGTGAAGGCACGCTAAAGGCAAGCCTGTCTGTGCCCGTCCGTGACCTGACTGCGACCAGTTTCAGGGACCCTTTTCCTCTGACCCGCCTCTACTATGACTCCAGCACCCTCCACGCTCTTAACCCCAGACGCAGCAACAACTCCCAGCTTTCGACACAGAGCAACACCCAAGGCCCGTTCTCCTGTCGTCAATGCCGCTGCACCTTCACCCACCTCCGGACCCCAGCAGTAGCTCCCAGCCATCCAGACCTCACCATACACAAACCACTCAAACGCATCCTCCTCAAAATACACTCCCTACCCAAGCACGCCATAGAAATTTGGGCCCTTCTCAACCCCCACGCATCCAACTTCACCTTCCTCACAGAAACCTGGAGCAATGCCTACTCTGTCACCGACTTCACCACTGCCATTCCTAACAGACACAAGATCCTGCAGAAAGATCACCCCACCTGCCCAGGTAGAGGCACCCCCATCCTCCACAAAGGCACCCTCTGCATCATAACCACTGGCCTGGAAAACACCACAAACCTTTTGAAGCATCTCCAGTTCCACTTTCAGAAACCGACCAATGCTAAAATGACTCTCTGTGGAACCAATATCTACAGGCCACCCGCCCCCACGCTCCTTTCACCAACACCATCACTGACCCCCATCCCATTCCACGCCCTTGCCTCCACAGACTACCTGGAGACCAAAATTTTCACCTGAACAACCACAATGACCCCAACACCACCACCCTCCTAGAGAACCTCGCCAACATTGGACTGAAGCAACTTGTGTATGCCTGCAAGCACACAGTGGGACAGACACTTGATCCCGTCTTTGCAGAAGGAAACAGCATCTCCTACAGCCACACCAAAGAACTCCTCTAGATAGACCACCACTGCATCTACTTCTTCAGAAAGCCCACCATACACAAGCACACCCACCCCCTCCCCCGTGGAAGCTGGAACAAAGTCACTGAAGACCAGCTAACCTCTGCCCTCATCAGCTCCCCACCATCGATGACGCCAGATGCTAACACTGCCAAAAGCAACCTCCACCGCTGGATTAAAAACTTCACCAACATCCCGCCCCCTCAAGAAAGCCACAGGACGACACATCAATAAAGCAAGCTGGTTCACCCCTGCACACCAAGAATACAAGCACTCATACCAACGACTCGTAAAGACATAGAGGGACAACAAAACCCCACAAAGATGAACCGCCTACAGAGCAGGCACCACAGCACAACACCAACTCATCAAATCCACAAAGAAGAAATTCCTCCAAGACAGAATTCTGAGTAATGCCCACAACACCAAATAACTCTTCTCCATCATCAAGGAATTTGCCAAATCCTGCAGCAAAACAACAGACATCCCACCCTTCCAAGACCTTTGCAACAGCCCCAGCACCTTTTTTCATCTCAAGATTAAGATGATCTACAATAACTTCGACAGCCAAGGCCTCCGCACCACTCCATCTCCCCCCATCAACCCACCCAACAGACCCTGCTCACAGAGTTCTGTGCCTTTTAAGAAATATTAACAGCACATTAGCATGTAATGGATTTTCTATCTGATTTTTATGGGTCTTATTGTTTTGCTATTTATGAGTTTTACTGTTTCTCATTCCTGTGTTCCTATTGTGAACAACAGATTGGACCCCAGACATTGGGAACAAGTCATCCTAGGGTTCAGTCAGGCATATGCTACAGATTTAATTAAGAAGAGCATCTTAGCGAAAATCATCATATGGATGCAAGTAATATGTAACAATAAAATGAATGTAGAATGTAAACAGTTCGTTAAAAATCTAGTAATAAAAATGTGATTTGACTATCTCCAAGCTAATTTTTCTGCTCTGTATTTTGTCACAATAAATTGTTAGTCTGAAATTCTGTTTGTTGATTAACTTTTACAAAATGGTCGTCACTGATGTTTACACAGCTACTTCTCAAACCACTCCAAAAAAGAAAAGTTTAAATATAACGGAGCATATACAAAGGTATGCATGTCAGAAAATCTGTGTTTACTTTTAACCACACTCATTAACTTATTCATCTGCAAGGCAACAAACATCATCAGGAATGTATTTTCATTAGGTGCACCAATCGCCCACAGAGGTTGTTCTCTCTGTTAAAATTCATTTTTATCTATTTATTTAACAGTTTCAGATGCTGGCCAGACCCAAAGGTATCAGAGCTCTTTAAACATTATCATGGAGAAGTCAGATGAAAGTAAGTTCAGAAAACATTAGTGTTGAGAATCTAAACTGGTGATGACCAAGAGGGAAACACAGAAAGAGGTACAAACAAAACGGGGTATGGAAGCCATCACGTGCTGGATGATTGTTCGTCATCTGGACGGGAAGCCAGTATTATAGAAACCCTATTGCGCTGGGTGATTGCTGTCCAGCTGGTTAACGTGCCGATTGAGGAGGAGATCGTTTAGCTGTCTCTTGAAGTTTATGAACAACAGGTTTGTCCTTAT
The DNA here is from genome assembly GCF_964263255.1 of Lissotriton vulgaris. Lineage (NCBI taxonomy): Eukaryota > Metazoa > Chordata > Amphibia > Caudata > Salamandridae > Lissotriton > Lissotriton vulgaris. The sequence continues at coordinate 886,475 of NW_028245020.1, forward strand.
ATATACTGGGATGGATTCCAGATTTTAGGGGCATTGCCCGAGAAGGAGCGTTCAAGAGTTCTTTGTGTTTTTTTGCAAGGTAAGCTGGTTTGCTGAAGTGAAGCACTTTGTGAGTGAGACATGCAGTTCTGAAGTTGCATCAGGATTCAATCAGGAGCCACTTTATTATTTCAAGGAGGGGGAATGGGATTGCATTTTTTGATTCCTGTGACCATTCTAGCTGCTGCAATTAGAGTGGTTCTTAGCCCACCCCTAAGAACCAAAGTAAATGGGATTTTGCAGTGCCTGTGAGGATGGGCATTCCTGTGGTCCGTTCTGGACAGTACCAGAGCTTGCTGGCAGGGTTTGATTTTTTTCAAGAGTTTTAGGTATGAGGAGTTTGAGTTTTCAAGCACACTCTTCGCATAAACACATGCAATGCATGAAGTGCTTAGAGAATAATACAGTGTACTTCATTGTCTGCTATGATTGTAACAACTTTTGCCACTTCCTTCCTAAAGGTGGCCCCTGGATTATCAGCCACACCAACATATCCTCTAGAGAACCCCCTCCCAGGCATACATGTAAAGACTTCAAGGGTTCCTTTGCAAGAGAGCTGCCCTGTACCCCTGCAGAGATTCTGACACTACAGATTCTTCGAAATCTTTAATGATTTACTTTAGCCACAGCACTGGAGGGAGAAAGTGGAACCTGCACGCCTCTAGGAGAGGGTGGTTCGAGTGTAACTGGGATTCTCTGAAATCACTGTAAAGCAGCTGCGGCCCATGCAAGTAAGAGTGGTGGGGCCGGGTGAGGGGGGGATATCGACAGACGATGACGCGGGAAAATTAATTATTTATGTAATTGTCCCTCATCATCGTCTGTCGAAATGCCCCCCTACTCGGCCCCACCGCTCTCACCTGCACGGGCTGCAGCTGCTATAAAGAAAGTAGTGAGATGAAGTACAATGTGGATCCCCTCAGGGTTTTTTTGTCACTATGTTCAGACAAAAGGATTCCATCATTCCCATGGGTCCAGCTGCCCAAGCAAATGAGCCATTTACCTCTTTACTTTGAAGGGGTGCTAATTTTGCACGCCAACAATTGGACTTACAAACTGCCTGCACAAACACCTGAGTTCCATTCTGAAATAAGGAAGTGCCCACAGAGAAGGTGAAAAGAGGAGCGACTGCACACTGCCCTCTGTAATATGGCCCTGCTGCTTAAAATTGTATTTTACTGTCACTCATCTCATCAAATGTGAAAAATGCTATTTTTTCTTATCAATCAGATGTTTGTTGAAAGTGTTATTTATTCATGAGAAGAAAGGGGATAAGATCCCAGTACAAGATTATCTACAATACAACGCCATCTCCTGTATTAGTTGTGCAGATCAGGAGACAGTAATGAAAAATGTAAGGCATGATGTTCACAGGAAGTTAATCCTGAAAAACACAAATCATGTTGAAGTCAACACTGCACAGAGCTATTATTTTCTTTGAACATTTTGACATCCATAGCAGTGTTAACAGGAATGAGAGAGCATTTTGACAGCATCTTGATAGTAAACCTCTATGCACGAAGGTACTGCATGATGTACAGTTGTAATTTCCTTTAAAAAAAAAAGCAACACGGTGAATACAATCTTTGTAATGAATGGGAAACCAGAATACATTTTACAAACAAATGGTTATGTCCAAGGAATAGCAAAAATAAAATTAATGCTTCTCAAATGGAACACACATTTTATTCCGCAAACTCTTTTGAATACCAAATACAAATGTACTGTTTAGATCTGAAACATAAAATGTGCTTTTTAAAATATGTATCTTTTTTTATTTGTTTAAAATTGCTTAATTGAATATTTGTTTATTATTGACAAAAATGATGGAATAGTGGCTATCTTCTCGAACATTTCTATGAAGAGCCTGGCTTAAAATATCTTTTTCTACCTGTTAAATATGGATTTTTGAGAATAAAGCCCAGTCCCTAGGAATCCTGCCAGGCATTTCAGTTACACTTTGAACCTTTTCACACTCTACTACTTCTGAGTCAGTTCACCTCTCACAGCTGAATGGCCTGCTTTCTGAGAAATGTTTACCCAACCCCTGGCTGTTTTTATCTCCAGTGATGACCAGTAAGTAAAGTGTTGGTGAACTGCTGCATAGGCACCAAGGGGCATATTACCAACAACTAGCGATAATTATCGCTATGTTGGCTTAGCGGGAATATTTCTATCGCCGCCCTTGAACTGTTTTTATCGCTGAGATACCTTGCTATTATCAAGGTTTATCTCAGAAGTGATAAAAAACAGGCGAAATGCATGAATATCGCTGTCAATACAGCGATATTCAGGCATTACCGTGACAATGCTCTTAGCCATGTTATTCACCTCTCATTGGATAACATGGCTAAGAACTGGTCAGGGCAGGCGTTAGCTTTTGGAGATATTCGCGCTTAGCGCGAATATATTTCCAAAACTATGCCTGTGTTGATCATGGGCAATTGCGATTGCAGCGACTGTTTTCAATTGCTGACATTTTGGCACTTCCACTTTGCATTTCATTAGCGATAATTATCGCTGACGTGCAAAGCGGGCCCCAAAATGCCTGCTATTGCCTACAAGCTGTCGCTAACTGGTGTTAGCGACAGCTTGGTAATAGAGCGATAAAATTATAGCCGCTTTAGCAGGAAAAAGTCCAGCTAAAGCGGCGATAATGGCCCTTGGTAATTTGCCCCCAAGTTCTGTGTGCTTACCTATCCATCCAGCTAACACAACATTCTTGACTTTTAAGCAGCCCACTGACACTTTCGCAGACATAGCTCCTTGCAGCTGGATATCATGAGGTGAGGGATCCTAGGAGATATGTTGTGGGGGGTGGTATGAGAGTGAGGTGCCAGAGGGTGAAATGTTTGTACTGCTTCACGGTATGAAAAGGGTGGGGGGTCTCTAAAGGTTGTTTTGGCAAATAAGCACAACAAGGGAATATTTAAAGAAGGCAAGGACTATGTAATTGAGAGAGGACTAAAACATGTGAATTATAAACCTGTGCTTGATATAATGTATCACCTGATCAGTATTTCGGTGTTGCTATGTGTTAGAAAAGGGGATAGCTAGTTGGCAATGGTTTGCCCCTTTTTCCAAGTAGGGACCCTTCTTCCTAGTCAGGATAAGGGGAATACACTACCGAAATAACCCCTGCTCACCCACTTGGTAGCTTGGCATGAGTAGTCAGGTTTATCTCAAAGGCAGTCTGTAAAGCGTATGCAAATAACCAGTAGTAACACAGTAAAAACACTACAAAAGGACACCGCACCAGTTTAGAAAAATATCTAAAACTTTATATATTCAAAACAAGACCAAAACAATAAAAGTCCAACATACAGTACTTAAAAATATGCACGTTGCAAGGACAACCTTAAAACTGCAGTTCCTTGAAGTCGACAGCTCTGTCAGGTGCTACCGCAGTGTTGAAAACAACAAAAACCAACTGTTCTGTCCGATCGTGTCGGTCATGGTGTTGGCAGACTTGTAAACAGTAACTTTTCATTGTTGTTGACACGTTGGTGCGGCCTGGTACTTGCAACTGTCATGGTTGTGAGGCGAAGCGTAGGGGTGCGGCGTGAGGTACCCTTAAGGAGCGGTGCAATCAGCGGTTTGGTGAAGGTTGTCCAGCGGTGTCGGTGAGACCAGGGCTACGATGCAGAGTGAAGGCGGTGCTTGTTGCTGTCCTGACAGATCAAAGTGCAGGGGACAGAGTTGGCAAGCGGTGTGCCCAAGCCACAATGTGGTCACAGGTGTAGGAGTCAGGGTGTAGTGACACCCACGGTGAGACCAGGGCTGCAAAGTGAGGTGAGGTGGTGCAGAGTGCGGGCCCACAGGTAACGGTGCCAGCAGCGGCTCAGTGGCGTTGGTAGTTGTCATTGGTGAGACCACTGTTGCAGTGCTAGATGCAGCGGTGCCCTCTGAGGTACCTTCCAGACAAGAAGCCAGTGACGGAGTTGTTGACGGAGTCAACTGCTTTCCCCCCTCTGTGGAAACTGAGACCACGGTTCCATAGGCAGGACCCAGAAGTCAGTGAGGTCTTTGCGGTCCTTGTGACTTGAGAAATGAAGGCAAGCTCTACTTCAAGCCTTTGGAGATACTCAGCAACAAGTTGAGAACGTTTGGTTCATACTTTCACTGCCCAAGGCAGAAGCAGAAACTGCAAGCCAACCCAGCAAAGCAGCAACACATCAAAGGGGCAGTAGTCCTCCTGGCAGTTCTTCCAGCTCCTCTCCCTGGCAGGTTCCTTGATTCCAGAAATTTCTCAGGTTCTGGGTTCTTGGCATCAATATTTATACTCGGTTTCTCTTTGTTCTTCTGGGCAGAGAGTGTCTGTGCCCAGCACAAACCAGTCCTGTGCTCTTTGGCCAGGCTTCCTGGCAGGAGGTGGGGGCAGCATTGTTCAAGGCAGGCCAAGCCCATTCAGGTGCAAGGAAATCTCCTCCCACTACTCTAAATGCAGCCCAGGTCTATTCAGCCCAGGCTTGACTCATCCAGGAAAGGCAGGACACACCTCAAATCTCCCAATGGATGTCTGAGGAGAATGCACATCCTCAGCTCCGGTCACTTCAAAGCAACACAGTCAATCCACAAACCCAGCAGAGGCACAAAGGATGGTCACGAAAGAAAATGCCTACTTTGGAAAAGTGGTATTTTCCAACACAGAACACAAAAATCATCTTTACTAAAAGATGCATTCTTATATTCTGAGTTCAGGCATACTAAACACCATTCCTTATCTTGTCCCTATAGAAAGATATGCACTGTAATTCACTACCAGGATGTGTCACACACACCAGTCCATGTCCTACCTTCAATATACATGGCACCCTGCCCACAGGGGTACCTTGGGCCTCCCTTAGCAGTGATTTATATATAAAAAAAGGAATAATATGGCCAGGCAAGTGGGTGTTGTTACCAGGTTAACATGGCAGTTACAACCTCCGTGCAGACACTTCAGTGGCAGGTCTGAGAACCCTTTACCGGGCTGCCTGTGTGGGTGGCACGACTAGTGCTGAAGGCCCACTAGCAGCATTATATTTACAGTCCCTGGGACCCACAGTGCACTTTACTAGGGACTTACTAGTAAATCAAATATGCCAATCATGGAAACACCAATCCATAACACAATTTAAAATAGCAGCTCATGCACTTTAACACTGAACAGTAGTGAGAAAGTGCGCAGAGACACTTCACCAGCCAAAACAGAGTCAAAACCAGATCAGAAAGCAAAAAGACTGGGGAAACACTCCAAAAGATGCCAGGTCTAACACTATATGTTTTTCATTTTAGTGTACTCAAAATTATTACACTACAATGTGCAGCCAGTACAACAAAGAGTTCAAACATGTAAAACAATATAGACCATTTTGGCTTGACCAATGGTCGTTAGCATTGATTTTTATTCATTATGAGATAGTAGGAGCCAACAATGTTACTGATTTGAAACATTATCAATACAAATTGCTTCAATTCGGGAAATATTATATTATGAAATATTCGTAAAATATGAGGTTGTGAATTTAACATTAGAACAGTCTGTTTCCCTCACTCCAATTCTACCCTTTTCATCATGTTCCTCTATTATCGCTCCCTGTGTGTTAATCGCTTATGATATTTTCTTACCACATCTCTCTTCTGTGATGTCCCTCCGTATACTTATATAACACTTGATCTCCTTCTGCTTAATTGCTGTTGTTTCACTCTATCCTCCAACGACCCCCTCCTGCAAAAAAGGTATTTTCTTTTGCTTTGTGTAAGAAATGGGGTTATTGGTTGTGCATGATGTAAGCCCTGCACAAGTAATAGTTCCACAATTATCTCCTTACTGGGACACAAGCACCCCTGTGTATCATTTGAGTCTCTCAAGGTAGTGAAGCAGAGAAGTCCATGGGACTCTGCTTTTCTACCCTGAAGGGGCATATCTGGGAAGGTGGTGGGGGCTAGTAATTTCAATCCACAGACATGCAATAACACACTCAAGAAATTATTTTCCAGTCAGTGCTTTTTCTATGAAAAGGGAAAAGTTAATTTATTACACACACACACACACACACTACTAAATACTATGTATTCGTTTTCTAATGTATACATCAGGCAGATGAAAATGCCTTTGTTGACATTCTGAAATCACATTTGACCTATAGTGGGTCATGACCCCCAAATCCACAGTCCCCCCACCTATACCAGATGAAAAGGCAGAATATAGGTTGGTATCATTTCCATTAGTTAGACCTATTTGGTTTGTCAAGGGGCCACCACAATAAACTGTAAGGCAAGCCTATTGGATTTATCAAAGGGTTCACCACATTATAGGACCAAGAACAAAAAAACTTACCATCATATCACTAGAATCAGTAACCATGTTAAAACACAATTATTATTGATAATAGAAGCATTGCAATATTTAGAAAAAGTCATTGTCAGCTATATACTTTATATAAAGCATTGAAGAACAATAACCCTTGCCTGAGTATTTCATTTACCACCTTTATGCTGCATAATGCAGCCACCTGATGAACCACTAATGGTCACTGAAATTCTGCACCGTAGCATAAAAGTAGCAGCATTGGTGCTTTTTAAAAACAATAAAAATCTTTCCAGAGGATCATGAATGCAATGACCCAGGAGGTTAATACGTTGTTTTGAAAACCACTTTGAAGAGGGACTGCTATACTCCAAGTAGGACGCACCACAGTGGAAAATAATGTTGATGGTGCCCCTGCTCCTCCCGGGGCCACCATAGAAGAGAAATACACAAACCAAGGCCTTGCAGGGATATATGGGGATCTCCATGCTCCAAAGCATTTAATATTATAAAAGCGGATTCTCTTCTATGCAACTTTGCCGCATGTGCACTTTCTTTTTTTTCCCTTTTTTAATTTCCTGGGTGTCCCGGTCCTACTTTGTACTCCCACTTCTGGTGAGAGTTGTTGGGCCCCTGTGGTCCCCCCTAGTTCACTCTTAACACTGCCCTCAATTGACGCATGCAGGAGCCATCCTTACAGCTACTGCACTGCCATTGCTCTTTTCTCTGGGAGGGAGCAGAGGTCTCCTTGTTCTTCGGGTCCCAGTGAATGGGATTGTCGGGGTCACACCCAAAATTGTGCACGCCTAGACAAATGGGGTCCCCAGGTCCCAAAGAGGTCTTTGTAAGGGGGACTCACATACGCACCTGGCAAGTTTCAACTATCAATGATGTGCTTAACCTCAAGCACTGTTCCACTCCTGAGGTTTTTCAAGAAATTACAGCCGAGCCCTATGCAATGTATTCTTAGAAAAAGGTCAAAATCTTTCAATGTGCATAACTTCTAGCCGATGTGCTGATCTAATCAATCTTAGGTTCATTTTACTCCTAATGGTGAGCTTGAGCTACATGGAGCACTTTTAGCAGGCCTCCTGAACTCCAAGAGGCTCATTCTGTGGAAGCTGTTTTCACCAGCTCCCGTCACCAGCTTTCTCCTTTAGCTGGCTCCTGTGGCACCACTTCTCCTGCTGGGGTGTAGAATTCCTGGTCTTCCCTAACTAGTTCTCACCCGGCATTAGTAAGTTAGTGCCACTGACCTTGGAGAGACCCATCTAGGCCTAGGGGTCAACGGCGAGCAGAATCCCTATTCCATCTGAGCATCAGGAGGCACGTGGTTCCTGGTGAATACAGAGAATCCGCTTTTATATTATTGAATACTTTGTGGTTCCTGGTGTCCTTTGTGCTGCTACCATCACCATCCAGGTTTAGGGTCTTGCCCTCTGTTTAGGTTATAGAGTTGCCATTTTTTGCTGTGTGTCAGCCTTTGGGTAGTGGACACCCCCTTGACTAACCCTTAAAGTGGCTCTTTCCAGTTCAGCTCTTTCTTCTGGGTTTGAATCCAGCCTGGCTAGTGAAACAGAGGCAGAGGTAGGCCTCGTGTCAGGTTCTATTACTTATGCTGGGGCAGATCCCTTTAAAGTGTAAGCATGGTTTGTCACAGCTCCTCCTCAGCCATTCTGTTAGGAAAACCACTCCCCTCTACACTCAGGCCCATTTTTCCACTCTCTGGGCCCAATTCACATTTCCGAGTGGGAGAACCATCACTAACCCATGTAGCTAGCCGCTCACAGAAAGGCTTCAGAAGCTTTGGGCAGGAAATGACAACTATCTAAAAGTGTAATTTCCAAAATAATAATTTAAATCCGACCTTATCATTAAAGAGGATTTTTAAATTACCATTTAAATGATTGGTAGAATAATTTCTCTATCTGCTACCAATCCATATTTAGCATTTATTAAATGTAACAATGTATCCCACTGTTTCCCAACAGAAGCAAGTACACTTGCTACAGTGAAAATCAATTCTGAGGATGTTTCAATGAAAAACTGTAATTTCTAAATATCTACTTTTAAAAACTCATGGATCCTGCCTTTATCGGCATTAAGTCCTAGATATGGGTGACTTACTAATATTTTTAAAGAGGCTTTAGGCCTGTCAACAGAGGTATTTTGACTGATCAAATTTTCAGCTACTGGCAGGTTATCTGTGGGCAGCTACTAGGCTGCGCATGACTGTAGTCTCTTACAAGCAGCCTGCACCCGGGTGCAAACACATGAGCGTATCTGTTTACAAGTAACCAGCACAGTGCTCCTTACCCAAGCAGCATCACGATGGCCTTTTCGTAGAATGAATACACTGGTGGTAAACATGTGCAGTCCAATTGCCATGAAATTATCATGATTGTGACAGGAAAGTTCCAATAAATGTGTAAAAAATACTATCGTACTAAATGAGCAGAACCCATTTGCAACACATTCATATTGTCACTATTTCTACAGCTCTCTTCCTCAACTAGACACTTCCCCATAGCAATTTAATTACAATTGGCATATAAGTGACCCTCTCTCTATGCACACTGCGGAGAGCCCGAGAATGGGATGAGCATGTCGTCTGAATACATTTATGGCCCAGTGTTAAACTCTGTATGGAATTCATCCTGCCTTCAGCCTCAACTCCAGAGCTCCTCTGTCGTGCTCTGTCATACACACCCATTCTCTCAGGTACCAATAGGCAACGCACCTTGCACTATGTACTATACAAGATTTATATGTTTTTATTAAAGATACAACTAATAATAACTACTTTTGAGGAACTCTGGGGGACATTTACAACATGTAAAATGTAGTAAAATGTGTGAAATGTGCAGAGGGGCTGCATTGATAGATTCAATTACCTTAATGATCTTTACACTTGTTGGCAACAAATAGATCAGTTTGTTCAATGTGTTCCAAAAATATACACATTTATTTGTTAACATGTCTGCCCATTTCACAAAGTAGAAATTTTGAAAGTACCTAAATGTATTTTGTATTAAATGGTAATAAAGCAAAGTTGTAGCAACTATTTGGTAAAATGCTTGAATGACTGAAGGGGTAAGGGGAAAACATAATTGTAAAGGTAATGTTGTGGACAAAGTGCACAGCATGGATTTGTTTCAATAGAATATTTTTACTGTCTCTGCTGACCGTTTGGATTTCCTTGATGCACTTAAATCCTGGTATTTTTAATGGAAATTTGAAGGATAGCACTGCACAGCGTTGCTCCTACTGAAACTCCAGCAGGAAATGGAAGCATGTACTGATATGGGCGTTTAATGCTACGTATCACAAACAATATACATTTCTCTTGGTAGTATTTTACAAGCACATTATTTTACATCCACAAACAGCTTCAGTTTTGCCACTCCTAAAATTGATGCTTTAATTGCCATATTGTTTCGATTTTTAGTGGCTAGGGGTTCAATAAAAAAAGTAAAAAGCACGGACGAAAGAGAACACCCTTGCCTAGTCCCCCGGTTGACGTTGAATACCCCTGATAGGTTAGAATTAATAAAAACCTGTGCCTGGTTTTTTAACATGGGGGAACCCCATAACTGCCCAGACCATAGACAATAGCGTCCCAATTAACTACATCGAATGCTTTTCCAGCATCTATCATCATAGCAAGAGCTGGGGTTTGATTACTATTAAAAAAAGTAAGTGCCTGTACTAAAAACCCTGTATTTGTGGACATTAGCCTCCCAGTGACAAACCCTGTCTGGTCCCTGTGGATCACTTCTTGTGCCAAAGGGGTAAAGCGCTGTGCCCAAATTTTCATTAAAAGTTTGTAGTCCGAGTTGAGTAGACTAATCATTCTATAGGAATTATTATCCCTAGAATGTTTCCCCTTCTTCACAAAGCTGACAATAGTGGATTCTTTAAATGCTGTGGGGACAAAACCACCTGCGTTGACATAATTAAAAAGTTTAACCAGAAAGGGAGTTAATGCCTTAGAAAAGTCCTTATAAAATTCTATTAGTAGCCCGTCATTGCCACATGCTTTTCCTCCTGCCATGGTGGCAAGAGCTGCCAAAATTTCTGCTTCTGAGATGTTGCCCTGAATCTTCTCAATCTGGTAGTTCGATAAATATGGAAGATCAGGATTCTCAAAATATTGTTGAATTTCCTCTTGCCCAATCATATATTTAGTAGCATATAGTTGATTGTAGTGCTCCAAGAACACTTGGGCAATCTTATCCTTATCTGTCACTGGGACTCTTGTATCAGGATCTAATACTTCAGTGATTAAAGCTACTTCCTGTTTCACTTTAGTTGACCAGGCAAACAATTTGCCTATTATCTGCCTTTCTTCGTAGGTTCGCTGCTGGAATATCCTGGAGCTATTAATCTCTTCCATGAGGAAACATTCTCTCAACTTCTTTTTTGGTTTGTCAAGCTGGCCCACAATTATCTCATTCCCCTGTAGAGATGCATTCTTCTGCAGCAAAGCAGTATCAACTGCCAACTGAAGTTCGGCTATATGTGTCCTCGGATTTTTGGACTGTGTGGCCATAAAGGCCACCATCTGCCCACGGACTGAAGCCTTAAAAGCCCCCAAACTGATTACCCATTTTTGGTTTGAGAGAAGGAGTCCATCAATCTGCCACTTGGATCTTGTCCTCCTGCCCTCTATTTCTATATCTAGTTTAACCAAGGAATGGTCTGAAAATGAATTGGCCCCCATTGCTGATCCAACATATTTAAAATAGCAACATAATACAAAGAAATCATTGTGGGAGGCTGATTGGAATTGTTGGGAGTAGCAGGTATATTAAAATCCTTCCTGATAAGCTCTGCGCTAAGGGTCAATGAACTGATTATCTTGTGTAATGACATCTATTTGTTTTTTAGTCTTTGGCATCAGCTGTTTTTTATTTGTATTTGAGGTGTCCTTTGTCAAAATCTTGAATGTATTTAAAGTCCCCTCCAAAAATAATCTGTCCAAAGCCCCTCTGAGCATCTCACTAATCTTCGCCATAGATGTAGGGTCATCAGTGATTGGTCCATAAAAATTGATGACGTTTAGAGTACTCCTGTCTAGATTCACCATGACCCATAGCCATCGCGCAAGAGGATCCCTCTGAATTTGGACAAACTCCCAATCCAGCCACCAACTAAAATATATAGTGACCCCCCTTGCTGCTAACACTACCGAGGCAAAAAATACTTTAAAAAAAGATTTACGAAGAGTTTTTGAGTATTTGTTTTCAGTTGGGTTTCTTGAAGAAAAAGAAGTTGTGAGGAAAAAGAAGCTAGCCATCTTATTATCCCTCCATACTTTTGTTTGTTCAATACTCAAACATTATCCGGCATTTAGTACCCATCTCTAAGATGAATGCCTAAATGTATCAGTAATCAATTCCATTACCTATTTTCCCGCCATCTCACCTCCATGATTTTGCTATTCTTTTCCTTTTTTACACTACAAACCCAACCTCTCCCACCCTCACACAACACCTTGCCCTCCCCTGGAGATGGGCAGGGGCCAGCAAGCCCCATCTCCACCCCTACACGAGTATCTCCTAGTGAATTAAGGTATGACGCTCTTCTTGATAAAAGTATCAACCCAATGAAGAGTTTGAGAACCTTCACTTCCCTCCAGGACCCTAACTATATGGAGGTTTGCACACTGTGAGTGACTCTAAAGCTCCTAAAGTTTACTCTCAAGTGCAATCTTTTCCTTAGTTACTACATTCACTTACTGCTGCATGGACTTCATTTGATCTTCAAGATGTGGAATTCTTGATTTCTCCTCCTGTATCCTTGCTGGAAAACTGCCCAATGCCGCTGGTGAAGAGAGGATATTTCATTTGCTTGGGATGTCTTGAGATCTCTTATCTCATCTAAAATGACCTTCAGCATGGTTTTCATATTGCATTGTAGGAAAGTTTATTTTCTTGAAGGTGTGCAGCCAGGCTGTATTGGTGCCCACCAATCTCTTTCTGGATCCAGGCTTGCTGCCCTTGCTGCCCTAAGACTTCTAATCCTGCTTTACTTAGGGACTGGGACTGATGTTGTGGCGTGGGTGAGTGAGTGTTGAATCCTGTAGAGGCGGCTGCAGTCACGGTTGTGGTGATGATAGAGATGCCTGATCCTGCCAATGGAAAGGTTGTTATCGTTTTGAAGAGAACTATGTGTGCCCTTTTCTTCTAGGGTAGCTGATTGTCCTGCAGGTGTTGCACTTTTTGAGCGGGACTAGTTTGGCTCCCATCAAGAGGCCCTTTTAGTCTCGCTGATATAGTTTGAGTGGCCAGGGATGCTTTGCCTTTTGAAAATAATGGATACTCTTTTGCGTTATTCTTCCCATCCTTCCGAGCCCCGACAGTTAGGTCCTTATTTTCTGATATTTTATTATCAGGGCCTGGTTCTTTCTCTGGTCTTGCTCCTTCTTTTAGCCCCTCCTGCGCCAGCTTTTCTGTAGCTGGATCCCTCGCACCAAAGTCCTGGTTAGGTTCTGGCAACTCCTCTTCAGAGCTCTCCAAGCTAGAATTTATAACAGAGCCAGGTTTTGCTTTTAGATTGTGCTCCGCTCCTGCCGCGGGTGATGCTGGCTTCATTTTATGTTTATGCTTTGAGGCCTGCAGCTGAATCTACTTTGGCCAATAGGTTTGACAGTTTTACGTGTTTTCCCATGTTTGCCTCAGAAAGCAGTGGCCTCTTCCCAAAACAACCCCCAGTTTGAGCTTATTAGAACTAATCCAAAATTGTGCTCAATACTTCAATATCTGAGCCCTGCCCAGCTCTTTTATATATCTAGTTTTTTATATTTGCTTATTTCTCCCCATTTATATCTACTCCTTTGTTCCACTCCTGCTACTCCAGGAAAAGCTTTAGCATACTATGGCAAGGGGGAAAGAAGGGATCCAGAATCACAGTCCACACTATGGTGGAATGAACAGCCTCCTTTAATTGCAGTTTCATGAAATGCTATAGCAAAACTATGGCAGGGGGGAGTGGATCCAGAGACCACCGCCCATACTGTGAAAATAAGCAACCTCCTTTCTCCCTTTCAGGATCTCTCCCAGTTTTTTTTTCTTCCAGCCCCAGAGCCCGCCAAAACTTTAAACTCCAATTCTTGAAATTCCAGAACTGCCAATGAGAATTAAGCACAATTGACATTTTGCCCTGGACTACAGCCCCACACAGCCCCCAAAAGTGGCCACCACACACTGTGGCCAAACCGCTGGGGAGCTCACCTCCAACTCTCTCACAGACATGGCGTTTCACCTGCATGTCACCGGCTCGAATCCGAAAGCATTCCTTGTTTGCCTCACTCGCCACACTTTAGCCATCGGCATCTATTCATCACCAACGTCAGGACAGAGGAGCCGAATACAGCTCCCGGTAATTGTCGGCCGGGCCTCATCTCGCCTGTGGGAGACCATACCACCTCATTCTGTCGTCCAATAGAGGTATGAGTGTGAGAGGTCTGAAGGCTGTGGGAGGATCAATGGTCAATAGCAGCTGCGAATGGGCATGGCCCAGCTGCTTCGATAGCCAACATATTGGCTGCACTTAGTGTGGTTAACTATATGTGCTTGTGAATGCGCGTTTGGTACCAGCTATCTGTGTGTACATGTATGTGCATGAATGTGTGTTGGAGTGTACTGCAGAGGCTCAGGCACTTTGACAGCAATCCGCTGCCTACCCGGTTATCCTCAGAGGTGGTGCACCACGTTCCCTTCGGTACTGAGTAAACCCACTACTTAAGTGCAGGAAAATGTGTGGCTAATGACAGGCTGTAAACTGTGGCCGCAGTATATGTTTTGCCCTCTGTGTCAGCACTATGTCTTGTCTGTGCGACCCTTGCAAAGGAGAAGATATTTTCACAAACATTTATATTTAGAGGGATTCAATTCTCTCCTCAAAGAAAAATTCAAGATAAAGATGGCGAGGTAATGGTGGGTAAAAAAGTGCCAGAATTATCCATATCAATGCTCCCAAATATGGACTGTTAATGGACGTGGGACCCTGGATGAGGACTAAACGGACGTAGTAGCGCCTGAAGTTTACACATTTTCAAGAAGAGCTGTATGCCTTGTGGGTTTATAGATTTTGGGTTGAGAAAAAGTTGCATACCAATCAAGTATTCATTTCTGGGAAGCCAAGTCATGGGTTTTACATGACCTGCGCTTACGATTTCCTTAGTTGTTGATATCGAACTTTCTTCATCACACTGCTGTTTTCACCAGATGCCTACTGCTGTTTAATTTTTGAGAATTAAAATCTAGAGATACTTTTTATTGACCGATTCCCTCATTCCCACTTCCAACAATTGGATGCATTTCCATTTACTTCATAATTCATCTAATAGCTTTGTGTAGGGTGCTCGGCACATCCCAGTTGATTTTTTCCTTCTTATCCCTGAAATCTCAGAATATCCATGCCAGGTGGGATCATCTCACACACTCCTGTTTTTTCCTTCTGCCAATTGTAAGTGCATTTTTGCTATAGTGAAAATTGGACTTTAAATACTAGAAAGAACTGGCATTGGCAAAGCCAGTAGGTCTGACATTGTCCGCCAGCATTGTGCCAAATTTTGTTTTGTCATGGTTTTTTGCAAAGCGTTTTATGTTTGGGAAGCTGCATTGTGTTTGTCAATCGAAATTTTTTTTTGATTAAAGGCAATTAGTTTTTGGTCTAAAATATCCATAACATTCCTTGACAATGAGGGGAACTACTTTGTGTGTGGATGTGCTTGTTGTGAAAAGGAAATGCAAAAGGAACAATGTAGCAATGTTCAGAAAGGGAAGCATGCCATTTCTCATAGTGAAGTAAGTCAATGACTAAAGGGGGCTGACACATTGGCCTTTGATGAATGCTTGAGTAAGATTGAGAACAATGCGAATGACACCAACACAGACAAATACATGGATGAATTGTGGCTCAAAACCCCTATGAGTAGCTATGTCATACACTTAATTTTGGTAAAATCAAAAAGTCTTGGCTTACACAGACCTATAAAAGCCAATCATTATGTGATTAGCAGTCCGCCTCCTGCCTTCGAGAAAGAAGGAAAGGAAGCAAGATAAAAGCAGGAAAGAAAACATTAAAGAAGGCAAGAAGGAAGGCATGAAAGAAAGCAAGGATATAAAGAAAACAAGAAGGCAAAAAGAAGGCACGAAGTAAAACGTAAGAAAGCAAGAAGAAATGAAAGAAGACATGAAGGAAAGAAAGAATGCAAGAAGGAAAGTAATCCAAGAAGAAAAGAAAGGAAGGAAGGAAGGAAGGAAGGAAGGAAGGAAGGAAGGAAGGAAGGAAGGAAGGAAGGAAGGAAGGAAGGAAGGAAGGAAGGAAGGAAGGAAGGAAGGATAGAAGGAAGGAAGGAAGGAAGGAAGGAAGGAAGGAAGGAAGGAAGGAAGGAAGGAAGGAAGGAAGGAAAGAAGGAAACAAGAAGGCAAGAAAGAAAACAAGAAGCTAACAGAAAGAAAGCAAGAAGGATCGAAAGAAGACATGAGGCAAAAAAAGATCGCAAGAAGGAAAAGATAGCCAGCAAAAAAGAAGAAAGTAATAAGGAAAGGAAAGAATGAAGGAAGGGAGGAAATAAAGAAAGAAGGAAGCAATGAATACAAAGAAGGATAGAAATAAGAAAGGAAATAATAACCAGCCACTGCAATAGGCTGCCTATTGTGAATGTGAATGACACAACAACAGACCAATGAAAAAAGAGAGGTGGCTGAAAGCCCCTTCAGGTAAGTATATTATACATATTTTTTAGTAAGATGGAAAGGTCTTGGCCAACACCAGACATGCAAAATATGATAAAGCAACAGCATTGCCTCCATAAAGACCAACATGCACCTCAGATCCACCAAGCAAGCAATATGGTACTTCAAGGAGCCGAGGACAGCAAAATGCAACCACAAACAACTGACTGGAGAAAAGAAGGCCAACAAGCAAGAAAACCCTTGACAGGACCTCCCTAAGCTACATTTCCAAAGTATGATAAGAGAGAATAAGAGGAGTGTACTAGCCAATAAGAACAACACCATCACCAACCACGGTGAGGACTATTCAACCGTCAGGGAGTTCAGGCCGACAGTCGCAGAAAATAGCAGAACCTCCTCTCAAGAATTTTGCAACAACCTCATCCACTTTTTCCATGACAAGATTAGCACCATCTATGTAAATTTCAAACCTTAGCCCACGCAGATAGACCCCCTCATTGCTTCCTGCTCCTACCACTGATGACCACATGGAACTAAGCCTGGGCAGAGTTTGCGTAGCTGTGCTAGGCGGAATTCTGTGAAGTTGTAAAAAAAACTCTGCAAGCTATGTGGAGGTCCGCGAACGAGTGGAGTTGCTTGTTCCGCCCATTTGCGATGCATTTTTGATGTCCAGGAACGCGTATTGCGTGTTCGGGAAAGTGTATTGCCTGTTTGGGGGGAAATATTGCGCAAAATTCACCACACGGTTGCCCACGGGTGCGGCCATCTTGTTTTTCATGTTTGCTATGGTTCTGAGCCTGTTTTTCTATCCTCCTATATCTTTTCAATCCTTTGTTTCTAAAAACTTTTTTCTGATCTTTTTTATTTATTATCTATCCCTCTGTATTCCTGAGTGTGTATTTTGGGTCTTTTTCTACTTTTTGTGTGTTTTTTATCCATTTTGACTGCTTTCCTATTACTTGCTTTTTATTTTTTTACTTCCTTTCTTTACTCCTTACATTTATTTTTCCATTCCCCGCACCCCAGAACCATGGCAAAGAAGAGTAGCAAGTAGGGGAAGAGGAGGAGCGAGAGCCATGGCCACCTTTCTTGCGGGATGTGTCTCAGAAGGGGTGCAAGCCCGGGCCTTGTTTTCTGAGCTGGAGGTGGCTGCATAGTTGTTTTGGTCCAGTGCCACCTCCCCTTAAATCTGGCCACAGGCGGCAGGCCTTGGTCCAGATATGGGCTCTGGGAGTGTCACCGGCAGTGGGCGAGGGTGCGCCAGGCAGTGTTTCACTGCTGTTGGTCCAGTGCACCCAGAACCAAATGACGCACAGGTGGTCCAACATCCTGGACCGGGTGCAGGACCTGCTGGACCTGCTATGTGTTGAGGTCCCAGGACTTGGTGAGTAGCTAATTATTTTACTATTGTGCTCTTCTGTTCTGTGTTATTGTGAATATAATTTTTTTCCCAAATAGCAAGAATGGTGCTGCTGCTTATATGCAGGTAACTTACATTTAAAAATCTTATATTATGTGATTGTTATTCTTTCAGACAGTTGCTCGGCGCCATTAATCATACTTGTTTGCAACTTTGAGCTCATTTGGACTTGTTATGTAAAAGAGGTTAGAGAATTTAAATTAGGTAATGTAGAAAGAAAAGACGCCAGTCCTTTCCTTTGTCCTGTCACTAAGATAGAGGCAGTAGTTAGTTAGTATTATTTGGTAATTTAGCGGCCTCTGTGACATGCCCTCTCACATGACTTCAGTCCCAGAAGAACCTTTTGTAGTTCATAGTGAATAGCAATCAACCAATTTGCTGTATGCAATATGCTTGTGTCCAGCTATGCGTTTAAGAAAAATAAATGAAGACTTACTGAATTGGCCCATCAAAGGTGGTTGGAGTTGAATTTGACACTGAGAGATGATTGCACATGAGATCGGAACTTAGAAGCAAATATAACCTTTTGCAATTCATTCCAAAGTCTTTGGAATAGGAGGGCTAGGTAGGTTTATGATTCAGGAATCTGAATGGAACTGTGGATTAATAAAGATAGGATGATCCATGATAATAGTCTACTACTAGTTGATCTGTTTAGGATAGATCAATGTTATTGTAATTGCTGTTTCCTGTCTAAAAATCATTTTAGAGCAATTATTTAATATTTATTTATTTAAAACCAATAATTTTTGTCTCTGTATTTATGTCTTATATTAGCAGCATCCAGGGGCAAGAAGAAGAAGGCTCGATCTGCTGAAGCGGGTTTCGGAGGGGCCTCCCAGGGGCAGGAAGCGGCCTCAGACACAGATGGCTCCATTAAGTCCTCCTGGTGGTATATTGGGATATATTTCCCTAACTTTTACTGCTCCATTATTTCCATTTCCTAAATTCTTTTTTTTGCTCCATTACCTACTAACAGTGTTTCTAGTGTCTGTTTTTCTTTTTTTTTTTACAACAAATCAAACTGCCTCTGATTTTGTATTAGTTTGTGTGTAGCTTGATTTCTTCTGATTTCCCTCTCAGATTTCCCACCCCCTTATATATTTTGTGGATTGCCTAGTGGTGGTACTGCAAGATTCAGAGAACCCATTGGTCTTACTACTAGTACTAGTAGTAGTAAGGACTCCTTACTTCTACTATTACTAGTAGCACTAATCTGCTGTGCAGATTGCATGCCCAAGTAAGGTATTCTACACAGGTTTGCTGAGATGAGAAGGCTTTCTTTTACTGTCTCATCCTCAATCGGTAAATGGTGCTCACTCACGTTGGACACCCCAAAGTGATGTATTTTACTTTTTCTAATCCAGGCCTTGTACTTTTTTTATTAGCAGCAGTTGATGGTGAACACTGAACAACTGAATACTATGCACCATGGCTGGAAGGAAATATAAGAAGGAGGATGGCACCTTTATTTCCCAACTTAGAGAGATCTCACATCCTCCCATTTGGCCACTCTTTCCTCTTTTAAAAAATGAGATGTGCTAATAGCTCTAGCCACTTAGTCCAGTCCTTTGAGTTGTCCTCTTCTTGAGAGGCTTTTCAAAAACTTCCAACAACAAAATGCCCCACCGGAAATGTTGTTATTTTTGATAGGAGATACTGTCTACTCTACTCCGAATTGTAGATAGTGATGTGTGTCGTGTATGTATTATTATATATTTTCAATCTTGCAAATGAAAAAAATAAATAGTGGAGGCATATATGTCATCTAAAAAATGTATAATGTTTTTTCCAGGCGGACAAACCACCAGTGCCGTGGCCAGTGGCGAGGGCCACGTCACTCTTGAGTGAGCGAATACAATAGCTGCAGCGGGTGAGCCACAGCAGTGGAGGGCTGTGATAAGTCATATTCCTTACTTATTGAAAATGATGAATACACTAGCGACAAGGGTATACACTCAGTACACTGTACTGCTGCTGATATTAAGCTGTTGTGAACACTGAACAGTTGAAAAAGACACCCCTAACTCACCATAAGCATTATAGGGGATTGAGTAACTAATGACCTATTCTATTCTATCTTCAAATCAGCATAGAAAGTGTTATGACAAATAGTTAGATGACATGTAATATTTGACTGGTAGAGAAGGATGCATGGGTAGAGGAAGGGACCCAGGGATGCATACAAGTGGCTGATAGGATGCATGGGTGATTAAAGGATAGGTAAAAGGTAAAAGAAAGCAGAAAGAATGCCTGCCCGGGTGGGTAAAAGTGTATGGGTGAAAGGAATCCTCCAGGGGTTTGATGGGTCAAACTCAAAAGCAAGCAAGGCTGCATAGGTGGTGGTTAAATGACAATTGCATATTGTCGGTGAAAGATTTATTATAGCCCTACTTGGATGGATAAATGCCTGGATGGTATCATGGTAGGTGAAGAGTCAGACTGAATGAAGATAATGTAAAAGAAAATTAAATGGTGCCAGACTACGAAAGCCAAGGGTGAAGAATAAAATAATGCTAGAAGAGCAAAGCAATGATGAATGAAAAAACCCTGGGAAGAATAAAAAAGGACTATTTTTTCTGAAGGTTTTTGATTCAGAGGTTTGAGGTTGTATTTCAGAATGGAATACTCCCTTGACTCACAGTAGATTGCAAGCACAAAATATATATTGTGTATGACTATGTACCCACCCATCATCAATCGCTTCCATTCAACTCCGAGGCCTACCCATGTCATTTTGTCCATGTTAGCCAGGAGTGGCCTATCAGCTGCATGGTTAACTTACAATCAAAGAATAGTAGAATGTCATGTCATTATCACATGAAGTGACCTTGTGCCATATATCATCATTATTCATATTATGCATAACATGTGCCTTGTTGTAGTAGTCAGGGTGAAAGTGAAATTGAGCATTTGCCATTGATTTAACTGAGTATGGCCGTAGTGGAAAAATAGATAATTGTGTAGTACAGCTGCCCCACCTGCGGACAGTAGTAAAGTAACGTGAGTCTGCGACACAAGTATGTCTGTCTAGGGAACAAGCTGACTGAGCTAGCATGCCTACAAGATTATTTTTGGTAAACAAGAGAGAGAAGAATACTTGTCTACTCCATAGTGCCTAATGTCTGAAAGTCTAATCATTAACCATCACATCCAAATCTTAGGTGCAGAGAAACTGAAGATACCACATATGTTATGTACAGCTAGTGCTACTATAATTTTATGTGTATAATTTTGGGTTACTGTTTTGCTAAGAGTATTGGTTACAATTGTCTTTTTTCTGTCCTGCTATAGCTACTCCTTCCCAACCCAACAGGCAGGAGTTAGCAGCAAGGACACGGCAATGGAAGCTGGAGGCCATCTGGACCGAATATCGCTGGCTGGTTGTCCTAGCGTAGAGGGAGGATGAGGCGGCAGCTTCCTCCATTGCCCCGGGCCACAGCCATCCCAGGTGCCTCCGGTGGTACCGCGCCGTGTTCTGGCAGCTTCCCGCTGCAACTCATCATAAACCACTGCTGCCCAACCATGTTGTTCCTGAAGGAACTTTCGGTGCTACATGCTCCTCTGGATGGTGTGCCTACAGGCCAGGCTGGAGGAGGTCCTGGAGCGCATTAGCCGGCATGCCTGCCGCTAGACCTCAGTCTTCTTTACCCTTTTTTGATCCTTTTTTAGTGGGTGGGATGTTGGGAGTTGGAGAAACTTCGGGTGTTGTTCTTTGACATTTGGGCTTCTTGGAGTACCATTTTGGAATAGGCAATCATGGACATTTAGTTTACTGGACATTGGTTAGGGTTAGGGAGAAGGAGAGGGGTATTTAAGGTGTGGATTTCGTCTAGTTTATTTGTTAGGGTAATATATTATTTATAGTTTTATAATACATATGATGTAAAATAACCTGGAGGGGTACTCTTTCACGTCACCTTGTTTCCTCCATTGCTGCAGGGCCGCAGCCAGTTTTTGAGATCTGTCAATATTGTAACACACACCAAAGATATATGTGGTACCCTCACTTGTCCTACTACTGTCAGTCCCTCCTCCTAGGCTACGCAGTCTGCAACTAAAATCCCTATTTAGTATGTACTTAGAAGCATGTGGATGTGTGAATTAATTATTTTCCATAGTATATACATTATTGCCTCCTCCACACTTCTTTTCTAACCTGTGATTGATGTTTAGGCAAACTGATGGCTACATGGTGATGGTTTGGTTTCCCAAGGTGCCATGGTGGGTGTTGGTAGAAGTAGTAGACAGTTGAATTTGCAAAAAAAGAAAACTGGACAGTCAGTCACCTGAGGGGGACTAGGGAACGAGCAGTAGACGTATAGTACACAAGAATAAGACTGCCAAACAAGAAACCAAGAAGATGATAAGCAATGCTAAAGTAAAAAAAAAAAAAAAATGGTGGCAGGGATAGGCTAGTATAAGTTACAAACTGAAGTTGACTCGACCATGAAGTGGACAAGCGTAACCTTAAGTGTGGAAGGATGATAAATCGATGCCAGCAATTATGATGGATTATGTTCCCTTGGAGAAAAAATTGAATAGTGAATACTGAGCATGGGTGGGCAATCTAATCTATATGTTGCCTGTGTGTTGAGGCGGTGAGGGGACTCGAGGGAAAAACTTTGCGGGCATTACAATGACTCACTATTTGGGCTTCCTCAACTGCAAATCCCATATTCTGCCCACCCCACTGGGTTTTTATTCCTATCACCACCTACCTGGGATCGGACCTGTGCATTCTGGGTGTTGCAGTTCAGCGCTACACGGTAGGTTGCAACAGGTGGTGCATCATCAACATAGGGGGCAGAGCCGACTTTCTTCAACAAAGGGGGCGGCAGGATTCAACATGATGCTAAATTGGAAGCTGCTGTGAACATCTTTGGACGCTGAGGTAGACAATAAAAGCCGAAATGCATTTGCCATAATTTGCCAATAAAGCTGCTTCCTTGCTGTTTCCCCCGATGTGGCCTCTGCTCTCTTTTGTGTGTGAAGAGAGATTACAGATATATATATATTTAAAATATATATATAAAATATATATATATAAAATATATATATATAAAATATATATATATATATATATATATATATATATATATATATATATATATCTGGAAACACTCGAACCACTTCCTGAATTCACCAGCGGCAAACAGGCGAGGAAAGAGACGCAGACCTCCAGAGCTTCAAGTGGGCAATATTTTATTTCAGTGACCCAACAATATATATACACAACAAGTCCCCCGTTCTGGAGCCCAAGACCCTTCAGAGCGGCCTCACGCGTGAGGCCGCTCTGAAGGGTCTTGGGCTCCAGAACGGGGGACTTGTTGTGTGTGTTAATTGAGGAGCCTGACCCACTCGAAGAGACGCAGACCTCCAGAGCTTCAAGTGGGCAATATTTTATTTCAGTGACCCAACAATATATATACACAACAAGTCCCCCGTTCTGGAGCCCAAGACCCTTCAGAGCGGCCTCACGCGTGAGGCCGCTCTGAAGGGTCTTGGGCTCCAGAACGGGGGACTTGTTGTGTGTGTTAATTGAGGAGCCTGACCCACTCGTGCCCCCAACCTACCAAGGAAAAGCTAATCAGCGAAAAAGGACGGCGCGAGGAAGAGATTCAGGCAGGATGATTTCCTGCCATGATCGTGCTGCGAGATGGAGTTTTCTTTCAAGTCTGCATTGACAGAGGTACACGAAGATACTGTACCAACCCACCTGACTGTGCCAAGAATTCCCATAATAACATCAGTGCATGTGTGCAGAGGGAAAGTACCATTGAGAAAAAATATCGGAAGATTTCCACTTGAATCATGAACAATCCACACAGTGCACTATGGGACTTGAAGTAAGTTAATCCCAGTCATGTGACTTACCTTTGAAAAAGCGCGCCCTAACACACCTGCGTGTTATTGAATTCCCTCTGTGAGCAAGGCGTAGAGCCGAAACGTTAGAGACTATGGAATGCGGTGCTGCTTAAACTTGGAAAATAAACGTCATCTGCAGTATTGGGCCTCACTTTTTGTGTGCTTCATTTTGTGATATATATATATATATATATATATATATATATATATATATATATATATATATATTTTCATTTAAAAAAACATAGGTTTCATACATCTTATATTTAGCTGGACATTTCACTCATACAAAACCTTTGAAATTCCCCTGTTATAGTGGGTTCAGATAACTATAACTCGCACACCCGTAATGCACTGCTAATGACGTCACATACTACATCACTCATGACATGGTCAGTGATATCACTCATGACATCACTGATGACATCTCAAATTACATCACTGATGACATCATCCTTGTGAGAGTGTGGCAGACCTCCTCTCATCCTAATATATAACGTTTGATATACACATTCAAAAATAGAAACTAAGATTTTCAAAACAATTGAGATACTAATACTTGTTAGAACAACCTATTCAGTAATTCCAAAATCTAAAATATTAACAAAACTACTTTCCAATTTTTATTTTTATTAATTACACTTTTTTTACAATATATTAAAATTAAATTCTATATAATTCCCTTTTCGATTTTTTGATACGCGATCGTACCAAACTTTGTATGGTAAATCGTCCTCTGCACAAACCCGCGCACACGAAACAGATAGGCATTGACGTTGGGCTTCGCATCAACGCTTCCGTGTGACATCATGCACTGCGTTCTGTACGCGCACACCGTGAAAGTTTCTAATTGTTCAAAAACATATATTTATGTATTTAATGTACATATTAATGGAAGAGATTATCTGGGATAATCATGAAAGTAGTTTTTTTAAACTTATAATAAGCGTATTTTACTTTTAAAAGCAATTACGCAAATCGCGGAAGTACATCGTTCACACTCGTATCGTAAGTGCACTGTAAACGCACCGTAAGCGTACGCAAAGCCATTTGACTTAAAAAGAAGAGATGAGATTGGTTCATAACACTTCCTATTCCAACTCTTGAAAGACCCCTCCTAATTAAATCGTTCTACTTTGACTTTCTAAGAAGAAGTATCTCTTCTAAGAAGCCTGTCAAATTAGACCTATGGACTCATCTTCGAGCCACTCCTCTGATGGAGAATTTGTTCCATTAGTAGAGTTTTACTCCTTTATAAAGTCATATAAATATAATTACTTATAAGGATATCCTGTTCTTAAGTTTTGTCTTTAAAAGATACAAACCATCTTTGTACACTTATGTACTCCATCCATGTTTTGTTACTTCAGCTCTGTAGAAGCACATTCCATCGGTCATTTTTAACAGTTTCTTATACTTACCTTAAACATAATAAATAATACAAAAAATTATATATTATAAAATTAGCATTTGTGGAAGACAAAAAAAATTCAGTTACAATATATATTTTACAACACAACATAATTTGTAAAGCATTTCATTTGTCTTTTTTGCTGTTCTCAGAATATATTAAACTTCACTAGAAACAGTGAGTTCAATAGTACTCATCATATAACAACGGACAAAAAAAGACAATCAATAAGATTATCTTAAAAAAAACATTCAAAATTCTCAATAACAATCTAAAAAATGGAAATAAAACATATGTTAAAGGTTTTTTTCTAAGACCAATTTCTTACATAAATATGACATATCTCAAATAATCATAAGATAACAAAACATTATGATTAATGTTCATACACTGTAAATAATGTTACTTACAAATATATGCTGACAAAATATACAACAAAAAGTCCTTAATGGTTTCACATACTTTTCGGCACGGCCAAATAGTATGCGTCAAATTCTTAGTTTAGAAATTGCTGAATAGTAATCCTGAGCGTCTGCCTCCCAGCCTTCTGATCAAAAACCACTGACATCATTTGCTCCGTCCCCCAGTGCTCATCCTTCAGCCCTACGCTATTCAACATCTATATGGCCACCCTCACACAAGAAGCCCACCATCACAACTTCAACAGCATCTCCTACGCCAATAACACGCAGCACATCCTCTTCCTCACCAAGAAGCCACATTCCACCAAAAGCAACCTCCACGACACAATGAAGGATGTCACCAACTACATAAAGAGCAGCTCTCTAAACATGAACTCACACAAGATGAAGGTACTGATCCTCAGGCCCACCCCCTCAGCCTCGGATGACTCCTGCTAGCTGACTACACTGTGAACACTACCAACACCTACCAACCATATCTACAACCTAGGATTCATCCTCAACTCCTCCCTGTCCATGTGTAAGCAAGTCTACACCGTCTCCTCGTACTACTATAACACCCTTCACATGCTTCCCAACATTTAAAAGTGGATCCTATCCAAAAGAAGAAGAACAGTGACACAGGCCCTCATCAGCAGCAGACTACACTGTAGCAAAACACTCTACACAGGAATTCCAGCCAAACACCTACAACAACTACAACAAATTCAAAAGTCCTCCACCTGAGTGTTCATACATGTCCCCTGCTGCAGCCACA
The DNA here is from genome assembly GCF_964263255.1 of Lissotriton vulgaris. Lineage (NCBI taxonomy): Eukaryota > Metazoa > Chordata > Amphibia > Caudata > Salamandridae > Lissotriton > Lissotriton vulgaris. The sequence goes on from NW_028245020.1 coordinate 912,391, forward strand.
TCACCCACCACCTGATACACCTACACTGCCTCAATATCAACAAGAGGATCACCTTCAAGCTCCTCACCCTCACTTACAAAATACTCTACAACACCAGACTAACCTACCTTAACAGCAGTAATCCTGAAAGGCCAAATTTTGTTCCTAAAATTTTGGCTTTAAAAATATTAGGTTAGAATTTGATAATTCTTTAGGCAAACGTTTAAAAACCAATTGACTATCATTACAATTTATCCAACCTTTCAGACACTTTAAATAAACAGTGTAATGTCCAGATGTTGTAGAAGGTCCATCATGAAAAATAATTGCAACAGTTACAAAAGTTTTTCCTGATATTGAAACTTGACCAGCTACAACATTTTAAATTAAAGTTTCCAATTTTCTTCCATCAGCTCTACAATGTTACAGCATTAAAATTACATACTGTCCATATCTTTGTATAAATAATGTTGATGACATTTCTAATTTACATTGTCTACACTCCATGTTTTGACTTGCACCTCTAATTAGATTGTTAAAAGACACTGATTCACAGTCAAGTAAATTCAAATATATGAATCTTTCACTGTCAATGTCACTGCTACATGTAAACAAACAATTTTCACAGTCATGTTGCCATTTATAAGAAAGGCCAAAAAGGTTTTCAATATCTATACCTTCATCTTCCAATACAACAAGCATATACATTAGGAATTCCTGACAATCTTGCTGAATATTCAAGTAAATTGAGTAGAACCAGAACATATGTCCAAAAGATTTCGAATATCAGAAATACTTTGTATTTTACTTTTATCACTACTACATTTCTCATAAACAGAATACAACAACAAACAAAATATTTTTTTCTGATTTTCAACAATTTGTTGTTGCAAACTTTAAAGAAAAAAATAAAATGAATAACTACATTAGCATAGCAGTTGACACCAGAACTATTTTCAAACTGATAACCAACATTCTCTTCAACACTGTCCTTTTCTTTTTGCCTCCAATCACAACTTCATCTTGTTTTTTTCTTTATCTACAGCTTCCCTACAGATATTCTCAAATCTTCTTTTTCTACCTACCACACGCTTTTCAGATACTGGATATTGACCTAAATTGGGTGCACATTCTCTTCTTAACCTATTATACTTTTTTCACACAACTTGCATCTGCACTAATTTTTGTCTCATCAATATCAATCAAGTACAATCCAGATAAAGTTCTCACTCGAGACAAAGCAACATATGCCATACCCTCCTTAAACACAGTACTTCCAATATTCACTAAAGCACTATCTACACTTAAACTTTGAGATTTATGAATGGTCACCGCATACGCCAAAGAAACAGGAAACTGTTTTCTGCGAACATACAAATCTTTTACAAGCAAAACCTGAGCTGAACAACAACTAAATTGTTGTACTTCTTCAATTTCATCAAATTTGATTTTCAAAAATTCTATACCATCTCTATTTACATAATTAGCAAAATCAACAATTTTACCCATTGCACCATTTACTAAACCTTTTCCCACATGCAAATTACGTTGTAAAATTACTCTACAGTGTACACATGCACATACATTCTTTTCTAAACCAGAAGTTTTACTTATCGATTTCTCTAAAGAATCCAATTTCCTCTTCAACTTTTCAGTCATGTTCTATTTTATCAATAGCTTCCAATTTTATAATTTCTTCATTTTCCAACTTTAACATTCCTTCATTGAATATAGAACATTCACGCAGTGTTGGCATTAAGCAGATTACAGATTTTGTTTTCTGCAATTCTCGTGTATATTTTCTCTGGGACAATATTTTCATTTGGAAACAAATTGGAAAGTAATTGTCTCTGTAAAGCTTGTTTGCCATGTTCAGTCACTTTTCCAATTCTTATATCTTGAAGAATAGTTCCATAATCAGCATCATTTGCCTGTCACATATTTGTAATAAGTTCCCTATACTCAAAATATGACCAAATGTTTACATTTCCAATGCTCCCCAAAGACTTTCAGGTATCTTCATGCGCCAGTGTTTTAAAGACTGGTTGTCCTTTTACAGGAGTAAGTTGTAGAAGATCTCCAAAAACTATGACGTGTTTTCCTCCGAATAATATGTCATACTCTGTGTTAAGAATTTGCTGCATTCTTAAATGTACAAAGGCAAGCATTAAGTTTGATACCATGCTTACCTCATCAATAATGAGGAGTTTAATTTCCCTCAAGACTCTTGAAACTTCACAACAAACTTCTCCAGATAGATTGTGGTATTTTAATTTGTTTTCATGCTGTACTGGTAGCATTAATAAACAATGTAAAGTAATTGCTTTAATATTGTGGGCTTCTAATCCAGTTGGAGCAGTGACAACACAAGACAAATGCGACTCAGTTGTTTTTTGTAGAAAAGTTGTGATTACTTTAATTAAAAAACTTTTGCATGTTCCAGCTTGTCCACTCATGTACATTCGGATAGGTTCAAATGATGAGCAAGAGCACAATTTCTTCTCATGAAGTAATCCATGGTCAATCTGTTCTCTCACTTGCTCATATTTTTCTATCTGCTCAAGATTTAGTTGTTCTTCCTAGTTTCCTAAGTGTGGTACATCTTCTTGAGCTTGATACATTGCTGTTTCTATCCCTTCCATAGCAGTTGCTGCTTCATTTGAACAATTGGTTCTCCTAGTGGGTCCTGACTCAACGGAGCAGAAGTTTTACTCTCTTGTGAACTCTCTCTAGCAATCTCAGCTGCAATTGTAGCTTCTTGCTCAATTTCGTCATTCAACATTTTCACATATTTAGCAAAAACAGGACATTCTATAGTATCTTTACTTGCATTGAAGGAATCTTCATAGCTCTGAAAATCTCCAAGTAATACCAATTCTGAACGCCACGGCTTGAAAAGTTGCAAAAGAGCTAAATAGTAAAATTCCCTTTTGTCAAGAGTTTCGCAACTCAGTTTACGGTGATTATTCAAATGTCCTTTTCTTTGTTTCTCCAAACATCCTTCAGAACCAACAACGGCATATATACCATTCTTGATGTTTTCTATAATATTACGTTTAAAAATATAGTTTTAAAGCACTTCATAGAGACACATGTTTTCAAGATGATGACTTCTATTTGGATAATATGTATCCAACATATTTGTTCTCACAATATCTGTACTTTCTGGCCCTTTTTCAGCTAAATATTCAATTTCTTGTAGAGATTTTTGTATTCGATTTCGTGCTGCAGCAAGACCTAAACTCACCCAAATGATTCTTCTAGATTTGGAGTATAGACTAGCAGATGATAAGTGATCTGAACATTCCTAGACTCCAATTTCTCGATGGGATAACATCTTCAAACTGTAGCTATATACTTTCTTACTTAGACTCTTCTCGTGGGAAATCTCTTCCCACATTTCCTTCAATTCTATCTTTTCCGATTTGGTTATTTAGGATGTTACAAATTGAGCAACAGCAATGGAATTGTCTGCAACATATTGAATATCCATGCTAGCATTCCACATGAACAAAATGACTGGGTTATAGTCACTTATGTATTTTGACTCTTCATTTCTTTTTAACTTGTAGGTATTTTTGGGAGACTTTCTTGTGATAGTATGTTGCAAAGATGACATAAAACTGTTCACTCTTCCTTTTGATATTACAGGACATGGAAATCCAAAACGACATTTGGTGTACAACTTGTCCTTAGATTTGTACTTTCGACGACAGTATTTCCCACAACGATGGCTTCGGAAACGTAAGACTTCTTGTCTTAAGTCCTTATCTTGTGCACTTTTGGGTATATCACATGTAGCATATTCTTCAATAAAAGAGAGCACTGTATCATCCGAATCGGTTCCGAATTTGGGAGCATCTTTGATCCATATTAGCATATGTATGTGAGGAGCACCTCTCGCTTAATACTCCTTTCTCCAAAAGAAGTCAGAACCTCTCCAAGTGGAGGATTTTTTTTATTGGTGATAAAAGACATCATAGCTTCAAATCTATGATTGAAATACCTGCATACATTAACTGGATCCAAAGATCACAATTCTCCAGATATCTTGTATTCAATATTTGGTATATTTGGAGTTGCCTCTCGAAGAAATTGAAGTAAATCACCCCAAGCATATTCAGAACAGCTTAGAGTAAGGAACCATGTAAGAGTTCCTAAGTTTCTTAGCATACATTTAAGTTCTCCATGACGACGGTACCAGTTCTCATTAGTACCACGCTGGAATGCCATGAGAATAATTAGTTGAGATTCCAAAACATTATCTTTCTGCTGTACTTTATCCATAAATTCCTTTGCCAAAACATTTTGCAGATGTACACCTGTTTTCAATATATGATTCCCTGCATAAGAAAGTCCAGACAAGTGGCTCTCAAACAAAAGATGAAACAAATATGGAATACATTGTCGAAATCTTGGATCTTCTGCATACAATCTTGATATCCGGTATTCAGATGCAGGAATCTGCACAGGTCGGTCATCATATCGTCCTTCCAAGCTTTTCTCCCATACACTAATAGGACTTCACTTTGGCTCTGTCATTTGGATTAACACTATAGTATTCCCCTTCACTTCTTTAGAATGTAGTGGATGAACACTGTAATATTCGTAAGTTTCTTCAGTTCTGGACACATCCACTTTTTCAATTTGTCCAGATGGCAAGTCACTATCTTCTTCTACCGTTATTTCTTCTTCTCTCACATACACATTTTTATAATATTGATTATTTTTTACAAGATACAACGTTGCCTTTTTCACTTTCCTAACATCCAGTAATTCTTGCCAGATTTTCTTACTCTTAGTAGGAACGCCATTAACAAGAATAACTAAAGGTTCATCTTCTATATTTTCTACACCAATTGTTTCAAAATGTTTCTTCTAGAGGCAAATATACAATTCTTTAATCCATTTAATCCTCTCTGTAAATCTGAAGGAGGCAATTTTCCTGTCTTAGGCTCCATACGAACAATAGCCTGAAATGGGTGCACATATTGAATAAGAATAGACTCATAGGTATTTAAATCCATCAGTTCAGAAGGAATATTTACCAACTCAAGAATATTATGCACAGCTCTAGCAGGCATTTTGTTCTAATCTATTTTTTTATTACAATATTTACAAATACGCTGATCAGAACCCAACTGAAAACAATTATCTACCAACAAATAAGTTGCAAAATGCTTCCACTCATTATTATTTTCCTTTTCACAGTCCTGGTCGGATTTTTATATTAAGTTCTTCGACAACAGATACAAGAATAATTTGACCTTTCACCTGAAATCACCTTAAACGTTGTAATTTCTTGCTCAAAATTTTCTGTACTACAATGTTGTACATTCTCTTCTATATTTCCTTCTATTAATATCTCAATTTCTGCACTCTCTTCCTCAGTACCAAAATAACTAACCTCAATTTCATCACAAACGTTCATTACATTTCATACAGATCCATGCAAAAGAGCACTGTTCAACTTTTTTAACATTAGTGCTGGACTTTTTGCATAATACAATCTTCTGACTAATTTCCTCATTCAGTATGATGTACTGCTAACATCCTGAAATGGTGAATGTTAGAACCGGCTGTCTCTAGTTGGCAGAGGTATACACTTCTGACAAATAGGGACACTCCTTTTCTAGTCAGGGCAAGGGGATCACACCCTTCGATAACCCCTGCTCACCCCCTTGGTAGCTTGGCAGAGCAGAACAGGCTTATCTCAGAGGCTGTGTGTTAAGCAATTATGACCACATACAGTAATAAAGTGAATACACTACAAATGGACACGACACAGTAGTATTATAAAAATAAGTATTTTTATATAAGACTTAGCACAAGACCAAATAACGGCAAAAACTGTACACAATCGGAATAAATACGTTCGGGAAGGAAAAAAGGATAGTTCAAAGGTAGTTTCTTCTTTAGCACAAAAGTCTTTTAGTAACAAGCAAATCTTCTTCTTGGAAACACAGTTCTTAGCAACAGGGTAACCCACACGGGAGTTACACAACGTCGAGGCAAAGTTAATCCACAGGTTCGGCGGCGACCGCGAGGAGCGCTACGTCGGGCCTGGAGTTACACGGACCCCAACAACACGGTACCTTAGGAAAATGAAGCACACGATGATCAGCGGCGTCGAGCAATCCGGCGTCGCGTCTTCGGTGTCGATCAGGCCTCAGCAGGCGTCGTCGATGATGCAGTTGCACAGAGTGAGCAGCGCTCACGGCGTCGAAGGGCACACGGTTGATGCGATCAGCAGCAGGGCAGACACGAGGTCCTCTGGAGTTAGAGCCGTACTCCTACTCACTGGCATTGCTGCTAGCGTCGGTTGGGCCCAGCGTCCGGTCGTCGTGATTGCTGTTCCTTTCAGAGGTGCTGGATTCACACTTCCAGCAAATAGCACTTTTAGCAGATGAAGTCCTTTAGCCCTGTGACTTCAGCAGGAGACTGGCACTCTTCCAGTCCTTGGAGATTTTCTTAGCAAGCGTGAGAGTACACACACAGTTCCTCTCTCCTGGTTCCTTAACAAAAATAAAGAAGCACTGCAGGATTCCCCCAACAACAGCACACGGGCAGAAGGGGTAGGCAGTCCTTTAGATCAGCGGCTTCTTGTCCTTGGTTACAGGGTTCCTTGTCAGAAGTGATCTGATTTCCTAGTTCAGGGGTCCTTCTCTTATACCCCTTTTCGTCTTTGATCCCTTTGTCTATGCCGGGGGTTTCCCAACATCCTGGGTCTGCGGTGGGTGGAGCTAGGTAGTCACACCTGGTCTATTCATTGAGCCGGGCAGAGTCCTCAGACGCCCCGCAGGAGGTGGAGCCAGCATCGATACTGGCAGGAGCAGAGCTATCGCCCTCCTGGCAGGAGGTGGGGCTAGGATCGTCCATGGCAGGCACAGAGCCATCAGTCGCTTGGCAGGAGGTGGAGCCAGCATTGTATCAGGCAAGGCAGGCTATCAACAACTACTCTCCCCCTACTCTCAACGTAATGTCCCACTCATCCCACACTGACTCATCCAGACCTCGTGGAGTCACCCAGCTCCTGTCACACACACTTAAGACCAGCAGAAACCAGATATGGTTAGGCAAGAAAATAGACACTTTCTAAAAGTGCTATTTTCGAACCCAGAGTCCAAAAACCATCCACACCAACGGATGCGTAATTAAACCCCGAGTTCAGGGATACCAAACTCGACATTGCACCGTACTCTCCGAGCCAGCTAGGATCATAGTGTTAATAATCCCGGCGGCCCATTCTATCCAACGGAGAGCAGGCTACCTCGCAATAGTGAAGCACTAAGATGGCGGCACTTCACTATCAGGACATGCCAACTTGGTCAGGCTTGTCCTACCTTACACTTACAATGCACCCTGCCCGGGGGCCTACCATAGGGGTGACTAACATGAAGTTTAAGGGAAGGTTGAAGGGGCTGGCAAGTAGGTATACCTGCGCAGCCGGCGCGACAGTACAAGACTGCACGTGGGTCTCGCAATGACCGACCCGTAGACATTCTTTTACGAAGCCGCTCCTGTGGGTGGCACAACACGTGCTGCAAGCCCACGAGCGGCATTTGTATTTACAAGCCCCGGCACTCCTGGTGCACTAGACTAGGGACTGACAGTAAACCAAATGAGCCAAACATGGATACAATAGATACATCATTTTAACATAGGGAGCACTTGCGCTATGGCACTGATCAGCAGTGACACGGCGCCCAAAGCATATACCAGCAAAACATCGTAAAACAGTAGAGGCAAAACAGAAAAATGGAGGAGAGACTCAAGCCAATGATGTCAGGTCTAACAGTGAAAAACACTTCGACATACTTTTTTAGAAAGACAAGCTAGAGAATGACCTTACAAACCAGTATTTTCTCTAACTCTGCAAGGGTCTAGTCCTTGCAACATCTTAATCTTTTGTTGAACACTTTTCTTAGTATAGTTACGTAAGAAATTGCGTTACAAATCAATAGATTCCAAGTGTACACTGGAGCTTTGGGACGTCTCCCTAAAACTTCACCAGCTAACACCTCTTCTGCATTTCTAGGAACAATTTTCTCTTTCTCAATAGGACAACCTTTTCTAACCTCATAAGCACGACCACTAGTGTCAACTGCATGCAACAAATCATTACTCTGAAAGATAACTTTCTTCATTAAAAAAATGCTCAGAACTTGAACTATGTTTCCATTTATCCAAAAATAACTCACAAAAATTACTTCTGTTAATTTCTCTTCTCCACTTACTTTTGGCCTTCATTAAATGGATTGGCTTATCTAGTGATCTAATTCTATTGATTACTAAAATAAACAGTTTTGTTTTTAATTCCAAAGCTTTCTCAACTACATTTTCTACACTTTCTTCTTCTTTTAAAATGCAGGTTTTTTTTTACATTCTTAATTTCTTTGATTAAATTAGACACAATTCTATTATAAAACATTTTTTTCCTAATTTCCATAAATTGGTTTTTCCTCCTTTTACTATACACTATTTTTTCAGCAGTTGATTTTCCATGATTGTTCTTTATTCTTCTTGTTCTATTTTCATTGCAGGTACACTAATACCATTTTTCTCTTTGTGCACACTACTCTTACTCTTTAATATTTTCCTCAGAAAAGTGTTCCTTCTCTTACCAGGACTTTTTTTCTTTTTGTTAACACATTGTTCTTCATGTAAATCTTGTGGATGACTTATCTTCAAATACATACCTTTCTTTCGTTGTTTCCTCTTTTGAGTTTTTGTAGGCATGATACATTTTTTTCAGTATTGATAAACAGAATCTGTTATAAAAAATATTTATAACATTACAAAAATAAATATATGAAATATTGTATTATATTACTTTTAAGAAGAGAGGGAGGATTATAAGGACAAATGTGGGAAAATGAAAATAAAAGGACTGACAACAAGAAAGGAAGGAGTATGAAACAAGGGGAAATATAATGAAAAAGGGGAGTATAAACAGACACTGAAATATAAGGGGATAAAGAGAGTATGAATAAACTGGAAAGTATGAATAGGTAAAGGAGAGTATGAAGAGAAAGATGGAAATATGAGAAGAGAAGAAAGAGTATAAGAAGAAAAAAAAGAAGTGAGAAGACAGAGGGAGCACTATAAGAAGAGAGAGAAAGACTATAAAGAAAGAAGAAGGAATATTTGAAAAGACGTGCAACTATAAGAACAAAAACGGAATACTAGCAAAGGACAGCGTGTATAAGGATAGAGAGAACAGTACCAGAATAAGCACGGAGAATGTGAGAAAAAGTGGAGCATAAGGAAAAAAAGGGTGTACAAGAACAGAGGATACAGTATGAGGAGAAAAGGAGTATAAACAGATGGAGGATTATGAAGAGTGAAAGTGTATGACGAAAGAGGCAGAAGTATGACAAGAGAAACAAATATAAAGAGAGAGGTCAGTATGAAAAGACGGAGAATATGAGGAAAATGCTTTAGAGTGTATGCAGGGAGTCAAGGAGGAGTAAGAGAAGAGAGCAAACAATATGAACAGATTTAAGAAGTATAAACAGAGAGGATAGAAAATTAAAATAGAAAAGAAATATGAAGAAAAAGAGGAAAATATGAACACAGAGAGAAGGAGTATAGGACAAAAGGGAATATAAGAAAAATGCAGTAGTATGAGGAAACATGGAGAAGTAAGAGATTTGAGAGTAGAATATGAAAACAGGGGGGAGTATAAAAACAGGGTGGAAAATGAGGAGAGGAATATGACAATAAGAAAAGACTAATATTAGTAGAGAGTGCGAAGAATAATAAAAGAGGGGAGAAATGTGAGTACAGAGACAAGAGTATGAGAAGAAAAAGAAAAGTATGAGAAAACAATAGGGAGTACCTGCAAAGAACAGCAAGAATAAGAAGAAACAGACAATATAAGAACAGAAGAGTATATATAGAGAAAGGGGAAAGATTGTAAACAGACACAGAGACAAAAATGTTGAGAAAAGACAAATATAAGGGAAGACTGAGCGTATAAGGAGAGAGGGTGTACTATGAGAAGACAATAGGAACTATGACGACAGTGGTGAATATAAAGACAAGACAGAATATAAAGAGTATAAGAATTATACAAAAAGAGGAACAAGTATGAAAACAAAGTATAAAAAGAGAGCAGAACTTAAGAAAAAAAAAAGATAGTATAATGAGAGAGAAAGGAGTAAGACGAGAGAGGAGGGAGTATGACAAGAGAGTGTAGAAAATATGCAAAAAGGGGCGAATAGAATTCCTTAATGTACACAGATGCACAGTGTGATATTACCCAAAACATTATAAAACCATGCATTTTACCAAAACACATTTACTACTGTAAAACATTTAAAAAGGGGTGAATATTGGGCCATATTATCAAGCCTGGGCGACACAATTATCGCCGCTTTATCGACAGGAAACTGCCGATAAAGTGGCAATAATGGGCTTGATAATATGCTCTATTGAATTCCAATCAAAGCTCATGTTAAATGTGAAGGACATCTAACATGAGCTTCAATTGGAATTCCATAGAGCATATTATCAAGCCCATTATCGCCACTTTATCAGCAGTTTCCTGCCGATAAAGCGGCGATAATTTTATCGCCCAGGCTTGATAATATGCCCCTATATTTGTCTCTTTTTCCATAATTCAACTGTGCTTCTACATGTCAAAGTAGACATCAGTTTCTATAACTTTAAAAGAGAAAGAAACATGATGTCACAGTGAGTGAGAGAGAGAAAGAGAGAGAAAAGAACATTAAAACTGTCTCGCAGAGTCTGGAGTTGAGATTTGTTCTTGAAGTCAGACGCAGATTTACCAGCTCCTTGTACTACTTTTCCTATGTTAAAAGTGACACAAAAGTGGCGCAATAAGCTTGTAGATTGGTTTCTGAAACTGTTGTAATCTATCTAAGTGAAGGTACACTACGATTTTAAGTGTGCAGTGTGTCTAGTACATTTCACTTCTGTTATAGTCCTGCATTCAAGTGGTGTCTATATGGAAGTGCCTACTGCATTATTGACACAAAAGTGGCACAACAGGATTGTAAATACGCCAACTTATTTCTAATGCATTGCAATGGAAGCATTGTATATCTAGGCCGCTGTGCTTACCTTGTATAAACAGTGAGGCCACCGGAGTTCACAACTTCAAATCAAGACTGCTTCTACAGGTCAAAGTAGACAGCAGTGTCTATAACTTTAAAAGAGAAAGAGAAATGATGTAATAGAGGGTGCAAGAGAGAGAAAGAGAGAGAAAAGAACATTAAAAGTGTCTCGCAGAGTCTGGAGTTGAGATTTTGTCATGAAAAGTGAGACGCAGATTTACCAGCTCCTTGCGCCAGTTTTCTCATGTTAAAAGTGACACAAAAGTCGCACAATAAGCTTGTAGATCTGTTTCTGAGACTGTTGTAACCTATCTAAGTGAAGGTACACTACGATTCAGATAAGGTTGTATATAACAGACTGGAGATAGCAGCGTAGAAAACTTTACAAAAGAAAGAGAAATGATGTGAGAGAGTAAGAAAGAGAAAGAGAAAAAAGGACATTAAAATGTGGGAGAGGCACACACGACAGGGGGGTTACCTGAAGCCAGAGGCGCAACCACAGTCAAAAATATCGGGGGGCTTAAGTTCAAGCAAAAAGAAGAGTGGAGCTGCAGGGGCTGTAAGCGTGTAAACGGGGGAAGGACATGAAAGCCTCATTAACAAGCAAAATATCTTTAAAAGACCTGTGACGTACTCGGGTGCGACTGTGTGTGGGCCAAGGAAGCTATATCATCGTAGCTGAAGCCCCGTTAGCCCATGTGTGTATTGCGTGTCTGCTGCATACTGCACATTCTCTCCTTTCACAGATAACTTGTTGGTTCCGAAACAAGCTTTTTTGCTCACCTTGTGCTATTGCTGTCGTGCTTGTTACATAATCCATTGTGAAGCTGTACATCGAAAAGAAATTGAAAGAAAGATGTTATGATTGGTAATTGTTACTATATTAATTTGGAGTAAGATAACATCGCACTTTTATACACGTTCATTCTCACATTTCTACGATCTGTTTGTATTGGTAATATTCCGGACATTTCAGCGATTATAAAAACGTTACTACTATTGGGAAAAAAATGTATGCATGTAAATTAATACACTATATAGGAGTGAATTTGTGTAAAATACTAAGTCACATTTTTATATATAGACAGCTACAACCCTTTGACTCCTTCCAATGCATACTCAAGTCTCATTGCTCATCTTTTTGTGGAAAAGACACCTTCTTCATGATGTAGTCCCGATCTCCAGCCAAGAAGTGTCATATATGATGCTGATTGTGAACAACAGGGGTTAGGTCCTTTACGTGGTGGGGGCTAGACCCTATATAAATCGCAATCAACACACAGTGCCCACACCACAGTTACTCAATACCTGTTTTTGAAGGGTAAGAAACCAATTTATTGTCACTTCCCTAGACAGCGTTACTTTGTGTCCATTATTTTATATCTTTTTCATATTTGCAAAAAACTCATAGCAGAAAAAAAGACAATAAATTCAAATATTAGAAGGCTAAATAGACTTTGTACATACATTAAAGACAAACATTATTTACACATTAGAAAACATTTTAACATCAAGCATTACAAAAAAATGATAATAATTATGTCACAAACAACAATTATTACAATCAATTGATGAGAGAAACTAAGTTTGGGGGGAAAAAATAAGTAACTCAATGACTTATAGACGCTTGAATACTGGACCAGCCGGTCCTAGTATCCTAAAAATGGTGATTTATTTCTCCCAAACACTTGGGAGGAATTAATCACCATTTTTAAGATCCTCTTGCTTGTCTAGATTCACACTGTGAGTCTGTGTGCACTTGGGATTGAGAGTGGCCGGTCTTCCTCAAGACAGGTGTGGTATTTGTAAGGGCAGTCTGAAAACAAAATGAGCCAGGTGAAAGAGCGACGAGTGGTGTGTTGGGACAGTCATACCCAGAATATGGGGAGTCATGGTACTCACCCTGTGTGCAGGCCGGAGGTCTCAGCCTGGGAAAGGATGGCACAATGGCTAGTTATCTGTGAAGGGATAGTTTTAATTGGTAATCTTCAGTATTAATATGCAACAGCATGTCAAAGTCATGTGCATACCAGCATGCTTCAGTAGATCTAGAAGGCGGTGGGTGGTGCAGTAGAGTGAGGGAGCGCACATTCAATGGGACACTACAAACATGTATAAGGCCTCTCCGTGCAGGGCAGTGGCACGTTCAACATTGCAACGCGATGAAGTGAATGCAGACGTACTTGGTCACCAGGGCCCGATTAGTAAGTAAAAGGCCCGACCCGACTGTGACCCGTGCTCAACTAGGTGGAGGCAGTGTGCTGATTCCATGATGAGGTGTGCCCTCTCACGGCACGGTTTTGATGCGGCTAAATTAATATGTTGTGGTTGTTGAGAAACCCAGTCCACGAGATGACTATGGCACTAATTAAAAGCGGAATGCCGTGCTGTCAAGAGGCGAAACCCGTGCGACTAAATGGATAAAACTGGTCGTGTCTTGAAAATTGCATTAAAAGGTCCCGTGAAGCGAGATCCACTACTGCGCTGTCATGGGACGAGCCCATGCGGTTGAATTAAATAAACCTGCCATGCAGTGAATATGCTTAGAGAGCCCGAAGACTGTGATAGTCTCAGAGTGACCACCCGCACCAGCTTACCTATAAGTGGGATCAAGTTCTGATCTTCGTGTGAGACGATGGTCAGCCGTACCATCCATCGGCTGCCGATAGTCAGAGTGGCGGAGGCACCATGACTATCTCATTATAACCACTGGACAGACGTTGCAGCGAGGATGCGTGCACGTTCTGTATAACCTAGCGACGACGTAGAGTCATGTAGTGTATCACGCATGGAGCGGGAGCACAAGGAAGACCAGTGTGGTGCATTCTGAGTAGATCATGTCTATGAAACTCCTGTCTAATTGCGATGGTGGCCCTTATTATAAACATACATATGGGTACAAGATAAGAGTTTAACTACTCAATGGTTGAGCAGAGGTGGCTGTTAATGTTGTCAATAATGCAGTGCACCCTGAGGGGCAAGATATCTACCAATGCACATTGCGATGTGTGCCCTTAATACAAACCGGTTTATTCGTGCATAATTTGTTCGGGTATTCATGGTCATTCAAAACATACAGATACATGCAATTACTCTCATTATTGATGTAAACGGTCATACAATTCACGTATAAGTGGTTTGTCAGGGAAATCCAAAACATACAGATATATGCATTCAATGTACTTATTAGAAAAGGTTAATTCATGGGAACATATTGGGGCCGATTCCGATTTGGGAAAGGAATCCGTCCAACGATTCGTATTCATAGCCGTTTCCGTATGATTCGTACAAAGCCGTCCGAATTGCGTAGAATGATCCGTCTTAAAAGAATCCGTCCGAATGTTTACGAACCATACAAAACACTAGCGAAGAACCGTACGATACGGACTCGGCTAGTGATGCCCTTGTTAAGCACAAGCCGAATGTTAAAGGATGAGCTCAGCTTGGAGTACAAGCTTTTGCAGATGCTCTGCTAATCATACGCGATGTTTACCGTACAACCTGCCAACCCACCAACCCGCCAAGTACGATCCGGACCGGGGACCGTGAATGCGATGCGTACGGGAAAACACTGTCGCGTATGAACTGCGATTTGTACGGTAAACATTGCGTATGAGCGAGCCTCACAATCAAATAAAAAGTGAACCCCCCAACAAAGTGCACGCATACCCCGTAAATACGTTGCGTATGAAAGAGCTACACAACGAAGTACGAAACGTACCCCCTCAACGAAGCGCACGCGTACCCCGTAAATACATCACGTATGAGAGAGCTACAAAATAAAGTACGAAACGGACCCCCCTCAACGAAGCGCGCGCATACTCCGTAAATATGTTGCATATGAGAGAGCTACACAATAAAGTACGAAACTAACCCCCTCTCAACGAAGTGCACACGTACCCTGTAAATACGTTGCTTTTGAGACAGCAACACAATAAAGTATGAAACACACCCCCCTCAAAAAACACACGCATAACCCTAAAAGAGCACAAGCAGTGTGCAAACGAGTGGCACAACACCACAAAACATATTTCCTGTATAGAAACCATTGCAAAG
The DNA here is from genome assembly GCF_964263255.1 of Lissotriton vulgaris. Lineage (NCBI taxonomy): Eukaryota > Metazoa > Chordata > Amphibia > Caudata > Salamandridae > Lissotriton > Lissotriton vulgaris. The sequence continues at coordinate 927,507 of NW_028245020.1, forward strand.
CAATGTCCTGGCCAAATCCAAACTGGCAAACAGAGGGCCCAAATCAGACCCACCCCTTATAACACACCCACCAAAAATTCAAAATAAGCCACTCCCATAAATGGACCAATAAAAAGGGCCCACACACCCAAACCAGCATCTTTTGCAACATACGCATTTACCTACAGAGACTGACAACACACCAACAACTGCACACATCCACCTTCACACATACTCCCAATCACATTCAGACCCACACACCCCCTTCGCATTCAGACCCACAACCCCCATCCATACACACCCCCACCCCCCAAATACATTCACCCCACAACATGTCAGCACAGAAGAATCCAAAGTTCACAAACCAGGAGATGGAGATCCTTGTAGATGAATTCATCAGAGTAGAGCCACAGCTGTTTGGTGCATTGGTCAGACAGACCAGCAAGCTGCCAAAACCCGGCTGTGGGAGAGGATCGTCAATAGGGTTAATGCTTTTGCACCCATCAGGGGCACCAGGAAGGATTGCCAGGCCAGGTGGTACGATCTGCGGAGGATGGTCAAGAGGAAGATGGAAGAGACTACGCCCAGAGCCAGTACACTGGAGGTGGTGGTCCCTGCAGACCAGTACAGTACCAGCCCTGGAAGGAGAAGGTCATGGCCCTGCTACCACCGGTGGGAAAACATGGAATTCCAGGAGTTTTGAAGCCTGGTGAGTATACAAACAACTCACATGGGTGGACCACCAGCAGTGCCCAGATACATGAGGGGTTGGTGGATATGACTCCCAGCACTACCCAGACATAGGAGGGGTGGGTGGATAGGACTCCCAGAATAGGCCAACAGTATGGGGGTGGGTGCACAGGAATCCCAGCACTGCCCAGACATAGGAGGGGTATGTGGATATGACTCCCAGCAGTGCCCAGACATAGGAGGGGTATGTGGATATGACTCCCATCATAGGCCAACAGTATGGGGTGGGTGCACAGGACTCCCAGCACTGCCCAGACATAGGACTGGTGTGTTGATAGGACCCCCAGCATAGGCAACACTATGGGGGTGGGTGCACAAGACTCCCAGCACTGCCCAGACATAGGATGGGTGGCTGGATATGACTCCCATCAGTGCCCAGACATAGGAGGGGTGGGTGCACAGGACTCCCAGCAGCACCCAGACATAAGAGGGGTGGGTGCACAGGACTCCCAGCAGTGCCCAGACATAGGAGGGATGGGTGCACAGGACTCCCAGCAGTACCCAGACATAGGACGGGTGGGTGCATAGGACTCCCAGCAGTGCCCAGACATAGGAGGGGTGTGTGGATATGACTCCCAGCATAGGCTGATAGTATGGGCGTGGGTGCACAGGACTCCCAGCATTGCCCAGACATAGAAAGGCTATGTGCATATGACTCCCAGCAGAGGCCAACAGTATGGGGGTGGGTAAACAGGGTTCCCAGCACTGCCCAGACATAGGAGGGCTGTGAGGATATGACTTCCATCAGTGCCCTGACATAGGAGGGGTGGGTGGATATGACTCCTAACAGTGGGCAAACGTATGGGGGTGGGTGCAAGGCTCAGGGCCAGAAGGCTGAGGTTCTTTGATTTCTGACTTTGTCCCGTATCTAGCCACCATTTTGTGTCTTGTCGCCATTTTGTGTTTCCCTCACTCAGGCCGCACGGCGAACAGAATGTTTTTGCTTTTCTCAGCTATTGCGTGTTCTTTCAGTTAAAGAGTAACTCCATTGCCTTTGTTTACGAAACCGATGTCAGGGTCTGGCCGAGTTCGTTAATCCATGTATGGGTTGACTGATCCCCGTCTCAACTGACTATTTGCTTTCTTCTATTCTTTCCTTACATTATCTTATCCGACTGGCCTTCACTGTTCTTTCCTTGTATTCTCTTGTTACACAGCTATCCTTTGAGGCACACAAATACGTCCTGCCACCTGCAAATTGGATTGTTGGTACCACCACTGATTAATTTGTTGGAAGGGGTAACACACGGGGTCTGAAAAAGGGGCATATTTGAGGTACCCGATAGCTTGTTTTCCAACTTTTCTCAGTGGTTCGTTTTGTATGTGTAAGGATTAAATGTTGTAAATATGTTCCTATAAAAGATTGTGCGCCACGGATTGAAGTGGCAGTCTCCTCAGATCTACTTTGCTTGTAACCTCTGGGATAACTGTGCTTGGCTGCAGCTAATAAATCTGGCTTTTCACGCTCAACAGAGTGTCTCGTGTCTCTGTTCGACAATGCAGGTGAACTCGGGGATTTAAGGCGTGCCCTGCGCCGCCAGGCCCATAAGGCCCGGTTCTCCAACTGGCGCCCAACATGGGGCGGCTTCAGTGGTAGCGGTTCAGCCCGAGGGTCGTGAGAAGCCCCGCAAGAAAATTCTGGAGGATTCGCGAGCCACGTTAAGCGCCCCCTGTATGTCGAAGTGGACCGAAGGTCTTTTTCAGCGTGGTTACTCCTTTCCGACGGCTGCTGACGACTGCTGCCCTGACTGCCGCCCTGCCTTGGAGCCTCTGTTGATGACTGGTATCGCGAGACGTTAGAAAGACCTCTGTTGGCGTGAGAAGACCATTTAGTTAAGTATTCGTGGGTAGCGCCCACTTCTTTGTTTTGTTTTTGACTTTTGTTATTCTACTATTGCAATGGCGGAAGCCAAGGGGTGAGTACATTTGTACCGTGTTCTTTGCTTTCACTCTTTGAAATTGGTAAACGGCCAAGTGTGCTTGAAAATGCCTGGTCTGAGCGGGTTTAGGAAACTTTGTTGTTTTGGCTGTACTAGGGATTCCCGACTCGAGGACTCATGTCCCATTCCTCCGGTTGGAACTCCTACTTATGAGCTCTATTCTAAACATTGTGTTGGCCCCATTGCCTTTAATGAGGCATGGATCTGATAGACGAAGAAAGATGGTGTTTTACGGTGGCCACAAAATGGTAGCTTTGAGTCTGATATATTAGATAATTTAGAAGCAATTTTGTTTAAAAGAAAAGCCCGGCCGGCATTGTTCGACTCTTTCTGCCTCTGGCGTAAAGAAGTCAAACAGAGAGAAATTGAGCAGACAAAAAGATATAGAAAAGCGAAAGATATGACGATCATACAGGCTGCTCAGCAATTCAAGGATAATGAGACTGAGCGAGCAATTGAAGTTTTAGACAGACAACATCATATGGCAATAGATAGATGCTACCCTGTGTTGCCTACTTCTCCACGGAGTAAGGACCCTGACAAAGATCCCTTAATGTCTCATTTATTAAGATTGCCTCCGCCTTATGTACCGGGAGCTAATGTACCCGTACAATTGCCACGTGTCCAGCAACCTGTTGTTCAGCCAGGTGCTCCGGCTCCTCCACAATTGCCTCTTCCTGCATTGCCACCTGCACCTCCTTTGCCATCAACTTCTGTACCTCAGTCTCCTTTATCTTCAGGTTCTCTTGTGACGGCTAGTTCTTCTCTTCCTTTGCTTAATACTGCGTCTCCGGTTTTACTGTCTTCCCCGACTCATAGTAGGTTGGTTGATACTGTTTCAGGTCTCTTCTCTAATCTTTTTGGATCTTTTAATAGGACTCCTGCCTTTTCTCAAAGGCAATCCCGTAGTCAAATTCCAGATTCTGCTGAACGAATTGCATTGAACTCCCTTGCTCACAAATGGATCATGAGTGGTCCGCTGTATAGTGTACCCGATATTCTGAGTACCTTTCTCCAGTGGAATGCGCCTACGCAGAGATACGTTTTTAATATTATGTGTGATGCTCTTGTTAAAGGATTGGAGGATATGGAGTTGGATTTAACTCCTCAGGGTCTGTTAGATATACAGGACAGGTTTGATAAAGGACTCATTGTGGGTCCTGAAGTGGAAGACGCTATAAAGACACTTGTTACTTTTAGGTCTTTATATTCTTCTCAGACTATTCTTGAGCCTGATCCTGCAGTTAGACAGAAAATGAAAAATTATCCTATGAGAGAAGTTCCTCTAGTCTGGAGAGAAGCGGTTCCACAAGAGGGCGCTGTTAAAGGTGTTCCTGCTCATTCCAGCGTATATGGGTACATGTCCCTTGGAAACGAGCTGAAGTTTTAGCACTTAAGCAGTCTTTACCGGACCCTTGAAAAAATCCTGCTGGCTATTATAAGGAGCTGTCCCAGACTGTTCATTCATGTATCATGAATTTGACCGATATTGATATGCTGATGGGGAATGTAGTTCCTCAAGCATTGTGGGCTTGGATTCGTAGAGAGGACCACGACCAAGATTTAGGTGGTAATTGGGCCGCTATAGCTGCTGCGGATGCAGCACAAGTGGGTGGTGCTAAGCCAGATGATTTGATTGCACAGTTGCCTGGTTCGATAATTGCTTTGATGAAGACAATGATGCCTGCCTTACCTGTTAACTGGGATAAGTTAGCTGCGAAGAAAGATGAGAGTGTCTCCGATTTCTTTACTCGTTTTGAGGAGACATTTATCGATCACAGTGGTCAGGATATGAGTACTGAAGGTGGATAGCGATTATTCGTGGATACATTTGTATTTAATTTACTTCCTGAATTGTCCCATAAGTTGAAAGACTCCGAAAGTTCCTGGGCTGTTTCTTCATCTGCACAGATATTATCCACTGCCCAGTATTACGAGAATAGGGATAAAGAAGAGAAAGATAAGATGGAGAAGAAGACTAAGGAATTAAAAATTAAGGGTCTTCTTCAGCAGGCTTATCCCCATCGCTCTGGTCAGCATCAGTTTCAGCAGCCTCCCCAGCCTCAGAGTTTGTTGCAGAAACCTGAGCCTTTTGTTCCACGACCTTTGCTTGGTCCTAATCAGTGTGCCTATTGTAAAGAGGAAGGTCATTTTAAGAATAGCTGTCCGGTTTTATTACAGCGTAATGGTGGATTTCCTGGGTCACGAGGCCGTGGTGGTTTTCAATCAGCACCTAGAGGTAGAGGGCGAGGTGCGTTGGATCAGGGACAGCGTTCCTTTCCACCTCAGAACTATTTGAATTATTTTGATCAGAAGAATACTCAGTCTGCGCAATATTACAATGACGATGATTGTGTTGAGAGTGACGTTCAGATTTTCATTCTAGTTAGGGCAGCCATGGACAAAGTAAGGGAGTCGTATCAGTTCCAGTGGATCCGAATGGGCCTTATGTTGAAGTAGTTGCATTGGGTGTTGCAGAGCCATTTCTTTTGGATACCGGTGAGATGAGAAGTTCTATCATTCATTCCAAACTCCCTGGGGCACCTTTGTCTGGCTTAACGAACGTTTCTGTAGGATTCACTGGCGCCCCAGTTGCTAACCTGGTTTCTTGTCCTTTGCCTCTTTCGATTGGTTCTTACGATTTGGAAGCTCCGCTTATGCTAATGACTGGTTGCTTAGAAAACTTGTTGGGTTTGGATTTGTTGAAACGTCTTCATGCAATGTTGTATTGTTCCCCCTCTGGTGTGCATCTTACCTTGGGTGAGAAATTGGTCTCCCCTACATATCTATCCAAAGATAGGTTTCTGCCTGAATTGCAATCTCTTCCTGCTACGCTTTGGGCTACAGGTCCGAATGATGTTGGTCTGCTACAGATTCCACCTTATGTGGTTACTAATAAAAGTGATGTTAAATTGCCACGTATTCCTCAGTACAAGATTTCTAATGATGGTGAACGAGCTTTGTTGGCTATTATCTATGATCTGGTTCAGAAGGGTGTGGTCGAGGAGACGAGAGGTAATGTTTGCAACAGTCCTGTTCTACCTGTTCTTAAACGCACCGATCCTTCTCAGCCTCCTGTACATCGCTTTGTGATCGATCTTCGGGAGGTCAACAAGATTGTTGACCCCAGTTTCCTGTTGTCCCATATATCACTGCCTTGCTTACTATGATATCCGCTTCAGCGACATGGTTTTTGGTTATCGACCTCAAGAATGCTTTCTTTAGCATTTCTATTGCTGAGGAAAGCAGGGATATTTTTGGTTTTTCTCTCAGAGGTCAGAGTTTCCGGTTCAAGCGTGCACCTCAAGGCTATTGTGAAAGTCCCTCCATTTGCAGTCAGGCTTTGAAATACCAGCTTGATGCTTTCATTTTGCCCCCAGGTGTCACTCAAATTCAGTATGTTGACGATTTTTTGTTGCTGCCGATTCGGAGGATGTCTGTAAGGATGTGACTGTTTCTTTGTTGAGTCATTTGTCTGACTTGCATCATAAGGTGTCCCCCTCTAAGTTGCAATATTGCCGCCAAGAGGTTACCTATTTAGGTCACCTCTTGTCGAAGGAGGGAAGGCGGTTGACCCCAGAACGAATTCAAGCAATTGCACAAATGTCTGTGCCATCCACACAAAGGGAGGTGCGTGCCTTTCTGGGCATTACCTCTTATTGTAGACAATGGATCCCAAATTTTTCTCTGCTGGCTAAACCTCTGTAGGCACTCACGTTGAAAGATACACCACAACCTCTCCCTTGGACTGACGAATGTCAAAAGAGTTTTTCTGATTTATGCACTGCTTTGTGTTCTGCCCCTGTGTTAGGTACTCCAGATTACAGTAAGCCTTTCACACTCTACGTTCATGAAAGAGAAGGTTGCGTGTTGTCAGTTTTAACGCAGCAATTTGGAGACAAACAACGGCCATGTGCCTAATATTCGGCTACATTGGATCCAGTAGCCAAGGCATTGCCTAGTTGTCTCAGAGCTACAGCAGCGGCATAAATCTCTATTCTTCAGTCTGCTGGATTGGTATTAGATAACACTCTTGTTGTCATGGTACCACATGCAGTAGATAGTCTTTTGAATAGAACGAAGACACAACACCTCACGAGTGCTCGTTTGTCTGGATATGAGCTGACGCTCTTGGCCAGCCATATACACATCAAGCGGTGTAATACTTTGAATCCAGCAACATTGTTGCCCATTCTGGATGAGAAAGGCATTCAAGAACAGCATGATTGTTTTCTCCGAACAGAGGAGGAGACGAAAGGCAGAATAGATCTAAAAGATACACCACTTGTGGACCCGGATGGGATCCTCTGGGTGGATGTGCCTTGTTTCAAACTTCCCAATGGCGAAACGACTGCAGCTTATGCTGTTACCACCTTGCATACGGTAGTGGAGACAGCGCGTATTGCACAGAATTCAGCCCAAGCAGCCAAATTAATTGCCCTGACGAGAGCGTGCGTGTTGGCTAAGGGAAAGAGAGTGAATGTTTACACTAATAGCCAATATGCCTTTGGTGTGGCTCATAGCTTCTGTCGCTTGTGGAAGGAAAGAGGATTCTTTACTTCCCATGGGACTAAAATACAGCATGGTCAGTTGGTGACTGACCTTCTCGAATCACTTGCTCTGCCTATACAGATAGCAATAATCAAGTATAGCGCTCATAAGAAGATTACTGATGATGTGGGTCGTGGGAATGCTTTTGCAGATGAAGTAGCGATGGAAACAGTGAGAGATGTTTACAATTTGCATGTGTGTTGCAGGCCCTGCAAGATGGGTCAGAGAAGGAGGAATGTGTGAGGACATGATAGAAAGTGAGAGAATGATTCAAGAAGAGGCTACTGAGAAAGAATTGAGTAAGTGGAGAGAAAGTATGGGAATGTTGGACTCTACTGGGTATTGGACGGAATTGTCAGAGCATCAGCGTTGGCTGTTACCAGACGCCTATGTACTACCTGTAGTTACTATGGCGCATGGTGCAGCCCACATCAGTGCAAAAGGCATATGTAAACTTTTGGCTCCAGTATGGCAGAATGAAGGAATTCCTAAATGTGCAGAAAATGTGGTGAAGCATTGCATTGTTTGTTTAATGCATAATCCAGGAAAGGAAACCCCAACTCCAGCAGGTCATTTTGCTCCCCCTACGTACCCTTTCGAGGTATTACAAATCGATTATTTCCATATGGATCATTGTAATAACCATAAGTATGTTCTGGTGGTGGTGTGTGCCTTTTCCAGATGGATAGAGGCCTACCCCCTAAAGGACAATACTGCTTTGTCTACTGCCAACATCCTTTTGAAGGAGTTTTTCCCGAGGTTTGGTTTTCCGCTCATTGTCTGGAGTGACAATGAGAGTGAATTCGTAGGCCAAATTATGCAGAAAGTGTGTACAGGTCTTGGTATTAGGTAGAAATTTCATGCGGCAAACCACCCTCAGTCAGCAGGATTGATAGAGTGCTATAATGGCACTCTCAAGCTCAAATTGGCAAAGATTCAGACCAGCATGGGTCTTGCTTGGCTTGATGCCTGACCATTGGCACTTTTATCCACGAGAACTACTGTTCATTCTCGTTTAGGTGTTAGTCCATATGAGGTCATCCAGCGGAAAAAGAGTTTGGAACCTCTTTGGGTCCCGCCGCGGCAATTTTATTGACAACACGTACAGCAGTAAAGGTCGTCGGGAAAAATACCTGGGTCCACGGCGTGCACTGTAAGAGGGTACCTTTGCCTCTACCTTTTGATCAATGGGTTCGTAAGGGCATGAGTGATAGTGAAGGCGAAAGAGTCCCTCGATTTGTACTTTTGAGTAGTGCACGCCTGGATCAAACAAACTCTAAGAATGAAGACGACGACGTGTTGCAAGAAGCTGTACCATCACCTCTGCGATTGAACACGGCCAACCCAGAAACTTTGTTTAAGGAGCAAACGATTCCTAATAAGACTCAGTATAATTTGCGACCAAGAATAGCAAAGGAAAATTGAATTCTTCTTTTTCTGATTACGTTTTTTTTTAGAGATATTCTTTTTCCACTATCCATCAAGTTGCAGGGTCACGGTAGGAGTCTTAAGCTGTGACCTGAGTTGTGACATAGGTCTGCAGGACTTGCAGTGTCATAGGACGGCTAACAATCACAGCTAAGTGATCTAGGAAGATTGCCGTGAGCAATGCTTTAGAGTATGGATACAAAGGTGGAAATTAATGACCAAAACTTGAAGATGAAAAGTAAAATTAAGAAATACTTGGTTAGTCCGTGTGGCATAATATTATGTATTTTAATTTGTTCATGTGCTCCACTAGCGTGTGTAAGTTGGGTTGTTTATACTATCCAGCCACCACCTGTTCCAACTTCTGTCTCTTTATCTCTCTTTACCACCGCCTCTCCACATCGGTTTCATACACTCCCAGAACACGAACAAATTAGGAGAACAGAATATTTCAATAATTCATTTATTCAGTTATTGCATCAGCATCAACTGGTAATGAATACCACTGATTGTTGGGTCTGTGGGCTCATGCCTCATAATACAGAGAGAGGGATGCCATATTTAGTCCTTCCGTTTTCCTATGAAGGCTCCGCTTGGGCCTATTTGGCTATGTTCTCTAATGTCTATAAGTATCAACTAGGGTATCCTCCTGGTAGTCCATATGGTGGTGGAGCAGATTTCAGTCATAGTTCTTTGATAAAGGGAATAGTGGCTATGGCTAGAATTGCTGAGATTAGTAAGATTCCCATGGATGAGAAAAGAGCATATGATGGCTGGAATATAACTCGTTATGTTACTAGTCTCACCGCTAAGGCTAGGCAAAGGAGATCCCCACTAATTTGGACTGTGCCTCATCAAGGTAATTTCTGTCTACAAATTAATGGTCAGAATGTTAAGAATCAACAGGAAAGTAGTGTCTGTTCCCAAACTTATGTCTATACACCTCAGATTCCCTCACCATTAGTGCCATCACAAGGCACATATTTTATCTGCCATGACAGAGCGTATACATGGCTTCCTACTTACTTTTCAGGAACTTGTTATGTTGCTTTTCTTCTTCCTCCAACATATACTGCTCCTTCAGGCCATCATAGGAAGAGATATGGCAGGGGAGTTATTGATTCGAAAGACACGGCAGGACAAGAAGGAGGTGACTTTATTAAAGGGTTGCTTCCTTTCTGGGGCCCAATGGCCAATAGCAGAGACATTAGACAACTAGTTTGTGTTGTTGAGGCTACTATAAACGTAACTTCTGGAGCCTTGAGTAATCTGACAGCCGAACTTCAGGCGGATCGCCTTATGACCTTGCAGAACCGAATGGTTCTAGACATTGTCCTTGCAGATCGTGGAGGAGTCTGTAAATTGATCGGGTCTAGTTGCTGTGTTTACATTCCTGATAATGCCCCTACAGTTTAGCACGCTATCTCCAAGTTACATATCATCTCCGAGTCTATACATCAGGACACGGGAGATTGGTCTGTGATGGGATGGTTTTGGGGACTACTGTCCACATGGGGATGGAAGATACTAACTTTCCTTGGAATGGTTTTGGCCATCATTTTCTCTTGTTGTCTCTGTGTATAGTGTGGACCTGCCATCTGTGGTCTTTGTGCCACTATATGTGTCCCGAAGCCTGTGTCACAGAAAACAGAGAATATTAGAATGATGCTACAACAGCAGCTCGATGACCTCAAGGCCATTGAAATCAACTCAGACTAACTCGAGTCCTTGGTGTTTTGCCTGAGTAATGGCAAAAGGAGGGTCTGAGGTTCTTTGATTTCTGACTTCGTCCCGTATCTAGCCGCCATTTTGTGTCTCGTCGCCATTTTGTGTTGCCCTCACTCAGGCCGCACGGCGAAAGGAGTGTTTTTGCTTTTCTCAGCTATTGGGTGTTCTTTCAGTTAAAGAGTAACTACATTGCCCTTGTTTACGAAACCGATGTCAGGGTCTGACCGAGTTTGTTAATCCATGTCTGGGTTGACTGATTCCCGTCTCGACTGACTATTTGCCTGCTCCTATTCTTTCCCTACATTATCTTATCTGACTGGCCTTCACTATTCTCTCATTGTATTCTCTTGTTACACAGCTATCCTTTGAGGCAAACAAATACATCCTGCCACCTGCAAATTGGATTGTTGGTCCACTACTGATTAATTTGTTGGGAGGGGTAACACACAGGGTCTGAAAAAGGGGCGTATTTGAGATACCTGATAGCTTGTTTTCCAACTTTTCTCATTGGTTTGTTTTGTGTGTGTAAGGAGTAAACGTTGTAAATATGTTCCTATAAAAGATTGTGCTCCTCGGATTGAAGTGGCAGTCTCCTCAGAACCTACCTTGCGTATGACTTGTGGGATAACTGTGCTTGGCGCAGCTAATAAATCTGGCTTTCCACGCTCAACAGAGTGTCTCGTGTCTCTGTTCGACAAGGCATGTGAACTCTGGGATTTAAGGCGTGCTCTGCGCCACCAGGCCCATAAGGCCCGGTTCTCCAAGGCTGCAAGGGGGATGGTAGGAGGGTGCAAGGGGGATGGTGAAGAAGCTAAAACTTTGACCACCCCTATCACCAATACTGTGTATGCTCAAGCCCAATTGCACTCATCCCATATGGTCCAGGTACACACCCATGGACCATGCACAATGTACAGGGAGTGAGAAAGTACTGACAAGATAGCTGACCCTGGGCCCTGGTGTATGTAGCACAAGGCTCTCCTGTGACCAGTGCAAACACTAACATCAGGACAACAATGTCAGATATCTTGCACAGGAACTCACAACCACGGTCATGGCAGCATGCTCCATGGGGGGACAGCCACACCGTGAGTGAGGCCCAGTTACAACTCACACGCCAACTACCAGCACGGCCTGTCGCACACACCCCTTACATAAACATAGCCAGCTGGGACAGACAATGTAGTGCCCCACTGTCACAATCGTCATGTAACACAACCGACCTGATCAAGCATTTAATCAAAAAATTGACACGGCTGAGTCACAAGTCACTTGCACTTATACCACGATGCCGTAGCTACACCCTACTGACGCAGTGGATGCACACATATTACTGCAATGGTGCTGGGTATTGACAAGGTGATGCACCTGGGAGATGTGCCACGTTCTAAAGCCCTGCGCCAGAAGTAGGTGGACTGGTCATGGTGTGGTTGTGGTGTGGTGTGCGGTGGCTGCCCGTCACGGCGCAGCAACACCTCCCAATAGTGGCTGAGTGAAATCTGAAACATTTCACTCTGTCACTTTTATGCGCATGCTGCCTTAAAACCCTGCGCATGCCTGAAGCAGACGTAAGGATTGACACAGCATTGTTCTGATAGGGCCACACAGAGCTTTGCTGGATCTGCGTTTCACCAGCGACACAACTATAGCAATGTGCCACTTTCATGGCACAGATGCGGGACGCAACTGTACTGTTATCACACTATGGCGATCCACTGTGATAATGTGTTGCATCCATGCTGGCATAGCTGTGGTGCACAATGACTGACAAATCCCTGCTGATATGGCTGGCTGTGCCATTTATTGAAAATAGACCCTCACATTAAAATATGTCCTGAACACAGATCAATCTGACATCAAAAGTGAACAGTGTGAGGAAACCAAAGCAGGTGTAACAGTGACAATGACAATGTATATGAAAATTCGATTTTGCATTAAATGGCATTAATATTGTCTGTCTCTCACACCCACAGGGCAAAGTGCACAATCTACCCCCAACCAGGGGGGAGATGGATCACAGTCCCAGGCTCCACAGGACCCTGATCCCACCAACAGCAACGCCTCAGCTCTCACCACTCCATGGATGACCCCGACCAACATGGCACCTCTGGATCCCAAACCTGTGCAGCACCTGGATCAAGAGCATCTGCGCCAACCACTACACCCATTCCTGCCACATCCCAGCAGACAGCTCGGAGCCCTGCCCACAATCCACAACTGAGCCAGTCTGACAATGAGGGACAAGCTTCGCCGGGCACCCAAGAGGTAGAAGACAGCACCACCACTGTCAACCCTCAGGGGTCCTGTCGACCCGATGTGCCCACAACAGCAGAACAGGCTCGTGTGGGCAGGGGTGGTGGGAGCGGCACAAGGCGGAGGCGAGAACCTGACCAGCAAGCTGCAGGGCACGGTATGTCTGAACTCAGAAAAATCATAGAGGAATACTGGTGGGACACCAGGGAGTTCAGCCAGGGAGTGGGGGCCCTCATTGATTTAAAAAACCAGCAGGCGAGCAACACACCAGTCAACGACGACACCAAGGACGGATGGAGGCAAGACTGGCTGAGCTCTTGGTGGTGCAGAGGGACATAAGCCATTCACTCCGCCAGATTGCTGACAACATGCAGCACTCTCCCTGTGTCACCAGGCCAGAAACATCGAGGCAAAGACTGCCAACAGGCACAGGGAGGAGGTGGAATCATCCGATGGAGAGTCCCAGGCATCGTCAAGGCCTGCATATGAGGGTCCTCCAAGGAAGGTGGGTCATCCATGGAGAAGACGTTGAGAGGCAGAGGGCCATGCTCATCTCCCAGGTCACCTGGTCTGGCATCTTGCCTTTGTGTGCAACAGCATCACCTTATTGACTGTCTGTCTCTCCCACATGGACTTGCTGGTCGCAGAGTCACCAATGATGCCAAACACTGTGGTCTGGACTCTGCTGACTAAAACTGCAAGGCATCACATCTCCCTCTGTGAACTTTGGATTCCCCGCATTTTTGTATAGCACATAACACCTACTCACATTTCACTCACAAGATGGAAAAATAAAAATAACAAACACAATATGTATTGATGTTGAAGTAGTTTTTTTCCCTGAGTCAACAACATACGTGTCGGGATATGTCAAAGTATGCCAGAGTGTTGATCAAACTCAAGCCATCCATACACTGGGATCTGAGTCTGGTTGTGGACACACATAGGTCACAATGTATGATCAACTACATCCATGGAGGGAAATACTCACACGTGATGGTTACTATCTGCTGGGGGGGGGGCTGGCTTGTCATACTGCTCTGACAGACAGTTACAGAAGAGTCTCATGAATGTGTACAGGTCATGAGTAATGTGTTGGTGTCCAGGGAGGGACTACCAGGTCTGTTTGTTGCTGTTGGAGAACTATCACTCGCATTCAGTTGTACTGTGGAAGTGTTTAATGTTGCCCAGGGCAAGGGTGGCTGGACGTCCATATTAGTTTTTTGGGCTGTGGTTGTGGAGTGCCACTGAGTGTGGCTGAGGAGTATGAACGTGATCCTGCAGTTGAAAGTGGGACTCTCAATCAATCAATCAATCAGGATATTTGTAATGCGCGCTACATACCTGTGAGGGTTTCAAGGAGCTGGGGAGAGGGGAGGCGTCTGCTACTGATAGAAGAGCCAGGTCTTGAGGAGTTTTGTGAAGGCCAACAGGTCCTGGGTCTGACGTAGGTTGGTCAGGAGAGTGTTCCAGGTCTTGGCGGCGAGGTGGGAGAATGATCTGCCGCCGGTGGTGTTTTTCCAGATGCGTGGAACTATGGCGAGAGCGTGGTTAGCAGAGCGGAGGCTGCGGGTAGGGGTGTAGAAGCTGAGTCGGTCGTTGAGGTATGCTGGTCCTGTGTTGTGTAGGGCTTTGTGTGCGTGGATGAGGAGTGTGAAGGTGATCCTGTTGTTGACGGTGAGCCAATGCAGGCCTCTCAGGTGGGGTGTGATGTGACTGCGTCGGGGGGGGTGTTGCAGATCAGTCGTGCGGAGGCATCCTGGATGCCTTGCTGCCGTCTCAAGAGCTTGGTTGTTGTTCCCACGTAGAGGGCTTTCCTGTAGTCCAGTCTTCTGGTGACGAAGGCCTGGGTGACGGTTTTTCTTGCGTTGGAGGGGATCCATATGAAGATCATGCGGAGCATTCGGAGGGTGTTGAAGCATGACGCGGAGACGGCGTTGACTTGCTTGGTCATGGAGAGGGTGGAGTCGAGGATGACCCCCAGGTTGAGTGTGTGGTCGGTGGGTGCTGGGGCTGTACCTAGCGATGTTGGCCACCAGGAGTTCTACCAGGCTGATGGGGTGGTGCCAAGGATGAGGACCTCTGTCTTATCTGAAATCAGCTGCTGCCTGTTGTCCTTCATCCATTCTGCGACTGCCTTCATTCCCGTGTGGAGGTTGCCTTTGGCGGTGTGGGGGTCTTTTGTGAGGGATATGATCAGTTGGGTGTCGGCGTAGGAGATGATGTTAAGGCTGTGTTGTCGAGCGATGTGTGCGAGTGGTGCCATGTAGATATTGAACAGCGTCGGGCTGAGTGATGATCCCTGTGGGATGCCGCAGATGATCTAGGTGGTCTTGGAGCGGAAGGACGCTCTGGGTTCTGCCAGAGAGGAAGGATGTGGCCAGGCCAGGGCCTTCTCTTGGATTCCAACATCGTGGAGGTGTGCTGTTAGGGTGCAGTGGCAGACCATGTCGAAGGCTGCTGATAGTTACAGAAGGATGAGGGCGGCTGTTTCTCCTTTGTCCATCCGGATCCTGATGTTGTGGGTGGGGGCGATGAGGGCGGTCTTGGTGCTGTGGTTGCAGCAAAAGCAGGACTGGGATGGCTCCCGGATGTTGTTGTCTTCGAGGTAGCAGGTCAGCTGTCTGTTGACAATGTCCTCCGTGACTTTTGCCAGGAAGCGGAGCAAGGAGATGGTCAGGAAGTTCTTGAGGTCATTGGGCTCCACCTTGGGTTTCTTCAGTAGGGCGTTGATCTTGGCGAGCTTTCAGCTCTCCAGAAAGGTTGCAGTTTCTAAAGAGATGTTGATAGTTTTTTGAAGATAGGGTGCGATGGGTGTGCTGGCTTGGTTGAAAACGTGGTGAGGGCATGGGTCAGATGATTCAGAGTGTATGGAGTTCATGGTCTTGATGGTGTCCTCGTCCCTGACGTTGGAGGAGGTGGTCATGCAACTGGTGTGGGTGGTGGTCGCAGGGGTGGTGGTACCGGCAGGGGATGAGGGGGTGTGGGGGTGGAAGCTGTCATTGAGGTCAGTGATCTTGTGGTGAAAGAAGGTGGCCAGTGAATCGCACAGGTCTTGTGATGGTGGAATGTCGTTGGTGTTGGAGCAGGGGTTGGAGAGGTCTTTCACGATGTTGAAGCGCTCTTTGGTGCTGTGTGTGTTGTTGTGTAGGTGGTCCTTGAAGCCGTGCCTTTTGGTAGTCCTGATGAGTTGGTGGTGTTTCCGTGTGGCGTTCTTGTGGGGTGTGTAGCTGTCTGTTGTGAGGTTGCGGAGCCAGTACTGCTCCAGTTTCCGACAGGTGCGTTTGGAAGCCCGGAGGTCTTTGGGGTACCAAGTGGCTTTCTTGTTGGTGTGATTGGTTGTGGAGGTCTTGAGTGGGGCGAGGGTGTGGGCGCAGTTGTTGATCCACTGTTTGAGGTTGATGCAGGCAGCGTCGGGGTCGGTGGGGTCAGTGGGTGGTTCCAGGGTGAGGCTGGTTGTCAGTTGGTCTTTGAGACCTTGCCCCAGCAGCGGCGTGTAAACTGTTGGGTGCGGTGGTGTTTGGTGGGCTTCCTGAAGGTGAAGTGGACGCATCTGTGGACAGTCCAGTTAGGTCTGGTGTTGTGGTTGAAGTTATGTGGGGACTTGGGGAGAACATGGGGTCCAGTGTGTGTTCAGCATCGTGGGTGAGTGTCGTCACAAGCTGTTTGAGTCCGAGGTTGGCGAGGTTGTCGATCAGGGCAGTAAAGTTGGCGTTGCTGTTGTTTTCAAGGTGGAAATTCAGGTCCCCGGGGAGGATGTAGTCCGTGGAGGAGAGGGCGTGTGTGCTGATGAGCTTGGCGATGGTGTTGCTGAACTGTGGTCGGGTTCTGGGTGGCTTGTAGACGACAGTTACTCTGAGGGTGGTGTTGGGGTCAGTGTGGATCTGGAAGTGCATATGTTTGGCGGTGGTGAGGGTGTCATTGGTGTTGGTTATGACTCTGAGGGAGTGCTTGTGGATGATGGCGATTCCCCCTCCCACTCTGTTGGTATGGTGTCTGCGATAGATTTTGTAGCCCCCTGGGATGGCAATGGCGATGTCTGGTGGCGAGGTGACTTTCATCCAGGTGTCCGTCAGGAAGGTGACGTTGGGGTTGTTTGAGTCTAGGAGATCACACAGTTCGATGGCATGCTTGCAAGTGGACCGGGTGTTGAGGAGGATGCATCGGAGGTGGTGGGTTCTTTGGTTGATGTTTTTGCGGGCCGGATGTTGTTGAAGCTGCAGTTCTGGCAGGTGAAGGGCCCTTGGGTGTGCTTCGGGGTAGCCCGGTAGCAGGAGTGATCATATCCGGGTTTTAGTGCGTGGAGCGTGCTGGAGTCATAGTGCAGTCTGGTGTTGTGGCGGCTTCAGGGTCCCGGGGTTATGGTGCTGGGTGCGGTCCATGCGCCGACAGGCACAGACGGGCTTGCCTTTTGCGCGTCTTTGGCGCACCATCGGCGCACCTGCTGTGCACGTCCGCCGTGTGGCCGCACAGCGGCCGCCATATTACAGCGGGGGAAACATCACTTACAACGCAAGCATTACAATGCACTACCATTACATCGCAACCATTACAACGCAAACCATTACAACGCATTGCGCTGGGGGGCGCTCTAGGATAGGGAATATATTTAATTTACTATCCAACACCTTCCCTACTATCCACGGGGACTGGAGTTGGAATAGTAAATTAAATAATTCACTATCCAGCGCCTAAAAGCACTATGCGTTGTAATGGTATGCGATGTAAAAACCGCGTTGTAACAGCAGGCGTTGTAATAGCCTGCGTTGTAACGTCATAGATCCTACAGCGGGGAGGGAGGGAGGAGCAGCTGGGAGGTGGGAGCCTGACGGCGATGGGTCGTGGCCTCAGGGGCAGCGGCGGCAAGGGGTGTGCAGAAGCAAGGGGGCGGGTGGGGGATAAAAATGCATGCACAAGCCTTAGAGCCTACAATGGAAAAACAGAGCACAATGTACACGGAGGAGAAAGAAAATATAAGTTATAAATCACGTGGGAAAGTGCAGTAGGCAACCGCAAATGCAAAGTGGAAGGGCGGGCACAGCAGGCGCAAACTCGCGCTTCACGCAGTAACGGGCAGGGAGCAGGTGGAGCTATTTGGTGGCGGGGGGCGATCTGGCCTGCAAGCAGGGTCAAGGGTCACTCTTGACTCTAGTAGGTATCTCAGGTGTACGGTCATGTGGCTGTGGCAGGGGATGTTGATTATGAGATGTCCGCATGCGCCCTGGGTGTGCACATGTCCTCCTGGAGTCTGGCTCTTCTTCCTGTGTAGAGGTTGTTGCCGTAGTTGAGCTGGCTGCTGTTGTGGACCTGGGTGGCTGTCTGTCTTGACTAGGAGTGGATCTATCTGAAGGTCATTTCCAGCATGTAGATGGACTTTCAGCATGTCCAGTCAAGTCAAGTCAAGTATAAATTTGTAAAGCGTACTACTCACCCAGAGGGTCTCAAGGCGCTTGAATGAGGGGGGGAGCTTTATTTATCAAATATCCAAGTTTTTAGTTGTTTTCTGAAGGAGAGGTGGTTTTGTGTAAGGCGGAGGTGAGTGGGGAGAGAATTCCAGGTCTTGGCCGCTAAGTAGGAGAAGGATCTTCATCCCATGGTGGATCTTTGGATGCGTGGAATTGCGGTGAGGGCTTGGTTGGACGATCGAAGTTGGTGGGTGGGGGTGTAAAAGGACAGGCGCGAGTTGAGGTATTCGGGTCCAAGGTCGTAGAGGGCTTTGTGTGCGTGGGTGAGGAGGCGGAATGTTATTCTCTTGTTGACGGGGAGCCAGTGGAGGTCTTTCAGGTGACCGGAAATGTAAGCTTGGCGGGGGATGTCTAGGATGAGTCTGGCTGAGGCGTTTTGGATGCGTTGGAGCTTCTTCTGTAGTTTGGCGTAAAGGGTGTTTCCGTAGTCCAATCGGCTTGTGACCAGTGCATGGGTGACTGTCTTTCTTGTTTCGGTGGGGATCCAACGGAAGATTTTTTTGAGCATACGTAGGATGTTGAAGCATGATGATGTGACGGCGTTGACTTGTCTGGCCATCAAGAGGGAGGAGTCCAGGATGAAGCCCAGGTTACGTGCGTGGTCTGTTGGTATGGGTGCAGTTCCTAGGGCCGGTGGCCACCATGAGTCGTCCCAGTAGGAGGGGGATGATCCTAAGATGAGGACTTCCGTTTTGTCCGAGTTCAGTTTTAAACAGCTGTTCTTCATCCATTCGACTACTTTTTTCATCCCTTCGTGTAGGTTGGTTTTGGCGGTGTTTGGGTCTTTGGTGAGGGATAGGATCAACTGGGTGTCGTCAGCGTATGAGATAATGTTGAGGTTGTGTTGGCGCGCAATGGATGCGAGGGGACTCATGTATACGTTGAAGAGGGTAGGACTGAGTGAAGAACCTTGGGGTACGCCACAGATGACTTCAGTGGCCTTTGATTTAAAAGGGGGGAGGCGGACTCTCTGGGTTCTTCCGGCGAGGAACAAGATGATCCAGTCCAAGGCTTTTCCTTGTATTCCGACGTTGCTGAGGCGTTGTATGAGGGTGCTATGACAGACTGTGTCAAAGGCTGCGGAGAGGCCAAGTAGGATGAGGGCAGCAGTTTCTCCGTTGTCCAGTAGAGTTCGAATGTCGTCCGTTGCTGCGATAAGGGCGGTCTCGGTGCTGTGTTTGGCTCGGAATCCGGACTGTGAACGGTCGAGGGATTTGTTGGATTCAAGGAAGGCGGCGATTTGGCTGTTGACGGCTTTCTCAATGACTTTGGCAGGGAATGGGAGGAGAGAGATGGGGCGGTAATTCTTAAGTTCAGTGGGGTCTGCTGTAGGTTTCTTCAAGACGGCTCTGAGTTCGGCATGTTTCCAGCTTTCCGGGAAGGTGGCGGAGTTGAGGGAGCAGTTGATGACGTCTCGGAGATGGGGTGTGATAATGGAGTTTGCTTTGTTGAGAATGTGGTGGGGACATGGGTCGGTTGGCGATCCTGAGTGAATGGTGTTCATCAGGCGGATGGTGTCTTCAGTGGTGATTGGGTCCCAGGCGCATAGGTTGTTGGAGGGGGGTTCTAGTTCGCAGGTAGGGGGGGTGGGTTGGTCTCCAAAGCTGTTATGTATGTCAGCGATTTTGTTGTGGAAAAACGAGGCTAGAGAGTCGCAGAGGTCTTGGGAGGGAGTGATGTCGTTGGTGCCGGCGGTGGGGTTGGTAAACTCTTTGACGATGTTGAATAGTTCTTTGCTGTTGTGGGCGTTGTTGTCGAGTCGATCCTTGAATGCTGATTTCTTGGTGGATCGGATTAGTTGGTGGTGTTTGCGGGTGGCGTTCTTGAAGGTGGCCAGGTTGTCAGTGGTTGTTTTTTTTTTCACCAGGCTTTCTCGAGGGTGCGACAGATCTTCTTGGATTTCTTAAGGTCGTCATTAAACCAGGGGGCTTTTTTATTGCCTTGTTTGATATGATAGTTTTTCAAGGGTGCTAATTTGTCAGCGCTGTGGGTGATCCGTTGTGTGAGGTTGGTGGCTGCTAGGTTTGGGTTGGATGATTTTGCAGGCGGGTTTTGGTGAAGCGATGTGAAGAGCTGGTCGGTGGTAATTTTGTTCCAATTTCTCCGGGGGATTGGTTGTGAGTGGTTGTGGGTCGTAGTCTTTTTGTAGTTGGAGTGAACGCAGCTGTGGTCCGTCCAATGGAGAGTTGTGGTGTGATTAAAGGAGATGTGCTTGCTGGAGGTGAAGATTGGGTAAAGCGTGTGCCCGGCAATGTGGGTGGGGGTGTCAACCAGTTGTTTGAGTCCGAGATTGGCGAGATTGTCTAGAAGGGTGGTGGTGTTGTTGTCGATGTTCTTTTCCAGGTGGAAGTTGAGGTCTCCCAGTATAATGTATTCCTCGGAGGGGAGGGCGTGAGGGCTGATGAAGTCAGTGATGTCTTCGCAGAATTGTGTGCGGGATCCAGGAGGTCTGTAGATGAGGGTGCCTCTGAGTGTGGTCTTAGGGTCGGTGTGAATCTGGAAGTGAAGGTGTTCGGCGGTTGTGAGGTTGTCATCGGAGTTGGTTGTGATGCGGGTGGTGTTCTTATGCACGATGGCGATTCCTCCTCCGGTTTGGTTGATGCAGTCCTTTCGGATGATCTTGTAGCCGTCCGGGATGGCAATGGCGATGTCGGGAGCTGATGAGGTGCTCATCCATGTTTCTGTCAGAAAGGCGACGTCTGGCGATGTGGTGTCGAGAAGGTTCCAAAGTACAGTGGCGTGTCTGTGGACCGAGCGGGCATTGAGTAGGATGCACTTCAGGTGGTTAGTGTCGGGGCTCTGTTTGGAGTTTGTGGATTTGGCGTGGGTCCTGATGCAGTCGAACTTGCAGGAGTGGCAGGTGAATGATCAATGGATGTGTCCTGGGGCGGCTAGGTAGCAGTTTGGGAATCGGCCGGGGTTGAGTGCTGAGAGGGTAGCGGAGTTGTACGTTATGCAGAGGGAGAGGAGTTTGCGGGGGCCAGGGGGTATGGGGCTGGGCGCGGTCCAGGCGCTGACGGGTGTAGACGGGCTTACCTTTGGCGCACCTTTGGCGCGCATAGGGCGCGACCGCTGCGCGTGAACGCTGCACGCAGAAGCATCTGTCATAAGTGGATAGTGGAAGGGGGTGGGGCAAGGGAGGAGCAGCTGGGAGGCGGGAGCGGGGTGGAGAGACGGGCTATGAGGCAAAACAACAACAAAATGGCAGCAACAAAAAAGAAAGCGAAACAGGGCGAGACTGGGGCACAATCTGTGGTGACTCCTAGGTATGGGCAGAGGCACAATCGGGCATAAATAATTTTAAAATCAATGCGAGCAGAGCAATGTGAGCAGTATAATATATAGCAGTACAAATGACAATCTACAAATAACAATCTGACAATACAGGCAATGGCAGCAATGCAGAGGTATTATAGTGCTAGGAAATCCCTAACAATCACACTGAAATAGCGCTAATGATAATGGCAGCAGAGCGAGCGGAGCGCAGACGCGGTGGTCTAAATCAGCTTCAAAGCGCTACGATACCAAAAAGCCTTGGGAGCGTGGGGAGCGACCTCTTCTGAGCGAGTCCGGAGAGTCACAGCGTGGGGATAGACGGGCCGGTCTACAACTATCTGCGGGAGGGAGGAGCAGCTGGGAGGCGGGACCGGGGTGGAGAGACGGGCTATGAGGCACAACAACAACAAAATGGCAGCAACAAAAAAGAAAGCGAAACAGGGCGAGACTGGGGCACAATCTGTGGTGACTCCTAGGTATGGGCAGAGGCACAATAGGGCATAAATAATTTTATAATCAATGCGAGCAGAGCAATGCGAGCAGTATAATATGTAGCAGTACAAATGACAATCTACAAATAACAATCTGACAATACAGGCAATGGCAGCAATGCAGAGGCATTATAGTGTTAGGAAATCACTAACAATCACACTGGAATAACGCTAATGATAATGGCAGCAGAGCGAGCGGAGCGCAGACGCGGTAGTCTAAATCAGCTTCAAAGCGCTACGATACCAAAAAGCCTTGGGAGCGTGGGGAGCGACCTCTTCTGAGCGAGTGCATGAGGTAGCAATGGTGTGGATTTGGTGAACTAGATGCAAAAATTGATGTAGCAATGCAGGATGGTGGTGTGTTTGTCCTCCAGCCAGGAGTTGCTCTACCCCTGACCCATTTATCCTGTGCGGGTGTGGGCCTGCGTGCTGAAGTAGTAGTCCAATGTCTGAAGAGCAATCAGTAAAGTGGTGTACTAGCTCAGTGGTCTCAGATTTTGACACAATTTATGTGGAAGCCTCTCAGCTTGATTAGCATATGTAAATACACTTCCCCTACTGACCCCCTGACCGCAGAGCAATACAAAGAATCACTTTCAACACTTAAACGTCATGTGGAACCCTTACCTCAGATTGGTCTCCAACCCGGATATGTGGAGACACACGTTCCTCCTGCACATCTTAAGTAAAGGCAACACAGATCCTGTATAAGCTTCCAATCACACACCAAAATCTATCTATCAGTCGTGGCGGCAAACATTTCTGTGAAAATGTCCTGGCAGAAACTGATGCACTTTGATGAAGATAATAGCCTCCTTCATGACTCGCTATCCAGCTTCCATCCCACCCATAGTACACAGTTGTCCCTTATACAAATGGCAGACTCTATACGCTGGGATGTAGACGGAGGTTCCAAGGCGGCGTTGGTGATGTTAGACATGTCTACAGCATTTGACACCGTAGACCATCCCATTCTTTAGAACTGCATGAAGACCATAGGTTTGTGGTACTCAGTGCTGAACTGGATATTGTCCTAACTATCTGACTGCACACATCAGCTCCGCACCTACACATTCTACTCCATAGTCAAACCACAGAAGTGGGGTATGCCGCAGGGCTACGCTCAGAGCCAGCAGACTTTAGTAATATTTACTTTACCCGCTGGCTGAATCGATTGCCATGTCTGAAGTCCAAATGATATCATGTGCTGAGGATCTTGTGCTTCTAATCACCTACAATCCAGTCAGTGCTGCAATTTTTGAGCATCACCAAAATAAGTCCTTGGTGTTGTGTGTCACTCTGGGGGTCTACCTCACAAAGTATTAACAATCAGATGCCTGCAATGTTGGTGTCGTCCTTGCAGGTGGTCTAGTGTCCATCTGTGTCGCAGAATCTGGGCACAGGGTGTTGCGTTGTCACTAGAGATGCAGCACCATGAATGTGTGAACACATGATGGCAGAAGGTGTGAGACACTATGGAAAAGTAGCAGACAAAGACAGGGATATTTGCAAAGCACCATGTTACATGTGTATGGAAAGGAAGGAGTGTCTGGTTACTCATGGGTCACTGCTAGGAAATGGGTGAACAATCACCAAATATGACGGCCTCAGGATCAGGCACCAAAAGGCCAAGCGGGGCAGAGGACAAACAGCGTCAGCATGTGTTGCATGACCGTTGCGGGTATTAAGCTACAAAAATACATACACCATGATGTATGTCAATCACATTAGGGCCATGACCTATTACAAACACCATGCATGTTGACCCAGTACACATAACTACATATGCACTATCATTGTAAAGTATCCCATAGATGACGCATGCAGACAGGAAAGAAATCTGCGGTGACAGTAATGGGGCACAATGTACACTTGGGAATATTTTTACTACAGAAATGGTTCAAGTTTGTTCTGAGGCCTTGCTGCTTTAGCCAATGTACATGGCTAGTGGCATTGCTCAGAAGGAAATTACTGTCATGCAATGAGGATACCTGTAATGCTGGTGAAACTATCTCCACACGACTACCAGGGACTGTCGGTGCCTTTGATCCTCAGATGTGTGCGATACTGATAGGGGTCCATCTCCAGATAGCCCCTTGGTCTGAGTATGAATAACAGACTCAAAAGGGTGATCAGGCGAGGGAAGGAGAGGATGAGAACAGCAGGGAGGGAGATCTGAAACAAAGGTAAACAAGCACAACAAATCAAGACTTCTTGGCACTGAATCACATTATACTCATGACGTATACTGTAACAGTTACACCTGTGTACTTTCACCATAGCCACTGTATCCAATTTGTCAGCACAGGTTTTGAAATGATACTACAGCTGAGGTTTTAACAGGGACACATAAAAGGTTGCAGAGTTTGTCACCTAAATGAAGGCGATCTAAAGCTCACCAGGCTGCTTCAATGCAATTAGAACCATGCACTCATCAAGTTACTCACAGTGTATGAATGAGGTTAAAAAATACAGTGAATTGAATTTATAGCAGTGCTACTCACACAAAGCAAAAAACACTTTACATTTGCCATACCACTATGTTGGTGCGTCATCAGTGCAACATTCCTGGAATCATGGGAATAGAAAGTTAACATAAAGTTACCAAGGAGGCTTGCAAAGCAGTGTTCTCCACCGGCACTGATGTAGCGACGTGATAGTGACATTACATACTGGCACAAGGGGCAATGCATCCATACGAACAGACTCACTGGACAGTTGTCAAAACATGTGAGACATACACTGGCCCACACCTTCACAACATCTCATTAGGTAAACCAAACTGTATTGGCCCACAACATAAATGTGATGAGCCAGACACATCCTGCTGCACACAGTGAGGTTGCAATTGCACACAGAGACTGTGGTTGTGATGTCACACACAATGTAAACCGGTGACATCCGCAATGTGTCTGGCCCAAGGTTTACATACATTGATGCATTCACCAGAGTCAACAACAGATGACTGACAAGAAGGGTGACTGTCTAGTCATGGGTGTCTTGCAACAGGCATCTTGATCCGTGTTAATGACACATGTATGTATGCTTCTACAACATGCACAGAAACAGTTCCCACATATTCCCAAAGCATACTAACCCAAAAAAGCCTGTTTAGAGTTCTTACCCAAATGGACATTTCCACGTCTGTGCATGGAACGCTGATTCGACACACGTTGCAATCATCAGGATGAATAGCAGGAGTACTAAGATGATCCCCTGGTTGGTGTGTTTAACATTTTGCATATGTACTTCTAGGGAGCAAGGTAATTAGACTGCACATTGATTTGCGCATCATGTGGGAGGGAGGTCTGTGACATGTGTTGGTACCTTTCCTGTGCCACGACCTGTGCACTTTGTTTTGCATTCATATTTATTTGCAGTGATCATGAGTATCAAATAGGAGTGTAATTTTCAAAATGCACACCCTACCGGCATGCATGACCCATGTTGTATACTCATACATGATGTACATCATTTGCAAGATATGCATAGTGACAAGACAGTTATTCATGAGACAGTCAGCATTTCTAGACCCACAGATCGGTGTGCCCACTACAGTGCCCTGCAACACCCTGGCCTCCTAATCATGTGTATCATCCAGCACTGTGCCCAGTCTATGTGGGTTCAGCATGGGTGTGCCTCAGTGGCATTGGTCACTGCCATACTTTGTATTTATGATGTGTTAGCTACATGTGCACACTGTCCATGAATACAAGATTTGGCTTGTGAATACTCACACTGGGCAGTGCCTGTGTACCTATTCACAAGTATCTGTTGCTGGTTGTTTGTGACTAAAATGGATTGCCAGCTACAGGAATTGACCTTGGTTTACTTTTTCAAAAGTTGCAGCACTGTTTTTGTTACCCTGATTCAGATGTTTAACTTCTTGAGCTATATCAATCACATTAATGGAGTGATGGGGGTGTTGTGCAGGAGAGGTGTGATGGACCTGCCTGTTTGGCCTTGTCAGTTGTGAGATATGGATGTAATTTGGGAGGTACAGTTATCACCATGCACTTCCCCTGTGATGCTGGACAGTGCTGTCATTGGGGGCTTTACAGGCTATGTTGTTTGCTTACAGAGAAGATTGTGCCTCAAAGACTTTTGCTAAATGTATGTAATTGTGATGCTACGATGTTTTGTCTTAGTGTGCACACTACAGTGCTCACATTTCCCATGTGGTTAAGGGTTTGTCTACAATGCAGCAAACATTTTGATCTTCACAATTGCAGGCACATTAGCTTAAGCGTTGTCCTGATTTGGGACATATGGGCCCCCTCACCTGCCAGCCAGTGTGTGTTATGTGCTAGCAACTGTTTGCTCTGGTAATAGATGCCCCTGTGAGGAGTGACACATTTGAAGTGATATCACATTGCTGAATGTACCTAGGCACTCCCTACACTTGTTGCGAGTTGTTAATGTTTGGAATGTGTTCATATGACAAATTGTGTAGGTTACACTTATGTGTCTGCATTATAGTTGGTGCACACCACACAACATTTGCAATGTTTTTGGATAAGCAGGCAGTTTTTGAATGAGGCCAGTGTTAGTGGTTAATGGTGTGCCTTGGTCTACATAGACATGTCCCCACAGTGGTCTTGAGTGCTTGAGACTCCTTTGCTGTCAATTGTACAGACTAATATGTGTCAATCCATCTAGACCTCCATTGGACCATGTATATGGTATATGGTCCACGCCATTTGTTTCTAACATTGTTTCATCTTGAAGTGTGCAAGCTGTCTCAATACATGTGTCAATGTTGTTTGTGTGCATTTCCTTTTGAGAGATCTTTCATGCAGGCACATATGTGTTATGTTCACAAGATGGATAATTTACACATGCAATACAAGCTGAATATGTGAAGTATGCAGAGTCCCAAGATGTCGAGATTTTATGACATTACTTTTCACCAAACAGTACTTCCTGGGCTCTGGGTGTGGTGTAACCTTGGTAAGTGAGGTGTGTTACTTTGCCCTGAGGGGCAACACAACAGTTTATTGATTTCTGAACTTGAGGTGGCATACCTTCATTGTATAGGTCAGCTCTCATGTTAAAAAATAGAACCTCCTCAGTGTGATTGTCACTCAAGTTGTGGCCTGGTCTGGTTTTTGGATCCTGGTGTCCAAGTAGCATTGTGTCTATACCAACTGTGCTGTGCCCAAATAATTATGTGGTCATGTGTCAGATGTGTACGTGACTGATGCATTTTTATTTATTCTTCTTGCCAATAGCATCATCAACCAACACTGGAGGAGACATGAGAATGGACCAGGAGGAGGAACCCAGCAGCACTGCCACCAGCTTGGAGGAGTTGGAGGGAGCCAGTGGCACGGAGGGTGAGGGGAGTCATGCGACCGGACCTTTGGAAGGGGACACTTCTTATCATGCAGACGGCTCAGCTTCTGACTCCCAGGAGGAGGGGGAATACACGGCAACAGCATCTTCCACCTATGTGTCTGTCCCCACCTCCTCCAGACCAATCTCTACCCTCCCAGTTGCTAGGGTCCCTTCTATCTGTGCTGTCCCCCATGTCTCCTTCGTCCCCGGCACCGCAGCCCCTGCCACTGTCTCCCCTGCTGCCCTCAGTGCCGAGTCTGTGGACCTACTCTGGCAGATTCATGTTGGTCTGACATCAAAGCTGACTGTCCTCCATGGTCAAACCCAGATACTGACACAGTTGTTGTCATTCATGGAGGGCATGTCAGATAACATGTCTGACCAATGTCGGAGTCTATCGTCCATAGACTCCTCACTGACAGCAGCAGTTGCCCTTCTGCAGCGGCAAGTCCCCCCCTCCTTCAGACCCATCCACATCCCCCTTTCCCTTACCTGTCCACTGAACACGCAGATACACAAGATCACGCACACCAACAGAGCCAGCCAGCACATCACCACAGAAGTCTAGGCACAGATCTCTAGACACCCAATCTCAGGGGGATGCAGGCACACCCACAGGGACTGGGGTCAGATGGCATGCACGCAACCACAGAAGCAGTCCGTAATACTCAGAGCCCTCCCTCAGGTTCCACTCCCATTGTGTCCCCGGGTGCAGGTGGTGGTCTGGTGGACCTGGCAGCAGTGTGCAGCGCTGAGTACATTTCCACCTATGTCGCTGCACATGCCACTGTGGAGGATTCCTCCTCCCCTGCACCCACAACACCTACCCTTCTCTCTTCTGTCTCTGCGGTGCCGGTCACTGACCCAGATGATGCCCCCCATGGGTCCACATCCCTTTAACTCCATCAGGTGCAGGCAAGTTTGGGGGTGACAATCTCCATAACGTACCACCAAAAACAAACATTCTTGTGGACTGGCCTTTGGCCTTCTTTGAGCCGGGACTCATTTATGAACTCATTTTCCTTTTGGAGCTGAATAAAGCATATTTTGTTTCTTTCAAAACTGTTGCATTTCAGGTACTTGCTTTAGGTGCTGTGTGACTAGGAGTTGGTGTCATGGAAATGTTTTGGTATTGTGAAAGATGTCTATTTTCTGATGGTAAGGAGGTGTACCATGGTATCTATGTGCCATCACAATGTTGCAGCAAATTATCTCGATTTGTGTGTGTCCAGTTTGCCTACAGACATTGTCCAAAAGGGTGTCCCTTCCTCAGTGACACATGAGATCTTCACAACAGACAGTTGCTAATTGTTGTGGTGACTTTTGTGCAGATTTCCTATGTTTTTGGACATTGCCTTCAGCAATGGCCATGCATGCTCACAAATGAGTTCTGCTCATTAGTCTGCGCCATCCATAATACTCACTGGACTTGTGTTTGTAGTATGTAGCAATGCCTTCATGGACACCACCAGCATTTATCACACTATGCAGATGTATGATCACAGCCTTACCCTTATGTTTGGATTTTTTATGCAGGGTATTTGTGCACAATACTCACAATGTAGTGCTTTGTATCTAAGGGGTTTCAACCCTGTACCTTCCATGAGAGAGTACATGTTTCACCACCTGGACATTCATATCAGGCCCGGGATGTACATGACAGTGTGTTTTTCCTTTTTGCTCTCTTTGTTTGGTGGGCTGTTACATGACTATACACTATTGAGTCATGATGGGAGGGTGTGTAGGGTGCCTGCAAACTCCATGGGTGGATTTGCATGTGGGATCTGACATCACACCCACATGTAGTGTGTCCCGCAGTGTGTGACAGAAATCCATCCTCTGTGTAGTGGGACACTGCTGTGAGTGATGTGTTGCTATGCAACTATCAGGACTGTCACAGGTTAGGGATGTAAACATTCACCTATGTACTTGTTTTATGATGATGGTAATGCCCACCCCTATAACTGGGCACTGCTGGGAGTCCTGTGCACCCACCCCTCCTATGTCTGGGCACTGCTGGAAGTCATATCCAGCCACCCCTCCTTTGCTGGGGACTGCTGGGAGACCTGTTACCCACCCCTCCTATGTCTGGGCACTGCTGGGTGTCATATCCAGCCACCCCTCCTATGTCTGGGCACTGCTGGGAGTCATATCCAGCCACCCCTCTTATGTCTGGGCACTGCTGGGAGTCCTGTGCACCCACCCCTCCTATGTCTGGGTAATGCTTGGAGTCCTGTGCACCCACCCCTCCTATGTCTGGGCACTGCTGGGAGTCATATCCAGCCACCCCTCCTATGTCTGGGCACTGATGGGAGTCATATCCAGCCACCCCTTCTATGTCTGGGCACTGCTGGGAGTCCTGTGCACCCACCCCTCATATGTCTGGGTACTGCTGGGAGTCATGTGCACCCACCCCTCCTGTGTCTGGGCACTGCTGGGAGTCATATCCACACACACCTCAGATGTAACGCACCGTACCCCAACATTAATGGTGGGTGTGCGGCTCGTATCACTATTGCAATGGTGATATACGTGAGGGTGTGGTGCACCGTACCCCAACATTAATGGCGTGTGTGCGGCTCGTATCACTATTGCAATGGTGATATACGCGAGCGTGTGATGCACCGTACCCCAACGTTCATGGTGTGTGTGCGGCTCGTATCACTATTGCAATGGTGATATAGGCGAGCATGTGACTCACCGAACCCCAAAATTCATGGTGTGTGTGCGGCTCGTATCACTATTGCAATGCTGATATATGTGAGCCTGTGACACACCGTACAGGTACACTTCCGTTGTTGCGGTACGTTGTACTCACCTCCGTTGTCGGTTTCTCTGCACCAGGTCGTAGACGTACAGGACTGGAATGACACGGTCGATGGGGTTTATGGCGTGTCTGTCGAGTACCGGGGTGCGGGACTCTGGTTTTACGGTAGTTTTCAACTCCCATAGCAATAGGGTCGTACGGAGGGTCGCTGAGATGATTCATACTTGCTGGGCCAGAAACTGCTGCCTGTTTACGTATGGACGGCATGTAGAGTGTGACCCGGATATGTCTCGTATGTATTTTTTGTTCGTATGGTGTTTGGTACGATTCGTATGTAAATATGCTTTGGGTTAGGATCTTACTTCATTGTACGTACGGGGACATTGTAGGTATATGAATCGTACGGGAAAAACGCTCCGTACAGCGAATTGCGGGGAATTTTAACGAATCCGAATCGGCACCATGGTGTGTGTCACGATTGCCAAGAGTCTGAAGACAAGAGTATATTCCAATAGTGTACATTTAAAAGGATCATCCATGCACAACCATATTGAGAGAGTACAGTGAAGGAGGACAGTGCTGTTATCTGTTAAAGAACTCAGTTAACATCAAGCATCAGGCCCATTTGTTTTGATATTTCCTCTTGTTCATTCAGCTCGTTGGTTACTGAGTTAAGAGTGTGAATCCATTTACACTCTTTGCGGTTTAGGGCCAGTGCAATAGACCCACCCCTTGGGTTGGCATTGATTTTTCCACCACCCTCCACTTAAAGCTCTCTGGCGTGTGGTTAAGATGTACAAAGTGTTCCACCAGAGGCGCTCCCTGTACCTCACATCTAATCTTGCTCATTTGCTGCAAGATTCTCATTTTAACCTTCTGGGTGGTCTGACTAATGTATGGCATGTTACAAGGACAGAGAATGATATATATGACATTTAATGGAGTTGTAATATGTCAGAGAGGGCAATTTGTATGTTTTTTTCTGGTGCATAAGTGTCTGACCTTCTATGCACAAGGGGCAGGCTTTACATGTGCCACTTGTAAAGTGGCCCAGTATCGGCTGGAGCCCTAGTTAGTCTCGTAGGTCCGGTTGTTTCCTTGGTTCCAGGTATGCATTAACAACGTTGTATTTTACATTCCGTCCTCTCTTGAATGCAAACAAGGGATTTGCTTCAGTGTTCAGTTCAGATGGGACCTATTTCCAGTATTTCGTGATAATCTTCTTTATGCTGTTACTTTTTGAGTGGTATGTAGTGACGCACACTATATTGTCAGTGCCAGGTTTCTTTTCTTTGGGTATTAGAAGTGGTTCTCTGGGGCAGTACCAAACCCTTTTCTTGGCACGTTTCAGGAGCCCCAAAGGGTACCCGCGCTCACGTAGGCGTTTTGTAAGTACATCAATCTCTCTGAAGAAGTCCTCCCTTTTTGTACAGTTTCTCCTCATTCTCAGATATTGTCCATAAGGCAGATTGTCTCATAGGTTGCATTGATGGTGTGACTCATACTTCAACAACGTGTTCCTTTCAGTCGGTTTTCTGTAGAGGTCACAACAAAGCGAGCCATTTTCCACTCTAAAAGTTATGTCTAGGAAGTCTTTGGAGAGACGGTTATAGTTCATTGTGAATTGGATATCACTGCTTCTTTCATTTAACCATTTGAAGAATCCCTGGAGTTGGGACTCAGTGTCAGACCAGATCATAATAACATTGTCTATGTATCTTTTCCAGACCTCGATGCAGTGTATGAAAGGGTTTTGGTGCGAACACAGGTGTTCTTCCTCATAGCTGTCCAAATAAATATTGGCCAATCTTGGTGCATAAGTTGCGCCCATAGCCACTCCCCTGCATTGGAAGTAGAATTGCTGTTTAAACACAAAATAATTCTTCGTCATGGCGATTTCCAGAAGATCAACCAAAAAGCTTGTTGTTATTCATTGTGGTGCTGGACGTCTGTCAAGTATGTTACATACAACCTCTATCGCTTTTGCCTGAGGTATGGAAGTATAGAGTGATGAAACATCAAGCGTAACCAGGAATTGCATGGTACAGTCAAAGGGCTGGTCTTCAAGCAGTTGTGTAATGTGCATAGAGTCATGTACATATCACTTCGTTTCAGGAACCCAGGGTTGGAGAAAGTGGTTGATGAATTGATTTGCTGGTTCCAACATCGAACCGCACTCTGATATGATGGGCCTCCCGGGTGGTTTTTCCAGATGCAAATGCACTTTCGGCAGGGTTTATATGGTGGGTATTCGTGGTTCCTTGATATTCAGGAACTCATTCTCTGTTGGGCTAAGAAATCCCTCGTGAACACCTTCTTCAGTGAGAACTTCTATGAGTGCTTTGATATCCATTGTGGGGTACCCTGGTGTTTTGCAATAGCTTTCTTGCACTCTGAGTTGCTGCTCAGTCTGCTCAGTATAGTCTGTGGTGTTTTGTACCACCACTGCTCCACCCTTGTCGGCGGCCTTCACGACTATCAAGTTGTTTTCCGGTAGTTCTTTGAGCCCATATTTTTCTTCTCTTGTGACATTGTACTTTATATACTGTCTCTCTTCAAGCGAGGCCATCACTTATTGCAAGACAACCTGTTCAAATGGCAATATCCGTTAGCTCATGCAGTAGGCTCCTGGCGTTAAGGTAGATGGTGGCTTGAATGGTGTTGCCGACAATTTAGGTTCGTAGGTGTTCCTGCCAAAGTAATATTTAAATCTCACTTTGCGGAAGAACTTCTGTAACTAGAGTTTGGTGGTAAAAAAGTCTGGTCTACTTGTGGGGACGAAGGAGAGACCCTTATTCAGTATCTCTCTTTTTGCCGTTGTTATTGTTTGATCTGATAGATTTATGATGGGATCTGTAGTATTCTAATTGGGTCCGTTGATACTACAGAACCCGCAGTGTCCGATGAGTCAGTCCGGTGATCAGTTGTACTGGGTATGGCCTTGTCATCTGCCATTACTGCCATTCCTGTTACCATCTGTATGTTTGTCTCAGTGCCCTTTGACGGGAAGAACCTCACACGTGTGTTGCCTCTCTGACCTCCTCGTCCTCTGTTCCATCCCCTCGGGCGGTCCCAACCCTGGTCCCCGCCTCCACCATGATTGGATTGGCGGTAGCTCTGGTCTGAAAAATGCTGCTGTTGTTGAGGAGCCTGGTGTCCTTGTCTGCTCGTGGATGGATCTTTCAATTCGTTTTCTGAGCCACTGCCAACGGAGGAGTCAGAGAAGGTGTAGAAGGGTCTTGCTCCTTGTCTGCTTCTGTTTGTGAAGAATCCTTGGTTGTCCTGCTGGTAGTATTCATCAGCCAAATACGGGTATGTGTATTTCTTGTCGTAGTTTCTGATATCCTTGGTAAGTTTGCCAAGTTTCCTGTTCAGGTAACTGTGTTGAATTCCGTCAGTGCTTTTTCTGCCTGATTTAGGGCCTCTTTTGCGTTGGTTAGGGCACTGTCCTCTAAGATTTATCTCTTTAAATCAGCTATCTCTTGTGTTAGTTTCTTGACGTATTCTATGGCAGTTTCAACCCCAAACACCATCCAGTGCCTTGAGCAGTTGTTGGCCACAAAACTGAAACCTTCTCTAAACTTGGGAACATCAATGAAAATAGATTGTTCGTTTCTGACTTGTAAACCTTTTGAGATTATGTTAGCTGTTAACTATTTTGTCAGTACATGTCCATGGAGACGTGACCTAATTAGTTTCTTCTCTAGGGGCCAGATGTAGGTAAATCACATTTACCGATTTTGAAATACCGAATATTACCGAATTTTACCGATTCGGTATTCCAAAATCGGTAATTGGGATGTAGGTAGCAACATCTGGATTATTTAACGAATCGTTAAAAATCGGTATTAAAAGATCGGTATTAAAAGATCGGTATTATCCGATCGGTATTATCCGATCTGTATTTACCGATCGGCATTATCCGATCGGTATTTACCGATCGGTAAATACCGATCGGTAATTCCCGCGACGGACAACAAACAAAAGTGAAACTCAACACAACAGCCAATCAGGTGCCACCACCCTCCCCCTACTCTCCAGGGAGTGGCCCCACAGGCAGGTGCAACTAATTAGAAGGTGCAGGAAAGGCAGTTGGAGCAGAGTGAGTGGGAGCAGCAGAAGCAGCAGACAGAGCTTGTGTATTCACTGAAAACTCCAACATGGAAAGCAGCAGAGACACTGAGCAGGCTGAAAGGAAAAGAAAGCTTAAATTCAGTAGACAGGAGCTACAGCTCCTTGTGGAGGAGGTGGTAAAGGTACACCACAGACTTTTTGGAAAGCAGTCCCTAACTGTGCCAGAATCAACAAAAAGGAAACTTTGGCTGGAAATCAAAGATAAAGTAAATGCAGTGGGAGTCACCAACAGACGCACTGACGATTTAAAGAAGAGGTTCTATGACCTGAGGAGCCTCACGAAGAAAAAATTGGCTGAGCGCCACAGACAGTCACAGCAAACAGGTCGAGGAAAGAACACTGCACCCCCCCTCAACGAGCTGGAGGAGCTGGTAGCCACAACCCTGGAGGCTGACAGTGTCCATGGACTGGGAGAAGTGGACAGCTCTGCGCAAGCTGCAAAGAAAAAAGGTAAGATGCATGCACAGCTATCCCCCTCCCACCCCCATACATCCCTCACCCCTTGCAGCTAAGTTACCCCAGTCCCATGGTGCCTGTGCAAAACTGTACCAATGCATCATGATACATGTAGTTAGTCATTGGAAGACCATGTCACACAGCACTGTGACCAACACATTATTCACAAGAATGCTTACAAAACGAAGGGCAGGCAGCATGTACAAAGTGCAATGTAACATGTTTTATTGTGGTGGCTGTGACACAATTACACCTAGCTGATATGTACTCATATGTCCACAGGTCTCACATCCAGCAGGCAGTCTGAGGAGGCAGAGGGCGCGGCACCCCAGAGGGATGGCAGTCAGGAGCCAGGGCCCAGTGCATCCCACGACACAGGTGTTCCGAGTGGGCAGCCACCCACCCAAGAAACTGACATCTGTGAAGAAATGCAGGGCTCCCCAATTCCTTCGCAGTCACCACTATTGGTCTCATCACCAGAAATGCATGCATCCCTTGTTGTAGAAACACCTGTTGCACACCCTGGCAGGAGGCATGTTGTTCCCCCACTGCCGGAAATGGAGACAGGTGGTGATGAAATGGAGGGTGAAGACTCACTTCACTTGTTACAAGCTCACATCACTGCCACACTGCAGCCCAGCACAGAGCCTGTACTAGGTTCCACTAGAAGGCGCACAGTGCAAGGAAGGAATGAAGGTGCACATGGGGAGGGTTCAAGTGTCTTCAAAGGCCTGGAGGGAGCCATGGTCCGGATTCAGAGGATGCAGGGCAAGGGCATCATGGCCTGTCAAAGACAAATGCGAAACATGAACATCCACATGGAAGAAATTAGCAAGGGCATAAAAGAGCTGGTGATAGTCAACCAGAGCATGGCAACAGGCATACAGCAACTGTGCACAAAACTTGACTCTGATATTGGTGCAAGGCGCAGGGACAGGCAGCGCGCAGTGAGAATAGAGACATCCATGGAGCAGCTGGCTACAGCCACATCCCTGCTATGCAGGCGTAGCGTCAATAGTCAGTTAGTCCTGACTCAGAATAGCAACCAGTTGACAAGGGGCATAGCTGGAATGACCGGTGCGCTGGAGGCCCTACTCAATGCACAAAGTGCACAAGGTTCTGCTGTAGACGTGCTGGACACTGAAGCTAGCACCAGTAGGAGCAGCACAGCTAGCCCCCATGGCATAGAGCCAAGGAGGAGCAGCAGGCGACAGGGTGAGGCTATAGGGCAAGCGCCCAGTGAACAGGATGAGCCACAGACCCCTGCCAATGCAAAGCGTGTGCGTAAATGAACAGCTGTAACGATGGCCTACTGCCAATGGACATTACATTTATAGTTTCATACAGTGTTATATGCACATTTGTGCCATTGCAACCAGCCAAGTGACAATGTATAACTATGGTTGGTGGATTCTACACCTGTCTGAGTGTGTTTGCCCACTGTGAGCATTGATGTCAAATGCTTACTGTTGCACTTTTGTTCTTCAATAAAACTTTACGAATCGAATTAAACAGAAACTTGTGCTTTCATTATAGCTCAGTGTCTTCACTTACTCAGAAATAGTTGCGTGCTATGTCATCACGTCTGTATCTGCCATCACTTGGTGTTGCCACTCCAGCAGGATGTCTTTCAGGCACAGCAATGTCGTCGTCATGATCCTCATAGTCAGATAACTCCACCTCAGTCCCCTTCTTAACAGCCAGATTGTGCAACATAGCACAGACAGCAATGATCTTACAGCAGGTAATGGGGGTATACTGCCTTGCACCTCCGCTCTTGTGCAAGCATCTGAACCTACTTTTCAATATACCAAATGTTCTCTCAACAACATTGCGTGTGCTCTTGTGTGCCCGGTTGTATCTCCTTTGGCTGGGTGTTGAGGGGTTGAGGTAGGGGGTGAGTATGAATGAGCGGAGGGCATATGCACTGTCTCCTACAATGAGAAGGGTACAATTTACTCACATGCATACATGTACTGCTTATTGCAATAGTGTAATAGGTGTTGCACACTGTCTCTTACCTAGGAGGTAGCCTTCACCAAATTCCCCTGCAGTCAGGCGTGCATAGATGCCACTGTTTTGAAATATATATGAGTCGTGGGTACTTCCCGGGTATTTAGCGACAATGTCTGTGATGACGTTCTTGGCATTACAAATCACCTGCACGTTGATGGTGTGGCTTGACTTTCTATTGCGGTAAATGTATTCCGTGGCAGCAGGGGGACAAATGGGGATGTGCGTCCCATCAATGCATCCGATGATATGGGGAAATCTTGACATCTGGTAGAAGTCAGATATGGTTGCAAACAGTTCAGCATGGGTGGATGGAAAAGAAATGTAATGCTCCATCCTATGCAACATGGCGTCAAGGAAATGTTGGAAAAACCTTGAGAGGCTGCTCTGGCTCACCCCTCCCACCGCAGCAACCACGCTCTGGTAGCTCCCTGACGCCAGCAGGTGGATGCTGCACAGCACCTGTACATGTGGTGGGATTGCATGTGCCCTTGGAGTGGGGTGCTCCAACAGTGGTTTTAGGTCCCTGATTAACTCCAAGATGGTGTCTGGAGCCAACCTGTACCTTTGCAGTATCTCTTCCTCTGTGAGCATGAACAGGGTCACCCTCTGCCTGTAAACCTGCTCCTGTCTCTGCCATTCCCTCTCTCCTTCCTCCTGTAGCCGTAGCCGTCTTGCAATGACATAAAATGCAGCCATTGTGCAAACAGAATTGCATTTTGGGTCCTTTTTTATGGGCTGCACCTGGTTACCACCTGCTTTGAATCCATGGTAATTAACGAATGTTAAATACCGATTTTGGAGCAAATTCGGTATTTCTGTGCCTCCCTACATCTCAATTTCAATTTTGACTGTTTTTTACCGATCGGTACGTTTACCGATCGGTTGGTTTACCGATCGGTACGTTTACCGATCGGTTGGTTTACCGATCGGTACGTTTAACGATCGGTAACTTCCACGATCGGTAACTTTAACGATCGGTAACTTTAACGAATCGGCATATTTACCGATTCGGCCTGTTTTCTGTCACCTACATACGGATCACTCAATACCGGTCGGTAACGGCCCAAAATCGGTATTTTCGGCCGTTACCGACCGGTAAAGGCCTACCTACATCTGGCCCTAGACGTTCTATCTTTAATAGCTTTTCATTAAGTGCAGAATCGACTGAAGCACGGTCTGCAACTAGCAAGAAATTTGATGCACCCTGTTCTTGTATTAATCTGGCAATATAATCCTCGCTATAGGAGAGAGTTTCTTTGTCTGACATGTTAGGTTATACGTGGTACAGTTTGTGATTCATTCAATGTACAGTAAGCAATTTAGATACAAACATATGTGAGACAGTTACATTCAATACATAAACACAAAAAAATGAAGGTAAAATACCTTTGCAGGTCAGCACCTGCACCAATGATAGTTAAGAAATAAGGGGCCACCCTGTGTCCCTCAGAACCTGGGTAAGTAATGTTTAAACAAAAAAATTGGTTCTGTTGGATAGAACAAGAATACAATGGGGAAGCTATTAATGCAATCAAAGAAAATGAGACGGCTCTCTAACACTCATATAATTACTTCTTCACACTTAATGAATAGGGCATAGGATTAAAGGATTTGATGCAATGTTATTTATATGATAATTACTTCATTAAAGTATATATACATTACATATGTAGACTGTCAAAACAAAAAACACAAGAAGCATCAATATAAAGTGTGAATGGGTGACATAAGGGCATGTTGCTTAAATGGTGAACATTATTGGGATAGTCCACATATAAGATACAGTCCAAAGATTCCTATCTTGAGTAGTATGCAATCCTGGTAATACTGGTCCTAGGAAGAGCGTCGACGTTTCGACCCTTATGGTGCCCCAATAGGTGGTCACGGCGGATCTTCCTCAAGACAGGTGTGGTATTTGTAAGGTAGTCTGAAAACAAAAATGAGCCGTGTAAGAGAGACGAGTGGTTCATTGGGAAAATCACACCTAGAATAAGGGGAGTCATGGTACTCACCCTGTGTGCAGGCCGGTGGTCCCAGCCTGGGAAAGGATGGTGCAATGGCCAGTTATCTGAGGAGAAGGGATGGTTTTATTTGGTAAGCTATTCACTAGTCATTAAGGCGGTCTTAGAACATGGCCTGTGGAGGCATGACCCGGTGAGCATGCTCAAGACGGTGTGAATGAGCCCTGAGAATGCGCTTCTTCAGTGTTAATGAGAGCATTTGCATATATCCGTATGTTTTGAATAATCATGAATACCCGAACAAATTATGCACGAATAATCTGGTTTGTATTAAGGGCACACATTGCAATGTGCATTGGTAGATATCTTGCCCCTCTGGGTGCACTGCATTATTGACAACATTAACAGCCACCTCTGCTCAATCATTGAGTAGCTAAACTCTTATCTTGTACCCATATGTATGTTTATAATAGGGGCCACTATCGCAATTAGACAGGATATTCATAGACATGATCTACTCAGAATGCACCACACGAGTCTTCCTTGTCCTCACGCTCCATGCGTGATACACTACATGACGCTACGTCGTCGCTAGGTTACACAGAATGTGCACGCATCCTCACGGCAACGTCCATCCAGTAGTTATAATGTGATAGTCATGGTGTCTCTGCCACTCTGACTATCGGCAGCAGACGGATGGTACGGCTGACGGTGCACAGACATAATATCGAGTCCAAAATATCGTTTGGACATAATATCGAGTATTTAATATCGAGTGGAGAAAATATCGACTGGACAGAATATCGACTACAAAAATATCGTTTTTAAGGTAAGTGAAGTAATATCGACTGTAAAAAATATAGATAGTTAAAATATCGAAGTATATAATATAGATAGTAAAATATATCCAATTTTTAATAATATATAATTTTTATAGTGTATTTTTATGTTATAATATGTGTGAAAATTGTGTATTTATGTTATAAATAATTATATTTAACTAATTTTGTTATAATAATTTTTGCGTAATTTAAATCTGTAGCGGGTTGTGGGTTTATAGGGGAATAGGGTGGGATGTAATTTAATTATAATTATTCAAATATGTAAATGTATTTATTGATAGTAATTAGTAATTAATTGCTAATTATTTATATTTGTTAATTAATTAAAATTAAATAGTTAATTAATTTAGAGTAATTGATTAATTGTTAATTATGTAAATGAAACTAATTTAACTCTGTAGCGGGTTGTGTGTTTATAGGGGAATAGGGTGGGAAGTAATTTATTTATAATTAATTAAATATGTACATTTATTTATTGATAGTAAGTAGTAATTAATTGTTAATTAATTTATATTTGTTAATTAATTAATTTAAAATTGTTAATTATTTTATATCAATTGATTAATTGGTAATTATGTAGATGTAACAAATTTAATTTATGTAGCGGGTAGTGGGTTTATAGGGGCATAGGGTGGAAAGTAAATTATTAAAAAATAATTAAATAATAAAACTAATTAAAATTTATTTATTTGGAAACAATTGTAATATATGTTTAAATTATCAAATATTTATTTGTTAATGCTTTATTAATTAGTATTAATAGGTGAATAATTTAATTAAGTAATGTTAATTACTATTTTTTAATTAATTACTAATAGATATTTTTTTGTAGATTATTGAATAATATATGAATTATTTACATTCCCTATTGTTGTATTCTCTGGAGTGGGAATAGTAATTTTAACCCCTACGCTATCCAACGCTTTCCCTACTGTTGCACCTACTGGAGTGGGAATAGTAATTTTAACCCCTACGCTATCCAACGCTTTCCCTACTGTTGCACCCACTGGAGTGGGAATAGTAATTTAAACCCCTACGCTATCCAACGCTTTCCCTACTGTTGCACCCACTGGAGTGGGAATAGTAATTTAAACCCCTACGCTATCCAACACTTTCCCTACTGTTGCACCCACTGGAGCGGGAATAGTAATTTAAACCCCTACGCTATCCAACGCTTTCCCTACTGTTGCACCCACTGGAGTGGGAATAGTAATTTAAACCCCTACGCTATCCAACGCTTTCCCTACTGTTGCACCCACTGGAGTGGGAATAGTAATTTTAACCCCTACGCTATCCAACGCTTTCCCTACTGTTGCACCCACTGGAGTGGGAATAGTAATTTTAACTCCTACGCTATCCAACACTTTCCCTACTGTTGCACCCACTGGAGTGGGAATAGTAATTTAAACCCCTACGCTATCCAACGCTTTCCCTACTGTTGCACCCACTGGAGTGGGAATAGTAATTTAAACCCCTACGCTATCCAACGCTTTCCCTACTGTTGCACCCACTGGAGTGGGAATAGTAATTTAAACCCCTACGCTATCCAACGCTTTCCCTACTGTTGCACCCACTGGAGTGGGAATAGTAATTTTAACCCCTACGCTATCCAACGCGTTCCCTACTGTTGCACCCACTGGAGTGGGAATAGTAATTTTAACCCCTACTCTATCCAACGCTTTCCCTACTGTTGCACCCACTGGAGTGGGAATAGTAATTTTAACCCCTACGCTATCCAACGCTTTCCCTACTGTTGCACCCACTGGAGTGGGAATAGTAATTTTTACTCTTTTGTTATTGTACGTTAATAATATTGGCTATTATTTAAATATATTTTGTTACTATATTTATATGTTTTAAGAAATATGATTAAATATTTTTTATTTTTTTACTTTCATTAATTATTTAATTATCATAATAAAATTTAAGTATTCTTAAGTATATTTTAGTACTTAGTTTTTATTATTAATGTAATTTAATAGTGTTTTTAGTAAAGTCGATATTTTTTTAAACTATATTTTTGTAAACGATATTTTAAACTCGATATTTTTGTACTTACCTGTTTGTACATAGAAACTCGATATTTTGTCTGTCGATATTTTTTCCACGATATTATTGCAGGTCGATATTTTGTCAGTCGATATTATTTCAGTGATCCACGGCTGACCATCGTCTCAAACGAAGATCGGAACTTGATCCCACTTATAGGTAAGCTGATGC
Organism: Lissotriton vulgaris; assembly: GCF_964263255.1. Taxonomy (NCBI): domain Eukaryota; kingdom Metazoa; phylum Chordata; class Amphibia; order Caudata; family Salamandridae; genus Lissotriton; species Lissotriton vulgaris. Next base: position 969,101 of record NW_028245020.1, read on the forward strand.
GGGTGGTCACTCTGAGACTATCACACTCTTCGGGCTCTCTAAGCATATTCACTGCATGGCAGGTTTATTTAATTTAACCGTACAGGCTCATCCCATGACAGCGCAGTAGTGGAGCTCGCTTCATGGGACCTTTTAATGCAATTTTCAAGACACGACCAGTTTTATCCATTTAGTTGCACGGGTTTCGGATATTGACAGCACGGCTTTCCGCTTTTAATTAGTGCCATAGTCATCTCGCGGACTGGGTTTCTCAACAACCATAATGTATTTAATTTAGCCGCATCAAAACCGCGCCGTGACAGGGCATCAAACCCGCGCACTGTCTAACTGACGTGCACCTCATCACGGAATCACCCCCCTGCCTCCGCCTAGTTGAGCACGTTTCACCGTCGGAATGGGCCTTTTACTTACTAATCGGGCCCTGGTGACCACGTACGCCCGCATTCACTTCACTGCGTTGCAATGTTGAACGTGTGCTCTACGGCCATAGCTCTGCACAGAGAGGCATTATACATGTTTGTAATGTCCCTTTGAACGTGCGCTTCCATAAGGGTTGAAACGTCGTCGCTCTTTCTAGGACCAGTATTACCAGGATTCTGTACTAGTCAAGATAGGAATCTCTGGACTGTATCTTATATCTGGACTACTCCAACACTTGTACATAGAGAACTGCTTTCACTGTATATAATGTTCACCATTTAAGCACCATGCACTTATGTCACCCATTCACACTTTATATTGATGCTTTTAGTGTTTTTTGTTTTGACAGCCTATATATGTAATGTATATATCATTTAATGAAGTAATTATGAAATAAATAACATTGCATCAAATCCTTTAATCCTATGTCTTATTCATTAAGCGTGAAGAAGTAATTCTATGTGTGTTAGAGAGCCGTCTCATTTTCTTTGATTGCATTAATAGCTTCCCCAATTGTATTCTTGTTCTACCCGACTGATTCAATCAGTTTATGGTTACAAAATGTATGACTTTTGGGTTACTCCTTTCAACTCTGTTCTCAACCTCCAAACCCTCACCTGCCTACTAGAAGATTTGAGTGGTAAGACCTAATCCATTCAAAAATAACTTGGATATGAACCAAGATGCCTAGGACAACATTTGTTGATAACTGTCTCATATTCAAGCCAGTACTGGCATGGCAAATTTGCAACATAAACTTAATCTCATTAGCAAAGCTGAAGCCAGTCAAGAGGGCTGGGCAAACCACTGTGTCTCTCTAGTCACACATGGGAGGTGAACCAACCAGTAGAGATTCCTTCGCATCAGTACCCTGGAACAGTTTGCAAGTTATTATTGCATCAAGAGTCTGCCCCACGATATGGGGATTCCTGTCACCTCCTTTGCATGCACATTGTTTCTCCTCTCCTTTATTTAAATCATTTGCAAGATCCTAACTCTAATGCCCTCTCACAGATTGCAAAGGATGTCTAGCATTGCTATATGCTACAGTTTAACAGTTAGTACAGTATAAAAATTCTTGCCCCTGGATATGTGCCTTCCTGTGACCTCATTTATGGACGTAATATTTCTGCTTTATTTTACGTAAATTGTCTGTAAGATTCTAGCTCTCGAAGCCCACTCCAATATTACAAAGGATTTCAAGCATTTCTATATGTCTAGGCATATCTTTCTCCATATTCCTAACCTCAAGGATGGGAAAACTGACTGGAATCCTTGTTTTGAGAGACACTATGACAAATTGGTGCTGCGCGGACACGACTTCCAGAATCTTTGACCAAAAATGTGATCCCTTTCACAATGAGTTTAGGGACCTGTCCAGTGCCAACTTCAACTATTTTACAGATATGCTTGAATGCTGCAGACCTGAATTTCCATAGTCTCTGTCACTATGTTTTCTTGACCATCAATCTAAATCATCATCTCAGGGCCTAGGATGGGTCCTTCAATAGACTGGGATCATAGTAAACCCTTGATGCAAGTCTTAAGCATGGGTTCCCTAGTAATTTTGTAGCTTCTCATGAGATGTTTTCCATCTCTTTTACTGAGAATAGCAGGGGAAGTATATTGGCAGGTCTCCATCAAAAACCTAAGATCAAAATCAGGCTTAACATTTGAGCCTATGCCTCGACAAAGCAATGGAACTATATTACAAAAACAACTAGAGAGTAGAAGGATTATCCAGTTCAGAGCAGTAGATATGGGCTTAAACGTGGACTGGGATTTGCATGTGTTTTTGATGGGTTGAGTGGAGAAATATGTGTATATCTCTATGTCCTAGCAACATTTACACAGATGTACGGCATTGTAACCAATATGTTGTTGGTCTTTGGGTGTGTAGTTTTATGGACGTGGAAGACACTACAATTGTTATGTACTGCAGTGTCATGAATTCGGGTATATGTGCTTTTTCTTTCTAAGAATATGGTGGCATTCTGCTAGCACACACATACAGCTGCTATTTTTCATCTTGCTTACATAGTGATGTTCGCTTTCACAAGCATGTTATGGTTAAAGGAGGGTGCAACAAAACCGACTATTTCAGCATTAACATTTCCAGATGGGGGGGGCGTGGCTAGAGCCCACGGAAGATGGCAGCAATGTTCTGGCTCTCCTGGGTCGGCAGACGGATCTGCGGCACAAATGATATTCTAAAGACTTAAAAAATCCAGCACGGACCCCACAGGCAATGGTAAGCATCCTGATGTGAGCGTTTCTCTCGCTCATTGTCTGAAACGCAATTATCTTCCTCTCTCGTCACCGGGCGGCTTCGGGGATGCCACGCCCACCATTTTGTGCTGCAAATACTCTCTGTCTCAAAGACTGACGAGAACAGCATCACACACAATATCTCTTCTGTTGGGGAACTGCTCAAATGGTGAAAAGCACTACGTTGCAGGTATATTTCGCTGATAATCTAAAAAATTGTGCTGAGTTGCAATCTCTCTCCCTGTTTAATGTTTTAACTGTTTCATGAGGAGGCGCCCGCCATTTTGGAAGCAATGACGTTATTGTAATTATTGTCTGAAAGGCTTGGCACTGTATCTGATGTTTTAAAAGCACAGGGCATATATGAGCATATGACTGCTTCTTTTACAACTCTCTTTGAGGAAGTTTACTTTCTATCTTACAACAATTAAAGCAACACTTAGCTCTTCAGACCTGATTTTTGTACTGAAGTCTCTCATCTAGAGTTGCTCTCATTTTAAACAGTGACGAATGGCAGAGTCAATAGATGTATCGCCTAAAGGGACTTCCACTTCTTCGAATATTAATATGCCTTCTAATGCGAATAGGGCTCCTAGTAAATGACTTAAGATCGACCATCCTTCTCCGCCAAAACATTCTTCATTGGTATCCTTAGACCTCCTGCTGGACGAAATAAGGGCTCTTCACCCCTATGTTGCAGAAAAAAATTCTAAAATCCAAATTTTAACAGACAACTGGTTGCAAATGGAAGAAAGGCTTATAATTGCAGAACAATCTATCCAATTCCTGGAATCTTCTACAGAAAAAGTAATGGTTCTTCATTCTCAGGTATCAGCACTACAGAGGCAGGTCGAGAATCTTGAAAATAGGAATAGGCACAATATTTTACGCATTTAGGGTCTGCCAGAAAAATCAGAAGGATCAGATCGTATTGCGTTCTTCAAGTCTTTCCTTCTGAAACTCCTTAAATTACCATAAGACTCTCCTCTCAACATTCAGAGGGCTCATACATTGTGTCCTCCATCTGACACTGCTTCATCTCCCGGCACGAGGAAACCTAGAGGAGTTATTCTATATTTTCTAAAATATATTGAGCTGCTCAAGATTCTAGCGGATGTTAGATCCGTTGGACGCATTTCTTGGTCAGATAACGCATTATTCTTTTAGCAGGATTAAGCAAAATCTACTGCTGACAGGTGCAAGGAGTTCCTTACTTTACGACCAAGTCTTCGTTCTATGGGTGACCGATTTGGTCTTTTTCACCCATGCCTTTTTAAGGTGACATATAACAACAAAACCACTACTTAAAAAGACCCTTTGAGACTGAAATGTTTCCTTAACTCATGTGGCGAAGAGAATATGGACACTTACTCCTCTTCTTTGGATTCTAAGTAGTCTGCTCTATTGTCTTCTTAGATAATGATTATGCTCTTATCTATCAGGTTTTTCTTGATCCATTACAATGGTTAATGTTCTTGTTGCTCATATTAAGATTTAAAGCTTGATGTTAATCCTTTCTTCTTCCCTTACAGGATTTGCCTTTATGTCATCTTAAGATCCATCTGTGTTGTTTATCGATTGTTCTACAGCCTCCCCGTCTTCCCTTGTGGAGTCTGACCGTGCCATCGCTCCATGTGGTCTCATCCTCCCCCACCTTTCATTTGTTCCGAAGTTTTTGTAGGTATGTCGCTCCTCTCCCTTGTAATGTTTCATCTTCTATCCATTTGTACCTTTCTCTCTTTTTCCTGGTTTTTTCTCTCTTATCTAAATATACTACTATTCTCTACCCTCGAATATTCCTTCTCTTATTTTCCACTTCTTCTCTTTTTGTACTTTCTTAAATTTCATATATAAATTGCATTTACTTGCATTGCTTCTACATTGTATTGATATTTGTGATAAAGTTGGTTAATCATTTCTTTTTTCGTTTGATAACTTCTTAAATCTCAAATTGTATTTACATCTTTCTGCATTTCATCTGTTTTTTAATGATGTTTACTTCAAGCATTGTTTATTGTAGGCCTGTGAGTGGTGTGCGTAGTGTGGCTACGCAAAGCACCATGAAGTGGGGGGGAATCTACTCCCACCCACACACTTTGCGTAGCCCCACTAAGCGCCGCCCGCCTCCCTACCGCCCTCTTCTAAATGCCCAATATAATGTTAAACATTGTAAAACTAATTAAAAAGGACTTACCTGAGATGCGGCGTCCCGGTGTTCCCTCTTCCTGGTGTCTCGAAGCCTTCTTCCAGACAAATGCGCATGTGCCCGCACATGCACATTTCTTGTGAGAAATGCGCATGCGCGGGCGCCCGTGTATGCGCATTTGTCTGGAAGAAGTTGGCGCGACATCAGGAAGAGGGAGCCCGGGACGCCACATCTCACGTAAGTCCTTTTTAATTAGTTTTGCAATGTTTAACATTATTTTGGGCAGGGAGGGAGTCGGGTGGCAGGCAACTGTGTTCCACCACGGCGTGTACGTAGTGTTGCCTACTACGCCCACTTTGCGAATTGCGAAGTAGGCAACACTACGCACACTCCGTGGACGGAGCGGAGCACTGCGCCCACCCTTAGTTTATTGTAATATTTAACTTATTTCCTTGAACTATGGTTTAAAATATATTTACGTGGAATTTTAAAGGTCTGAATTCCCCTATTGAGCGATCTTATCCGGTGAAACTGGATGCAAAAATTGTTTTGTTGCAAGAAACTCACCTTACTGAATCTGAATCTCTAAAACTCAAGAAAAACTGAGTTGGTGAACTCTTCTACTCGCCTGGGGATGGTAAACGTAACGGCTTCATCACTCTAATTCACAAGTCACTAAAGACTTCCCTTTTTTTGCAAGAAAAAGAGGAGGAAGGTAGATGGCTATATACCAAATTGCCGATTGATGGTGTTCCTCCCTCTCTATTCTATATATATGTTCCCACTTCTGGTGATGCTCCTTTTTGGTCCCACTTAAATAAATTGGTGTCTCAGCACTTTGACAGCAATGTGATTTTAGTTGGAGACTATAATCAAGCATTTGACCCCTTTTTAGATAGGAAATCGACAGCCCCTTTCTTTCCTTCAAAAGCACATAAATCTTTCACGCAAACTATGAAACGATTAAATCTATCCGATGCATGGAGATTATGTAATCCGTCTTTGCAAGAATATACCTTGTTTCTCCACCTCATCAAACCCAATAAAGAATTGATTATTTCTTCACATCACACAATATCACTTAATCTCCTATTCCTACAGACATAGGTCCTATATTAATTTCTGATCATGCCCCAGTCTCCATTATATTAGACCTATTACCTCATTCATACCATCCCAAAAGATGGCCCTTCAACATCTCCCTGCTTCTAGATTCTCATTTCAACACTTCATTTATTTTATTTTGTACTGAATATTTCCTTTTTAATAACACAGACAATATGCCTTTTTATATAATTTGGGACGCCTTTAAAGCTTCTGCTCGAGACTTTATCATTCGATATGTTTCTGTTAAATGAAAAAATCGCCTGAGGACTAAATAGGGAACTTCTCGTGAAAAGAAATACTCTAGAACACAATTATTACACTTCCAAGTCAAAAAATTGTTTAAAAGACCTTATAAACGCCAAAATTCAATACAACAAGGAAACCACTGATGCTGCTTCTTTGTTTCTCCTAAAACCTAGCACCAAATTTTATGGTGGACAGAATAAATCAGGTAAACTGTCAGCCAAATATTTAAAAAACAAACAAAATAAACTTCACATTGAATCCATCTTATCGAATACTAATACTTCTAAACACAAAGACGCTGATATATTACAAGAATTTGCTAAGTTTTATGAACAACTCTATACTCCTGAATCTTATCCCACTAATGAAGATATTTCTCACTATTTTTCCTCAATACACAAACCTTCATCTTTAAACCCAACATTTCGATCTCCTTCAATCAGATCTGACTGAAATTGACTTACTAAATGCTCCTAAATCTCTCAAAAGAGATAAGCCCCTGGACCTGACAGTTTTGTTGTTGAGTTTTCTTACATTTTTCCCACATTTTAATACCCAAGCTTCATTCTCTAATTTCTTCTTTCCTTTCTACAGGTAATTATTCTGGTACTTGTATGGATGCTCTAATTTGTCTTATTCCAAAGGAAGGGAAATATTTACATTATTGTAAAAACTATCATCTCATCTCCTTAGTTAATATAGATTATTTAAAAAAATAGAAGTGGTTAGCCTCTCAATTGGAATCTTTCTTGCCCCATCTCTTAGGTAAGGAACAATCAGGTTTCGTCAAGGGACATAATATGAATAATAATACCTGTTTATTTTTTGACATCATATTCAAATTCTCAAATCTTTCATAACCCCTCGCTGCCATCGCCTTAGATGCCAAAAAGGCATTTGATAGGGTACAGTGGCCTTTTATTTTCCAGGCTTTAAAATGGTTCGGTTTTGGCCCAAACATTATTTCCTTGATTTCTCTCCTGTACTCCGGTCCTAAAGCTGTCATCTTCATCAACGGTCTTACCTCTTCCTACTTTTCTCCCCGCAGAGGAGTGAGACAATGATGTCCCATATCTTCTTTTCTTTTGAATCTAGTCCTAGAACCCTTCTTGTCTAAATTAAGACAGAATCCATCCATAACGGGTTATACATCTAATTCTCCACAAATTAAATTAGCTGCATATGCTGATGATGTTCTTTTATTCCTTTCCCAACCTCATACTTCCCTGCCGGCTTTCGTAAACAAAGTTAATTTATACTGTTTAGTTTCAGGTTACAAGTTAAATTACAACAAATTTGAAATTTTACCACTGACTAAATATACCTATACAGGCAGAGGAACAGGGCCACCTGTCAAAAAACGAAGCAGAATTTCTGTGCAACACAAGTAGTGTCATACCTTACTTTTATACTTTGCCCAAAATGCACAAAAACAGATTGCCTCCCCCCGGACGTCCCATTGTTTCAGGGATTGGCTCCCTTCTGGAGCCTCTGTCACAGTTCTGTGACCACTTCTTAAGGCCTCTAGTACAGTCAACCCCTACCTACCTGAAAGACACCAAAAGCTTGTTACGATTACTAGCAGAGATTACATTCCCAGAAGACTCAATCACTCTTGTGACCCTGGATGTAGAAAGCTTCTACACAAGTATCCCACAGGATGATACCATTGAAGTCCTGACCAAGGTACTCGATTCCATTGTATGGGATTACCAGACACCGAAGAACTTCATTATCGAATGTGCCACGATAGCGTTAAAAGAGAACTTTTTTTCTTTCAAAGACAAGCTATTTCTCCAGTGCTCAGGGACCTCTATGGGCAGTACTTTTTCCCCTAGTGTGGCCGGGTTGTATGTAGCTGATTTTGAGGCCAAATACATTCTGCCACCTAATGCAGTTTTTTCATCGTCTATGCTTCTATGGAAGCGTTATATAGACGATATCTTGCTCATCTGGACAGGCAACAACAGTGACCTTGAGAACTTTCTGACATGGATCAACACCTTAGACCACAATCTGAGGTTCACCAACACCATAAGCAAAACAGATATTGTCTTCCTGGATGTGGTCATTTCTGTGAGTGGAACTACACTGACTACGAAAACCCATAACAAACCGACAGCAAAAAATAACCTCCTCGAATTCAGCAGTTTTCACCCTCGTCCCCTGAAGGAAAACCTTCCTTACGGGCAATATCTGAGACTAAGGCGGAATTGCAGTACCACTTCAGACTTCAAAGATCAGTCTGCTAACCTCACAGAAAAACTAAAAAACAGAGGCTACCCAGCACCGATCCTGAACAAAGGTTTCAAAAGAGCAAGGAACCAGCCTAGAGAGGCGCTCTTGGAAGAGAAGACAAACAATTCTGATCTAATACCGCTTACATGTGTCACGACATACAGCAGCCTCTCCAATCCGATGAAAAAAAGCATCAACAAACATTGGAATATTCTGACATCTTGCAAAGAAAATTGGGAAAAACCCCTTTTTTCTTTTAAGAAAGGACGTAGTTTGCGAGACGCATTGGTCCACACTCGCCCAAAAGAAAAACCATCTAACACTATGCCATCAGTGACTGCAGCATGGGGTTTGCCTAAAATCACCGGGCATTATCCCTGCTCTGACTGCAGTGTCTGCCATTTAACGGAAGCAACTAAAACACTGTCACTGGAAGTAGGTAAAGTGTGGAGACAACGCGAACATACAAACTGCAACTCAATAAATGTGGTCCATTTAATCACCTGTCCTTGCCAGCTCCGCTACGTGGGCATGACTACACGGAAGATCAAACAACGCATCTGCGAACACCGGAGTATTGTGAGGTGCAAAAAGGCGACAACCAAACTAAGCCGTCATTTCCTCGACAAGAACCACACCACTAATGACATGAGGTGGACTATTATCGAAGCAATTGATGGCACAAGAAATGTACAAAGTAGACTGTTCGAAAAAGAACAGCGGTGGGTGTACCGTCTAGGCACGAACATCAATGGCCTGAACGATGACATCCCTTGGAATACAGTCCTGTCATGAACCCCTTTTGTGGGGGTCCTCACATCATTGCTATGAATTCCCGAAACTATGCCTAATCCCATATGCATATACGTTCCTTTTCTCTGTTTTCCCTAACCCTACAACACTCTATCCTATGGATACCTAATTCTGGGATTTGTCACCCAAGGCTGATAAGTGTTTCCATGATCAACCTTGCTGAGACAATTCATTATTTACTCAGCACACACAATGCAAATACCTCGCACAGAGTACCCAGTGCCTTGTTTTATTTTTTCAAGCACCCCGAAGTTTCTCTTCTGAGGTGGCATACCAACTTGCTTCTCATTTATTGCCCCCGTAGCTCTGACGACATTATAGCCCATAATGACCGAGACATACTGACATACGCCTAAGTCGGGTAGCGATTGGCCCCCGCATCCAAGCCTCGTCTTGGAAGCGAGCCACGTCCCGTCCTCGTGGGCGTATGCATTCCAGGCCTCGTTCTGGGCGAGACACGCCCACCCGGAACAACGCGCTGGAAAACAACAAACGCATTTATACTCACTCACCGGCCCCGCTCACCATCGTCGGGGTCCGGTATCAAGGCTTTCTGAAGGTGTAAAAGCGGGCTGTGAGCGCTGAGGGCGTGTGTGGACTTGAACTACAGGATTGGTATCCCGATATAAACGAGCTAAGTACTGGATTGCTTTGGTAGCAATGACATGTAATCCTCTTTCTTTTTAGGATGTGCCAGGTGCGCTCCAACCCCCCTCCCGAGACCCATGGTGCAAGTAGCGCCCTATTTTAAAGTGAGATATCACCCCTATTACCATCTCAGGGGGGTCACAGACCTCTTGGTCCATTGATCCCTCCTTTTAAGGAGTACCTATATCGTGGTTTTAACCCCACACCTACAGTTTGTAGTTTTAATAAAACACCTCTAGCACTTCACGTCCCAGAGTTTAACGCTAGCATCCCCACAGGGCTGCTTGGATGGTGCTAAAAATAGCGTTTACTGTGGGCACACTAATGTTTGCCACCATCTATGGAGCACTATGATATTTCGCAATGGCGCATATTAATTATATGTTTTGTCTATGTATGTTTGTCTGTGCATTTTCACTCTACAGGTGCTGAGACACTCCTGAATTTGGAGTTCTTTTTCTTTAGAATGAGCTTCCCGCTCTTCTAATTTTTTAAGCACTTTTTTCACCTTTTATTTTTTCACTTTCACGCCCCCAGGTTAGGGTGGACGATTAGAGAGTCCATACCGCCGGGGTATAGTCCTGAAGAATGCCTTGGTAAATTTAAACCACCCGTATGGCAGAAACATGTTGACTGACTTTGTTCGTATTTAGCTGAATTTAACCAATCCTAAAACCTTGGCATGTAAATTCAGACACATAAATACCACTCACCTGTGTCTTAGGGATCACTCATTAAAACATATAATTTTTTGATACCCTCTTAGGCACTTTTAATTATAGTTATTCTCACATCACGCCCTCCCCACACAACCAGCTCCGCAGTCTTTCTGGCGTCGCAGCACACCAAAGAAGCACTCGGCTTCTTTGGTGGGGCCCAATGATGAAGCATGACACTGACTAGGTCGGTGTGTGAGGGCCTTCCTACTCAACTTGAGTGATTGTGTGACTCTTCTAAACTTTGCTCCAAGTTTGTGGCAGTTCTTAGACTGACCTGACCTCTCTTTTTTTGTTGAAGTAAATATACCTATAAACAAGATTTTTCAATCTCCAATTTTAACTGGAATCCCCTTCACATAAAATATCTTGGTATATGGTTCACCCCCTCAATTAAATCCTCAATACTCTATGAACTTCAATAAATGCATTGAGAAGCTGAGTTCTCTCACAACCAAATGGCATCCCTTATATCTCTCTTGGTGGGGCCGGCTTGACACTATTAAAATTATGCTAACACCTAATATCCTTTATCTTCATTCTAATATTCCACTTTCCATCCCTGCGAAATGGTATCACAAAATTAACTCCATTCTTATTTTCTTCCTTTGGTTAAAAAAAAAACCTAGAATGTCCCTATTTAAATTGATGCAACCGAAATCTGAAGGAGGGGTCCGCTTTCCAGACTTTCCCATGTTTCCAGGTGGTTGTCAGTTCCTGCTCCAGATTTACCCCTCTGGATCGACCTGGAGGCCTCCTTTTTTTCTTTGTTTTCTTTTCAAAAATATCTGTCTTTTATGAGGAAAATGCAAAAGTTGAATACACCAATCATTAAACACTCATGTAACAATTTAAATAAACTTCTTCGTATTGAGCCACATGATCTTAATTAATTTCTTACTTCCACTATTTAGCACAATAATTTTATTTGTATTACGAAAAAAACGATATATTGGAGGACTTGGAGAGATAAAGGCATCTTATGGGTTAACCAGTTATTGAAACACGATACCTTATTAACCTTCACCAATGCTTGCTCCCTTTTTTATTTACCGCTATCATTCTCACCTACATTTTCCATTCTATGCTCTGCTATATTAGATGCTTATGCTTACTTTCAATCTCTACCTCACTCCCCTTACCAATTGATCAAGCATGGTCAAATATTTCAAGCAAGTCACCTAAAGACTCTACCCTTTATCATTGTCTATTATCCTCACTCTCACCAAGAGCTAAAACAAAGACTGAAATTTCCCGGGAAACTGATTTAGACATACATTGGACCATCTCTATTTGGGATTACGTTTGGTTTAAAATTAGAAAGTCCTCAAGAGCAGCTAGCAACACACAAGCTCTCTTTTTCATTTACTACAGATTACTATTAACACCAACTTCCCTGCAAAAAAATGCATCCTGATGCATCTATTACTTGTTGGTCTAGCTCTTCTCTACAGACTGATCTTTACCATTTACTTTTCACATGTCCCGAAGTCCTGAAATTCTGGTCTTCAGTGTGGAACCAGATTAACACTATTTTAACACTAATATTCTTCTTACATTTGAAAACATTTTTTTTTGTTGTCTCTCTGCTGGTTGGAACATACCTACAACGCATACACAGATTATTGACCTGTTTGCCGCTGCTTTTCATCAAATCACAAAGAATTGGAAAGATGCCTCTAAACTCTTATTTTTAGCTTGGTGGTATTCTGTCTGCCACGACCACAGTCTTGATATGACCTTTGCTTTTCCTTTGTCCATGAAACGTAAACTACTTATGGTCTCCAATTACATCGTTTTTAGATGATAGTGCTAAAAGATCCTTCACTCCAATACCAAATATTCAAAAAGTAGTACAGCCCCTTGATTTCTTACATTTATTACTTTCCTATTTTTCACCAGATGTAACGCAATGTTGTCTTATATGCATAATTATTATAATCTGTACTTGTTTTTTTTTCTTTTCTCTCTCATTGTATACCCTCTATTTTAGCCTTATTTTGAACCTAAACCTTCTGTATGATTATATACCTATTTATCATTAATAGCACACTATGTAATGTTTATTTTTGATGCTAAGTTCTCCAATAAATGTATCTTTTAAAACTTAAAAGATTTCCAGGTGGGACATGGTCCCAGTACGTACTTTAATGGTTTGTGAGAGTGCAAAGGCTATTGATCAATACATATATGTCTGCTCCTTTTAGACAAGGACTGTTATCTATATGATTTCGGTAGGGAGTGTTTATGATTGGACTTCAATGGTTTCTGAGTTACCACTTGACTAACATGGTGAAATTGGAAAGGGTAAGTTTTTCCCTTATAGGTTTCACTCCTATTGAACAAACAGGGAATTGTACTTGACTAATTTGACATATAGTCTATATACACCTATTTTGTCTATGCCCACTGTCTTCGGGGCAAAGATCACAACCAAGACCACTTTTACATGATCTTCCTCTCTCTTTATGCTAGTTCCCGCCAATGCTGCCTGAGACTTTATAATGATGTGCTGCATTTTTTGTTTATTCCTGATCTTACAGGGAGGCAGACACTACATTTTCTGTATGATTGGATGCCGTTTTGGTGTCTAGGCACTACACCGTAGACTGACTTTGGCTATAGAGAGAGAGGTGAGCTGACATGAACATGGTCATTTCTTTCACATATAGGAGGATCACGGTCACGGTTAACTACTGGGATAAATACATTTGTGCAGCTTTACAGCATTTAAGGTAGGACTTTTTCACCCTGCTGGGCATATGTCTTGTAATATTAATCAACAATAGACACAAAATGTTATACTTTACTATATATGATTGGAAGTTTGTAGCAACTTTTACTGGAATTTTCACCCACCGACCAGACACCAGTCGAAGGATCTGTGATGAACATGCTGCCAAACTGTATGAACTAACAGGTTGAGTTTTTGGACAACTGGCCATTGATTAGGGACTGTGGGGAGTTGCATGAGCGCTATTTACCGTAATGATAGATAACATGTTTGTCTCTCCGCAGACTTTGGCTCCTTGTGCCTTTTACTCAGTGCCACATGGGCACATGAATTGACTTTGATTCTCAGGTAGTTTTTTTAATTGTATACTCTTGTGGTTGCCTTCAGAGACTCACAGGGAGTCACTTAGGCTCTTGGTTGTGATAAATGACACAAGCACTTGGTATGCGGGTCCCGACCATAAGCCCAATGGAGTCACGTCACCAGCATGGCGTGGCATTTGTTTGGATAGGAAAACTATGGTCGCCTTTTTAAATTTCTCGCAGAATGGACATTATTGGAGCCCATCGGGTACTTGCTTGCATCACAATCAGGGGATCTGAGGAGCTTTATCCTACCTAAATGTTTCCTTTTAGATTTTCACTTACTGGTGAGCCAAATCCCACTTCCTTTTTTTCTTTTGTCATCTATACTTACCGTAAAGGGAGCCTTTCCGTATACGTTGTTTGCAACCTTGAAAACGTCTTTGCAATGAAACACGTGGCGGCTACCATTTCGTTGATGTGTTATGACATAAACAAGGATGAGGAAAAAATAACAACTTCTATCCATATCTACACCATTTAATTAATATTTATTTTTGATGGACTCGCTTGTGTGCTTCGATACATCTATTTTTACAAGGTCACCATTGTGGTTCTTTGTTTCAGGCTGAACGTATCACCCTTGATGGCAGGAAGACTGTACCAGGAGAGCACCAATGTATGAACAGTCACTCTTAAAACAAAATATTGTATCCCCCACTGTGGCTATTTGTGGATGTGTGAAACTTGGACCATAGCCATCTTGTGTATTGTAGGCTTGGCACATACTCCTTCCATGGTCCAAAATTTTCACTGTTTACCTTAGATGGATGTTTGCAAGATGTCCTTGAAGTCACTAACTGGTTACAGATTCATACCAAATTGTATTTCAAACATATTGATAGGTCTTCTGTGAATCTTATTGCAAGGATTTGAACTTGAGTATTGTAAACCCCCATGTCTTGACACCAAATTTCAATTTGCCCTACTTTGAGTTAAAAATGTATAGTCTTAAGAAATACACAAAGGCTCATGTTCTTCCCTTGCAGACCCATCCACAATCCTTTTAAATCATCTAAACATTTTCAGATACTTTTTTAGAAACTAGATTCATATTTGCTAAACCAGAATTGATAGCACCTTGAGACCTTGCTGTGATAAGTGCGCTCTATAAGAACCTTTGACATGACATTTGACAAATGTGTCTTTTTGATCTGTTAGATTCTCTTCTTATGAAACCCTTGGTAGAACATAATAAATGTCTTCAATGCATACATGTAAGTCTACACATTGGTCTTTTATGACTTCTTATGTGAATCAGGCCGAAAATACTTCTGCCAGAACAGCCACAAGGATGTTTTCATTATACCTATCAGTAGTTCCATTTCATTACTACCCACTCAGTGTTCCATGAGTCAGTAATTTCTACACAGTAAGGAGCTTATTTATGAGAAGCTTGTGTTGCCGGAGCATCACTTTTTCTGATGCTCCAGCAGTCCAAATCTCTCAATGATATGTATGAGACAATGCAAAACGACTTTGTTTGGCTTTGTATAAACTCATAGATATGGAGTATGACATAGCATGTGCAAGTTGCTACGGTGCCTCACTCTGCACAAGGGAGGTGTTCCATGGGTGTTGCGGTGGGTTTTCCCATGCAACACCCATGGGTTTTGACGCTGTCCCAGATTTATTTAATTTCACAAACCTGCAGCAGCATCAAACCCTTATGCCTCCCCAGAGCAGGTGTAATGAGGAGAAACATGTTTATTTCTCCTCATTTGTTCCTCTTTCCGTGTGTGGAGCATTCTGCAGCACACATAGAAAGAGGAAAACACCCCTCAGGATTATTTTTGTAGAGGAAGGTGCCCCTTCCTGCACAAAAACAATCCTGCATGCAAAGCAGACACTCTTGCACCATTGTGCAAGGGTGCCTGCGTTGGCGCCAGCCAGCAAATTGAGCACCAGCACTAGGGTGACCAACCGTCTGTAAATTTCACGGACCATCTGTAATTTGGATCTGTAGTACATTGTCCATGACGATCCCTTTTATGGACGCCTTTTGTTCGTAATTTTGGCCATTGGGGAACATCACTGTTCCCCTGCCAGAAGCCTCAGCTCCCTGATAGGGCCACCTCACACTCATCCTCTGAGCGCAAGAGCAGCCCCATCCGCACGTTATCATTCTGTATGGGGCTGATTGCCACATACAGAATGAAAATAGGCCAGTCTGTGCTCTTTTTGCATGCAGTGGGCCTCCTGCAGCCTCAGTCTAGGGCAGGGCATTCAGTCAGGTGGAAGAAATGAAAAGAAGGCGGTGAACACGTTTTAATAAAAAAGAGTTATGGGTCTTTCACTGTCTCATCATTTTAAAACAGATGCAATTGCAATCCATGATTAAGGGGCATTACCGGCTCGAAACGCGTCGGATTTCAGCTTAATGAAAGGAATTCCAACCTGCGAGCATCAGCGAGGCAGTCAAACCGGATGGCAGCAGCGCGTGTGTTCCCTCTCAGAGTACAGGGGCTCTTGGGTCAAACAAATTGCAACTTTATATTCAACAAAGCTATGGTTGCTGCTTTTTTATTTTATGCAACTGACAACCATGAGCTTAGGTGTTCTAAGCCATGGCCTTAATTACACTGAACAACCGCTTTGGAGAGACTCCCCAGTTTTTTCATCCCACTTAAAGCCCTGGAAACTACTCCATGTCACAGTGGCACTTGCATCATGCATGAATCATGACTTCCACTTTTTCAGATTTCTTATGTGCAGGAGAACAGTGAGCCCTCCCCTGCCCCACCTCTTGCTTTAGGAACTATAGCAGGGGTGAAGTCCGTTGATGGACCTCTTCTGTCTACAACTCTGCAGACAAAGGCTCAGCTCATTATTAATGCGAAAAAGTGAGTACGTGAAGGGATGGGTGGATGGCTGGATAATGAGAGAAAGGATGGACGGATGAGTGAGTGGAAGGGTGGATGAGAGAAAAGATAGATACATGGATGGTTGAGGGGAAAGGTTGATGGACTGGTAAAAGTATGGATGGATGAGTGAAAGGATGGATGGATGAATGAAAGGGTGGATGATAGGCAAGTGAATGGGTAGATGGATGAAATGAACTGATGGGTGGATTGATGAATAAATAATTGAAAGGATGAATGGATAGGTAGATGAGTGGAAGGGTGGTTGTAAGGCTGGGTTAGTGAATGGGAGGGTAGATGGACAAAAGGGTGGATAGATGAGTGAAGGAGTAAAACGGTGGATGGATGAGATAAAGGATGGATGGATGGAGGGATGGATGGATGGATGGATGGATGGATGGATGGATGGATGGATGGATGGATAAGTGAAGGAGTGAAAGGGTGGATGGAGGAGAGAAAGGATGGTTGGACGAGTGAAAGGATGAATGAGTCATAGCGTCAATGTATGGATTCGAGTGGATGGGTAGATGGAAGGGTGGATGGAAGGATGGATTGCTAAGTGAAAAGGGGATGGAGAGAGAAAGGGAGGATGGATTGATGGATGACTTAATGGGTGAATCGGTGGAAAGATGAGTGACTGGGTGAATGAATTAGTAAGTGAAAGGATGGCTGGATGGGTGAAAGGGTTAATGGATAGATGGATGAGTTAATGGAGGGATGAGTGGATGGATGAGTGTATGGATAGATAGGGTGAAAGGGTGAATTGAAGCATGGATGGGTGAAAGGGTGGATGAGGGATAGATGGGTGGAATGATGGATGGATGGAAGGATAGATGATGGATAGGTTTGCAAACAATTAAATATTGATATGGATGGGCACACAAATGGAAGGACAGAATGAATGGTGAAAGACTGAATGATGGATGAAAGAATGATTACACCTTCTAACCCCAATATCTCAAATAACATTTCCTATACATTGACTTTCACATTTATATGAGTCATTGTCTCTATATAATATGTGTGTGTTGTAATGCACTCTGGCACCCTGTCCTACTTACTTGGGATGAGTAAAACTATAAAATAAATTAAATACATGAGAGAGGCGCTTTGTGAAGATGAGGGGCACCATTGGAGGGTGGTAGCAAGGCTGGACTGGCAGGACCAGGCATCGGGCGTTCCCCTGGGAGGCAGGAAAGGCAGTGTGGGTGAGGTTTTTGTTACCACAAAAAGACCTGCACATTTGCTCAAAGCTGCGCGCATACTGGTAAACCATGAAGTGCACAATTGTCTCAATCTAATATAAACTTATTTTCAGTTGTACCTAAGTGGTTGTCTATTTACTTACTTTTAGACTATTGCGCAACATCCTCTGATGTGTCTATAACACTTACATTTTGTCCTGAATTTTGACCTCCTGTCCAGAATTTTTGTCCTGAATTTTGACCCTTTATCCTGAATTTTTTTGACTCACTGTCCTGAATTTGCGACGATGCCAGTTGGTCACCCTAACCAGCACAGGGGGAAAGGACAAGAGTGCACCATATTTCATAAAGACAGTGCATTCCTGCCCTTTCACATTGGCAAAGGGCAGCAAGAACACTTGTGGCACTGCACTACCCCAATTCCCCAAAAATGAGACGCTAAGGTGAATGTTAATTGATTACATAAAATAGTGTTAAATCGTCGTGAAACGAGACTGCGGTCAGTGCTTGGCATATGTGGAGTCTGGGGCACAGTCAGCAGGTTCACTCCTTCATTTATTCAAGACCGTATTTAGGGCCTGAGAATATCACAGATGTAAAACTTGCTTTTAAATTACCTTAAATGTGGGAGGGTCCTTGAATATCTGTGAAGATTCAGGTGTTTATTTACCTCGATGCTCCACGTCTATTACCTTAACGTATTTGGGGTGCATGTTGTAACGCGTGGCCTTCGATGCACAGTTTCTATTTGCATTACTTCACTTAAATAAATGAGTCTCTTTTATCAAGAGTGCAGGAAAGTTATGTGAAGGACTGAATACTTAATGTGGAGTCAGTCCAAGCCTTGAATAATAGAACATGTTTATAATATTAAAAATTCTCAATCGATAACAGAATACATTAACGTCACAGGCCGAACTCCGGGTTTAAATTTAGAAGACACCCCTTAACAAATTGCAACTGTTAACTTTGATTGACTGGCCCAAGTGACGTGTTCTCAAGATTTACAGTGAATAACATTCTTTCGGACAAGAAGGGTTAATCATAAAATATGGCTTAAGCTTTTCAGTTCGGCTATGCTAAAACGTACAAGTGGGGTCCTCTGTGCGTACGCACGCGCTCCTTTTCTAAACAAGGAAGAAACATCTATCACAAAGAGTCTGGGTAAAGTAGCCGCTTTGCCAAGAACCTATCATATTAAATCATCCAACCTCTTCACTGCATAATTATTTTGTCTCCTCCACAATCTGGATTCATTATTCGTTGTCAGGAATGATTACAAAGTCACTGGTGTTTGTACTTGGGGGACATACAGTTTGTAAATGCTTTAAAGCAACCTTTGTGAAACACTGAAAATATTTCAAAGGAACGGTGAATAAACGAAGGCAGTCATTTATTGGAGCAGTAATTTACCGTGTGAAATATATAGGGTGCGTTGAGCAGCGTCAGAGCAGTCGCATTATAGCACAGAAGAAGGGGTCAAATGGACAACAATGCAAATCAGTTAAAAAAGTTGGAAGATGCGAAGACAGTCCGCAAAGTGATCTTCACCTCAAAAAGGGCCGTTCAAAAATGTGCTTTGTACTGTCTGGAGGTCAAGCGGGGGAAGTGCACTGCAGTGCTACTGAATAACCAGCCTGCATATCATGGTTATCAGCGACTATGACAGGAAATAATATCACAAACACACCCTAAGTATAGATCACATTATTGAGTATGAGTACGTCTAGAGGCGGGCGCTATAAACTAAGGGCCTCATTTATGAAAAGTGACCATCGCTGCACGAAAACTGCGATGAGTCACTTTTCACTGCGCACTCCTTGCGACACCAATGATGCGTCATATTTAATGTATGACGCATCATGTCGCAAGGACTTACAGATACGTCAGTATTTCTGACGTATCTGTAAACACAAAAGTGACGCATTGCAGGAGTTTGTCACAAAAGTGACGCAACTCCAGCAATGCGTCCTTTCACATGGGGAAAGCCCCATGTGAAAGGGCTTGCGTCAGTCTTACGCCTGCTGTGAGGCAGGCGCAAGATTTTGACGCAACAGCATCCTAAAAGTGACGCAGTGAAATCTCATTGATTTCACTGCGTCACTATTACAAGGCTTTTTGCGGGGGAACGCCCCCTCTGCATACATTATACCTGACGCAGGTATAATGTGGCGCAGGGGTTTAAAAAGTGACGCATCTACCTAGATGCGTCACTTTTTAAATATGGCGCTACAAGGCGCATATTTTACGCCGCTGGTGCGTCACAAAAAGTGACGCACCGGCGGCGCAAAACTGACGCAAGGCCTCATAAATAAGGGCCCAAGGGTGGTTGGGAGGGTGGAGGGAACGTGGGATGGGTTGCGCAGGAGACGTCGTGGAGGGAGTTCGAAATACTAGATGTAAAAAAAAATTACCTTCAGTCGCCGGCCGCCTGCTGCATTGTGTTGCACCGTCTCTCCTCTTCCTGCCTGGTCCCAGCAGCCCCTGGGACAGACTCCCATCATATCCCAGTGCCGCAGAGCAGTTCAGGGATTGACTTGAGCGAGCTAGAAAGACGCTTCGCTCAGGCCAGGGAATCTGGGGGGTTTCTCTAGCCCGGCTACTCAATGCAACTGGGCTGGAGAAACCCTAGGTGCGCATGTGTGTTTTGGTCAGCCTGAGATGGACGACCAAACACACATGAGCATTTATGGAGTGCAAGTAGCACTCCTCCTCCCCCTCCCCTGGCTCGGCCCCACCCCTCCCTATAGCGCTGGCTCAAAGCCAGAAAATGCAAAATAAAACAATGCAAGAAGATCTTTTTATTTTTCATTTGCTGGACCTTAACAAGACAGCGGAACGATGCACCTCCACCTTTGCAGAGGAGCTGCCACTGAGTACGTCATTTGATACAAACACTATGGGCCTGATGTACTAAATATTGGTTGCAAAAAAACTGGTTGAAATTTTATGATCCGACCTACGTGATAATAGGCCAATTCATAAAATTCTAAATCAGGGTGGGTTGTAATATGATCGACATCATTAATATTCATGAGGTGTATCCAATATTAGAAATGGAGAAATAGAAGTGCAAGTACTCTGTCCCAGACTACATGGTTGTTTCTGAGAAGTGCCGGTACTCTCCAAATAAAAGTATTTATTTCACTTAAGAAGTGCCGGTCCTCTCCCTCTCAAAATAAAAAAGTGTCGGTACTCAGTACGAACAGTACCGGCTCATTAAAAGCACTGGGTATATCACAAATTACAGTGCACCAAACAAATACTTTCCTGTGGACAAAGTGAACATGCTAATGGAGGAGGGTACAATATCACAGAATGTGACAGGTTCTGTATCTATTAATTAGGCTGCCACAGAGCTCTATGTGTGAGCATACAGGATACCTGATTTTACCAAATCTCAAATGATCACCTTTGGAGGTGTGGCCACATAGGTATTACATACAATTGGGTCAAAGCCTATGTAGACCTAAGCAAACATCTCACAAGAGTTGATTTTGTCCCGAGGAAAATAGTTGTTTGCTGCCCCCCTCCACCCCTGAGAAACACCAGTAAATAAGACTGCAGCTCAGCAGCACATGTACAAAGATAGACTAGGATGTCAGTGATTGTGGCTTCACACTAAAGTTACACCAGTGAATTATTGGGTAGATATGCTGGCATCCAGATTTATGATGAAGGAAAAGGAAGTATTGTATATGACAAAAGTAATTACTAGAATGCGGGATAAAAGGTGAGTTTATGTTTGTGCCACGAGAAGGCCACCTGAGCCTGAGGATTTTGAGTGGGAAAAACACATCCATACTGCCCATTGTAAAGGGCTGAACAGTAGTGCTACCAGATACCCTGATACGGTTGTTCCCAGTCCTGCTGCTGTTGTTGTTAGTCACACTACAAACATATACTACATAACAGCTAGTTTAGGAGATTGGATCTTTAGTCGAGCAAATGTATATTATGCAACATGGAGGGATCAAGGGCACTTTAACCAGGCACAGATATTGGTATAATAGGTCAACATCACCCCAACTTTGATGATTCAAATATGCATGCATACAAACTGCCATCAACCTCTATCTACAATTTGTGAATAAAAACCAGGGGGCAGATTTATCATTCTAGAAAGCCACCTTGCTGTTCTGCGTGGAAGCACAGGATTGCGTTGTATTAACCATTATACAGTACATTCCTATCTTTCCTAGTGCCGCTTCATTTTTGTCTGTCTAGTGCAGGCCCCCTTACATCATGGTGCAAGGGTGCCTGCATTGTAGGCAGGATTGTTTTTGTACAGGAAGGGACAGCTTATTGCACAAAAACAATCCTGAGAGGCATTTTCATCTTTCTATGTGTGCTGCAGAATGCAGCTCACAGACAAAAAGGAAAAAAACAAGAAGAAATAAAGATGTTTCTGCTCATTATGCCTCACCTGGGGAGGCATAGCATTGTGATACAGTCTCAGGTCTACCACAAATGCTAAATCTAAGAATGCACCAAAATCACAGAGATAGATGCGTGGGAACACTCCCACTTCACCCATGGAATGCCCCTGCTGCAGAGTAACGCAAGGCATTTGCGCTGCCTTGCTTTACTCTAGATTTGTCAAGCCATGCAGGGCTATGCATTGTGACCTTATCTTGCTTTAAAAATCTTACGTCGCTCTTGTGACCCTTTGCGTGGCAGCAAGGCCGATGCAAAACCTTGATAAATCAGGGCCCATGTGCCCATGGCATTCAAAGCTCTGACATGTAGTGCATAAGAGCCCCTAGAGCATGATCTTCTGTCTCCACAAAAGTCTATCTTTGCCATATAGCATGCATGTAAGTGTCCTAATATTAAGTTTACTTCTAAAGCAGCCCAAAAAAGCATGTATCACGCAAAAATTATAAATTGTTCTAAGAATATTGCCAGGGATTCAATAATCCATCCTGATCAAAGATTTTTAAAACATGAAGCTCGACAGACATTACAGACAAGAAGTAACAGGGATATCAAAGCAAATATTAGATACCATAGGTAGCAATGTAGAAGCACTATAATATAGTTCATGGTCATACCTGATGTTTCACCTTTTTCTGGGCCCTACGTTTGCTTGTATTAGTAATCTGTGCACTGTGACCTTGTCATACAGCACTACAATGTGTGAGCTCTGGCCCTAAAATTAAAATAGTACTGATGATATAGTTTTTTATAGAATTAGTTTATTTACCCTTCCTGTAAGGCCATAATGAATGGGACAGAAAATGGGGAGTGGCATGGACAATAACTGTTTTGTTAGTTGCAGTGCATATTTACACCATCCACATGTATGACAAAAATATACCTCTGCTAGGATCACCACTATAATCTGGCTAGGCAGAAGAGTTGAAGCACAGCAGTGACACCTGGAGATGAAAATTGCATTTTACAGGTATATCTTTAATAATTAGTTAGGCGTTCTTAATGTATGCCTTTTAAGCCAACAGGACTAGGTACCTAATATACAACAAAATTGCCACCCTACA
Source organism: Lissotriton vulgaris (assembly GCF_964263255.1). Classification (NCBI taxonomy): domain Eukaryota; kingdom Metazoa; phylum Chordata; class Amphibia; order Caudata; family Salamandridae; genus Lissotriton; species Lissotriton vulgaris. The sequence goes on from NW_028245020.1 coordinate 992,366, forward strand.
TATTTGAAATAGATGTCCTCACAATAACTAAAGGCCTAAAGCAGCATCCGCTATCTAGGGCTGTGCGGATTTCTCCATGAATATGCTTTGTAAAATTAAAATTAATGTTTTATATGTTCGCTTGGAGAAATTGCTACCAAAATGAATGAAAGTTATTTTCTACTCAGTTTTTAAAATCTATGTTAATGCAAAATTCTGTTGAAAAGTAACTTGCTAAAAATTTACTTTTTGCTACATGGGCCAAAAATGACTAAGACAAGATTTTGTTCCCCATGTCACCCCCCAGAGATTGAAAACATATTCTTATCCGGGATACCAAATCTGCCCTTCAGAGGAGAATATCCTGGCCTCTGGACCCAGAAAGATAGGGCTGTCCCCAACAACTGTCTGACTCACAGAAATTAGCATGTTGGATATGGACAGGAATATTTGGCCTAACAGAGACAGATTTTCCACTACATATTTTTATTTGGGGATTTCTTACATTCATTCCCAGAGATCTCCTAGACCATTTGCCACCAAATAGACTCAGAACATTCATGGGCATACAAAGCATGGAAGGACTATACCTAGAAAAGTAGTCCCTGGTGGAAGAAAGTATGCTTCAGACTCCCAGTTCTGCCCAGAACCCAGGAGTTGGAAATGTTCTACAGGAGTCAGGTGCCTTGCCATCTGTATGTCTGCTCCAGGAACAAAACAACAGACATACTCTTGGCTCCAACAAGAACTAGCTGACCTTTGAGGACTGAGCCCTGCAGAAGCCATGGGAATTCCTCAGGCTGCAGGTGTGACCAGAAAGAACTTTCTCAGAAATTGGGGGAAATAGCGAATTAGTTATTCTTTTGCACTTTTTGAGGACTGAGACAAAATGCTGATGCTTGCAAGGGATGCTGCATGCAAAGCAGGTAAATAAATAGGTCAGTTCACTCAGAAATGTTTGATACACTGAAATCTGTTCCGCAGGACCTTGCATAGAAAGGTACCTAGCTTGTGGACTCCCGCTAAGCTACAGCTCAAGCCATGTCCCTCCAGAGGATTTTGCAAATCAAAAAAGTGGTTAATCCACAAGCCCGGTTAGGTCATTTTATGGGCATTTCCTCAGGAATGTCTGGTTTAAGGGGGATACGGTGCCCGTGTTTCCCCCATTATGCTTTGTTTTCTTTCTTCGCGGGTAACATGCACGCCAGCTTTTCTTTTGGTATTTCAAGCCAAGTGTTCAGGCTGCAGTCTGGTGGAGTTGCCGCTTTAGGTCGGCTATCACAGGCGTTAGACGTTTATGTTGTACCTTTGGCCGCCCGCAGCGTAGCGTCTTTTAGCCATTGCAATCCATGGTTCGCGCCCCACTTTGCGTTTTTCAGCGGGTCTTAAGGTTTTATCCTACGGCTTGGCTTGCAAACTGGGCAGGCTTTCGTTATGCTTAGCGGTTGATTCCCTTTTTCCCGCTCACTCGGGGACACAGCTTAGTTTGCCCCTAATGATCCGACTCCATTCAAGGCAGGGGAACTAGTCGGATGCAGCAGGCAGGGGGGGGAGTGTCATAGCACAGCGTCCAGTGGCGCTTGCCAGCGCTAGGGGGACTTTCATTGTCCTTGACTGCGCACGCAGTGTGGGAATGTGATCTCGCCCCACGGGTCACGAGACCCCTACTCACCCCGCCACATCTATCACCCCTCCGCAAATCCCCGTATCCAGGCATACGAGCGGAATCAACCACAACAGCGTCCGTGAAGACAGAAACCCCACCCCACTCTCTGTTACAGGACCCAATCAGGAGCAACGAAGGACCGGAAGGACTTCACCGTGACCCCAGAAGTCCCGCCTCCCTGCCGACGGCCGGATACAGAAAAGACGGAAGAGAAGAGGTAGAAGGCGTCGAAGGATCGTGGCAGGAGATTTCGGCTGGAGCTGTGACAGAAGGAGAAGACGGAAGCGGAGACATCGAGGAGTGGTCTGAAGACTGGAGGAGTCCCACGGAGGTGGCTGAAGAGCAGCCGTAACTCGGAGGAGAGTTACGGCGGAGCGCGTGAGTACCAGCTTCCGTTTAAGCACGCTAGGTGCTCTGTGTAAATAGTACGACCCCCCCTTTGTATAAATACTCCCGCTATCCTAGGCACGTCACCGGTAGCTCTTGAACACCTTGTGTAAAATAGCACTTGACACTGTAAATATAGCACAACCCTGTTCCCCCACCGGCCTGTGCACTTCTTATGCTTTACCTTCCCTGACATCCATCCCGTACCTTCCTCACTCTCATTTCCATTCCTCTCACTACCGGGTAACGGTGACGGTATCAGACCTCTGGTCCCAGTGTGACTAACGGCTCCTCTCTCTCTCTCATTGCGCTCCGAGGTGCCCTCCGACCATCCTGAGACGGCTACACCCAAGACCCGGAAGCCCATTGGACCCTCGCAACATCTGGAGGAGCAAAGACAGAGACGTATCTCCCGTGTTGGGTGTTATACCTTGGACTTTCTCTCCCCGTATCCTACTGCTCAGAGTAAAAATAAAAACACTATAGCCCGCTATATCCGGCCTCCTCGCCTGCTTTTCCAGTCCGCCGACCGCCCACGATCACAGGGAAGTGGCGAAGTGGCGTGCACACCGATTTCCTTGCTATGTAAGCTTTATTCAGAATGTAACAAGGTGACTTACAGCGGGGTCTCACCTGAGGTTAGCGCTTTGGTCAAGTAGCCAAAGTGGGTGTCTCATGTTCGCTGTTCTCATACAACTGCAGCTACTCAGTCGTCGATGTAATTTTCAGTCAGGGCTGATTAAGGTTGCCATTTCATCACTCCTGGCACTGAGTGGTTCATTTCGATGTCACACCCTTATCTATAGGCTGGACGGGGAGTGGTGTTTCAGTTCTCCGACTCCGTTCAGGCTCCTCTGGGCGCCCATGAGGGAACATTGCGATGTCCAGATAAGTCTCCGCGTAGGCCAGACAGGAATCTCGATGGTACTAGCAATCGGCATCCCGGTGGCGTGTTTTCATGAGTTTGTTATCTTAAAATAACCCACCTTGTGTCCTACGGGGCCACGCGAGTTGTCAATATGGCGCCCTAATTTTTAGAATGCCTGCAGGGGACCCGGGGTGTTATCAGGGCAGCGTGTTGTCTTGCATCTCGAGTATCCGTCCCTAGAGTGCGGAAGTTGGCATCAGCTCCGAGGAGTGCTATTGTTTACCGTTTTCATGTTATTTATGCAAGCAGCACTCTTCTGCTATGGCAAGGGATAGGTCGAGCTTGCTCTGGCCCCTTTTCTTAGTTTTCCTTTACAATTTTCCTGCCTCTGCATTTCTGTTTAAAGGTCGAATCCAGCCGCTTTATAGATAGTTTTATGTATGCATTTATATAGCGCGGACTTTACCTGAAGGCGTCAGTGCGCTTCACAATAGGAACAGTAACGTCACAGGAGGAGAAATTTACAATTGAACAAATTGCGAAGCTGTGTTACAAGAGAAGAGTGGCGTGTGTATGTTGCACAAGAGCACCATCTGTACAGCTCGGGTCACCGCCATCTCGGGCAAGGGCGCTTTGTTGCGGCCATTTTGTGACCTAGGCAGCCGGTGGGTACTGCCCACGCGGCTGGGCGGCGGGTAGCGTAGCGGCCATCTTGATGACACGCACTGTCCCCCACCTCAGGGACGTGGGCGCCATGGTCCGGCCATTTTCCCACAAGCCCACAGTGGTGGCGTGAGGCACTCGTCTGAATGCCCCCCACCATACAACTCTTCGTGATTTCGAGTATGCTATTTGCTGCTTCACTCTGGTGTCGATAAAAGGCTTTTCCTGATATTTTGCTGCGGACGAGCTTGCACTGGGGCATGTGTATGCCTTGGCGGGCATTCGCTTGTCAGCGGTTTCTCCTTCTGTGCGTGCCAGCTCTCGCGTTAAGACGACATGGGTGTCCTACTCTGGGTATCGGGTGCCCTGTTATCCGTGAGCCGAAGGAGAAGATTTTGCGCCTAGTCTTGGCTTTGTTTCAATGCCCTGTGAGACGTTGCTGGTTCCATGTGTCGGGATGCCAGTATTTCTCCGCTCCCCCCTCTCTGCTGCCCATTCTTGTCGGCTGCCCTCCCGCTCTCCCACGCCCCAGCCCGCCTGCCTTTCCTTTCATCTTGTGGGAGCCCGGGGTTGCCGAATTGGGTTGTCGGTCGGCAGGATATGGCTATCACGGTGCCACGGCTATCATAGTGTCCTCGTGGGGGGACACACATTTTCCCTCCCGACCTCTCACCCTGTGTGTCAGCTTGTGGAGGACAGTTTGAACGTTTTAATGTTCTTAATTTCGTTGCAGGCTGAGTTACAGGGCAATCCGGAAGCAGAGAAGTTCAGCACTGGACCTCAGCGGGCCCAAAGGGGTGCCAGAGCCTAAGACCTGGGGCCTCATGGGAGGTTCCGGGAACTCGTGTCAGCGCCCCATTTGTCCTTCGGGCGGTTGTGGGCCTGTGCAACCGGGGGTTTGCCTAATACGCCCCACAAGGGGTGTGAGTATTATACACACACTTCGGAAATCTAAAATGGCTGTACTCATTTGTGGTTGATGCACTTTCAGTCCTGTTTTTATGTTTATGCACTACAGCCGCAAGCAAGCAGTCTCACGTTTGAAATAAACCTCCAGGTAAGTCACAGCAGTGAAGGGGTGTGTTAAACCCGCCCATCACAAAATGGTTCAATGATCTTGAAATCAGCCAATCGCTGGTAAGCGAGGACCAAACCAGGAAGAGCAAGAGGCGTGCGTAGCTGGGCAGCGGAGGATTTGAAAACAAGATGGCATCTGAAGAGAAAATGCTAGTTGAGTGTCTCATTCTATCATGTTCATTTTACGGGGTAGTTTAGGTTCGTGTGGTAAGATCAGAGTGGGACTCCTCCCATGCAGGGGAACACAATCCTACACCAAAAGACATTCTGCAAAATCCATGAGCCCCTCTCTCTACGCCCCAATCAAGAGGGAGCCCTAAAGTTTGTCAATAGTCGTCTAATTGGTCTTCGATAAACAACTTTGCATTTTAGAATGACCATACCACTGTTTTAAAAACAAATTAACATTTCGTGAACTGTACAATCGAAATGAGTTTGCTGCTTTTTTCCCCAAATGATTTTCGAATGTGCCGGTATGAAGCCTCCAATGGTTGTGAAGTGGGAAGTTTTGGGAGATCCTCCCGTTCACAAGCACAGGAGTTTCATGTATTTTGTGCTGTTTCGGAAGCTTGTGTGGAGTATGACCGTACTGATGCTTTAGTGGCGTCTTAGGGTCTGATTCTGCAGGGCTCGGATCTCAATTGCACAAATAAGGCTGTTAAGAAAAGGAGCCATTCTATAATCCTCGTCGGATGTGTCGGATGCACACTGCTCGTTTTTTAAGGTCCTGCATAGTATTGCAAATATCTCCATATGTTAACCAGCACTTTCCATCGGTGCTGAGGGGCCTATTAAAAACTTATTATCTATGATTAGTTTGGGGAATACACTGGCTCACCACGTCCTATTTGAAGCAGCTCTGACTCTCGCATTTTGCCTTTAAATCGGAGGTGACATCAGGTTGTTACAGAGCCCTTGTTAAAATGTGGAAAAACCACTACTGATGCTTCCAGCTAGGCACCAGCTCATACCCGGTACTGTTGTTTAAGGAGTGGTCTGTGGCGCCGTCTGCAGCATGTTAAGCCATACCTCTGTAGGGGCATGCAGTGTCTGTCTTTCCACTGAAGCGGAAGAGTGCATGTAAAAAGAAGTAGTTCACAGCGCCTGCATGCCTCCATGCACAAGAGAAAACACAGAGTGAAAATATGGCATCTACATCAACGACTGTATCTCCTGTAAAGATCTCAACCCATCCCGTCCCACCCCTCATCCTGCTTGGTTATAGAAGTAACCTTTGTGGTGTGCTCCTTTTGTTATTATAAAGGCAGCATGGCTTTTTATGTTTTTTGTTTACTTTAAAAGCACTTTTATTATTTTCAAAGGGCTCCACATAATTAAATCAATTATCTTCTTCTCTTGACAGATTACGCATAAAATTAGTTTATTAAAGCTTTTGAAACGATTTGTTTAATGTCCTTAAAAAAATAGGAGACTAAAAGAATCCTTGTCCTGAAAGTGTTTTCTTTATAATCTATATAGTGCATTGTTTTAGAGGAAGTATTGGATAAATGTAACCTCTTCCACTGGTGCTACCCCAAACATTATTTTTGCTGTTATATAGCTAATTAGATTTTTCACTCCAGGCCCTTTATTTTAATTTTGAAGGCACTATAGATGGGCGGTATTAGTTAGGTGAAGCTTTGAAGGCGCTTCGGGGTCAGTCGTTGGTTACCAGTTGCTAAAACCCACTTTCTTCATTATGCCATGTGTGGGCGCATAATAGTACCCTACAGACACCCCCATGAAACCCTGATGTCATAACGTTATGAGGCAAACACTACGGAATGTTTGGGCAGCCTCAATCTTTGGCCTGAAACTGTTTGCTTGATTATTTGAATAATGCATCAATTTACAGATAGCTGGAAGTATCTAATACATTGTACATCTTCCACCGGTGCTCGCCACCGTTGTTTCCAAAACCACACATTTCAAATGCACAACACAATTCCACAAAACACCACACACCTCCAAAACACACCACAGATTACCACATCATGCCACAAATGTAACAGCACACCACATACAGTAACTCAAAAAGCCACTCCACAATACACAATATTATTATATATATTTAAGTCCATAACACACATTCACACTCTACATAATTCCAAAAAACTCAATACCATTTAACTACTTTCCACATAATT